>NC_141875.1:580022718-580325748 GCF_056163025.1 Triticum urartu | reverse complement strand
TGATCATATTCTTAGCCGTGTGCGGTGCCCCCTTCCACCATAGTCCTCGATAATATTGTAGCGGCGCTTAGGCGAAGCCCTGCGACAGTGGAACATCAAGATCGTCACCACGCCGTCGTGCTGACGGAACTCTTCCCCGACACTTTGCTGGATCGGAGTCCGGGGATCGTCATCGAGCTGAACGTGTGCTAGAACTCGGAGGTGCCGTAGTTTCGGTGCTTGATCGGTCGGGCCGTGGAGACGTACGACTACATCAACCAAGTTAACGCTTCCGTTGTCGATCTACAAGGGTACGTAGATCACAATCTCCCCCTCTCGTTTCTATACATCACCATGATCTTGCGTGTGCGTAGGAATTTTTTTGAAATTACTACGAAACCCAACAGTGGCATCCGAGCCTAGGTTTTATATGTTGATGTTATATGCACGAGTAGAATACAAGTGAGTTGTGGGCGATATAAGTCATACTGCTTACCAGCACGTCATACTTTGGTTCAGCGGTATTGTTGGACGAAGCGGCCCGGACCGACATTACGCGTACGCTTACGCGAGACCGGTTCTCCCGACGTGCTTTGCACATAGGTGGCTTGCGGGTGACAGTTTCTCCAACTTTAGTTGAACCGAGTGTGGCTACGCCCGGTCCTTGCGAAGGTTAAAATAGCACCAACTTGACAAACTATCGTTGTGGTTTTGATGCGTAGGTAAGATTGGTTCTTGCTTAAGACCGTAGCAGCCACGTAAAACTTGCAACAACAAAGTAGAGGACGTCTAACTTGTTTTTGCAGGGCATGTTGTGATGTGATATGATCAAGACATGATGCTAAATTTTATTGTATGAAATGATCATGTTTTGTAACCGAGTTATCGGCAACTGGCAGGAGCCATATGGTTGTCGCTTTATTGTATGCAATGCAATCGCGCTGTAATGCTTTACTTTATCACTAAGCGGTAGCGATAGTCGTGGAAGCATAAGATTGGCGAGACGACAATGATGCTACGATGGAGATCAAGGTGTCGCGCCGGTGACGATGGTGATCACGACGGTGCTTCGAAGATGGAGATCACAAGCACAAGATGATGATGGCCATATCATATCACTTATATTGATTGCATGTGATGTTTATCTTTTATGCATCTTATCTTGCTTTGATTGACGGTAGCATTATAAGATGATCTCTCACTAATTATCAAGAAGTGTTCTCCCTGAGTATGCACCGTTGCGAAAGTTCTTCGTGCTGAGACACCACATGATGATCGGGTGTGATAGGCTCTACGTTCAAATACAACGGGTGCAAAACAGTTGCACACGCGGAATACTCAGGTTATACTTGACGAGCCAAGCATATACATATATGGCCTCGGAACACGGAGACCGAAAGGTAGAGCGTGAATCATATAGAAGATATGATCAACATAGTGATGTTCACCAATGAAACTACTCCATCTCACGTGATGATCGGACATGGTTTAGTTGATTTGGATCACGTAATCACTTAGAGGATTAGAGGGATGTCTATCTAAGTGGGAGTTCTTTAAGTAAATTTTTTGAACCTAAATTTATCATGAAACTTAGTACCTGATAGTATCTTGCTTGTTTATGCTTGATTGTAGATAGATGGCTCGTGCTGTTGTTCCGTTGAATTTTAATGCGTTCCTTGAGAAAGCAAAGTTGAAAGATGATGGTAGCAATTACACGGACTGGGTCCGTAACTTGAGGATTATCCTCATTGCTGCACAGAAGAATTACGTCCTGGAAGCACCGCTGGGTGCCAGGCCTGCTGCTGGAGCAACACCAGATGTTATGAACGTCTGGCAGAGCAAAGCTGATGACTACTCGATAGTTCAGTGTGCCATGCTTTACGGCTTAGAATTGGGACTTCAACGACGTTTTGAACGTCATGGAGCATATGAGATGTTCCAGGAGTTGAAGTTAATATTTCAAGCAAATGCCCGGATTGAGAGATATGAAGTCTCCAATAAGTTCTATAGCTGCAAGATGGAGGAGAACAGTTCTGTCAGTGAGCATATACTTAAAATGTCTGGGTATAATAATCACTTGATTCAATTGGGAGTTAATCTTCCAGATGATTGCGTCATTGACAGAATTCTCCAATCACTGCCACCAAGCTACAAGAGCTTTGTGATGAACTATAATATGAAAGGGATGAATAAGACTATTCCCGAGCTCTTCGCAATGCTGAAAGCTGCGGAGGTAGAAATCAAGAAGGAGCATCAAGTGTTGATGGTCAACAAGACCACTAGTTTCAAGAAAAAGGGCAAAGGGAAAAAGAAGGGGAACTTCAAAAAGGACAGCAAGCAAGTTGCTACTCAAGAGAAGAAACCCAAACCTAGACCTAAGCCTGAAACTGAGTGCTTCTACTGCAAGCAGACTGGTCACTGGAAGCGGAACTGCCCCAAATATTTGGCGGATAAGAAGGATGGCAAGGTGAACAAAGGTATATGTGATATACATGTTATTGATGTGTACCTTACTAATGCTCGCAGTAGCACCTGGGTATTTGATACTGGTTCTGTTGCTAATATTTGCAACTCGAAACAGGGACTACGGATTAAGCGAAGATTGGCTAAGGACGAGGTGACGATGCGTGTGGGAAACGGTTCCAAAGTCGATGTGATCGCGGTCGGCACGCTACCTCTACATCTACCTTCGGGATTAATATTAGACCTAAATAATTGTTATTTGGTGCCAGCGTTAAGCATGAACATTATATCTGGATCTTGTTTGATGCGAGACGGTTATTCATTTAAATCAGAGAATAATGGTTGTTCTATTTATATGAGTAATATCTTTTATGGTCATGCACCCTTGAAGAGTGGTCTATTTTTATTGAATCTCGATAGTAGTGACACACATATTCATAGTGTTGAAGCCAAAAGATGCAGAGTAGATAATGATAGTGCAACTTATTTGTGGCACTGCCGTTTAGGTCATATCGGTGTAAAGCGCATGAAGAAACTCCATACTGATGGACTTTTGGAACTACTTGATTATGAATCACTTGGTACTTGCGAACCGTGCCTCATGGGCAAGATGACTAAAACACGGTTCTCCGGTACTATGGAGAGAGCAACAGATTTGTTGGAAATCATACATACAGATGTATGTGGTCCGATGAATATTGAGGCTCGTGGCAGATATCGTTATTTTCTCACCTTCACAGATGACTTAAGCAGATATGGGTATATCTACTTAATGAAACATAAGTCTGAAACGTTTGAAAAGTTCAAAGAATTTCAGAGTGAAGTTGAAAATCATCGTAACAAGAAAATAAAGTTTCTACGATCTGATCGTGGAGGAGAATATTTGAGTTACGAGTTTGGTGTACATTTGAAAAAATGCGGAATAGTTTCGCAACTCACGCCACCCGGAACACCACAGCGTAATGGTGTGTCCGAACGTCGTAATCGTACTTTACTAGATATGGTGCGATCTATGATGTCTCTTACTGATTTACCGCTATCGTTTTGGGGTTATGCTTTGGAGACGACCGCATTCACGTTAAATAGGGCACCATCAAAATCCATTGAGACGACCCCTTATGAACTATGGTTTGGCAAGAAACCAAAGTTGTCGTTTTTGAAAGTTTGGGGCTGCGATGCTTATGTGAAAAAGCTTCAACCTGATAGGCTCGAACCCAAATCAGAGAAATGTGTCTTCATAGGATATCCAAAGGAGACTATTGGATACACCTTCCATCATAGATCCGAAGGCAAGACTTTTGTTGCTAAGTTCGGAAACTTTCTGGAGAAGGAGTTTCTCTCGAAAGAAGTGAGTGGGAGGAAAGTAGAACTTGACGAGGTAACTTTACCTGCTCCCTTATTGGAAAGTAGTGAATCACAGAAAACTGTTTCTGTGACACCTACACCAATTAGTGAGAAGCTAATGATGATGATCATGAAACTTCAGGACAAGATACTACTAAACCTCGTAGATCAACCAGAGTGAGATCCGCGCCAGAGTGGTACGGTAATCCTATTCTGGAAGTCATGCTACTAGATCATGATGAACCTACGAACTATGAAGAAGCGATGGTGAGCCCAGATTCCGCAAAATGGCTTGAAGCCATGAAATCTGAGATGGGATCCATGTATGAGAACAAAGTATGGACTTTGGTTGACTTGCCCGATGATCGGCAAGCAATTGAGAATAAATGGATCTTCAAGAAGAAGACTAGCGCTGACGGTAATATTACTGTCTACAAAGCTCGACTTGTCACAAAAGGTTTTCGGCAAGTTCAAGGGATTGACTACGATGAGACCTTCTCACCCGTAGCGATGCTTAAGTATGTCCGAATCATGTTAGCAATTGCCGCATTTTATGATTATGAAATTTGGCAGATGGATGTCAAAACTGCATTTCTGAATGGATTTCTGGAAGAAGAGTTGTATATGATGCAACCAGACGGTTTTGTCGATCCAAAGGGAGCTAACAAAGTGTGCAAGCTCCAGCGATCCATTTATGGACTGGTGCAAGCCTCTCGGAGTTGGAATAAATGCTTTGATAGTGTGATCAAAGCATTTGGTTTTATACAGACTTTTGGAGAAGCCTGTATTTACAAGAAAGTGAGTGGGAGCTCTGTAGCATTTCTGATATTATATGTGGATGACATATTACTAATTGGAAATGATATAGAATTTCTGGATAGCATAAAGGGATACTTGAATAAGAGTTTTTCAATGAAAGACCTCGGTGAAGCTGCTTACATATTAGGCATTAAGATCTATAGAGATAGATCAAGACGCTTAATTGGACTTTCACAAAGCACATACCTTGACAAAGTTTTGAAGAAGTTCAAAATGGATCAAGCAAAGAAAGGGTTCTTGCCTGTGTTACAAGGTGTGAAGTTGAGTAAGACTCAATGCCCGACCACTGCAGAAGATAGAGAGAAAATGAAAGATGTTCCCTATGCTTCAGCCATAGGCTCTATCATGTATGCAATGCTGTGTACCAGACCTGATGTGTGCCTTGCTATAAGTCTAGCAGGGAGGTACCAAAGTGATCCAGGAGTGGATCACTGGACAGCGGTCAAGAACATCCTGAAATACCTGAAAAGGACTAAGGATATGTTTCTCATATATGGAGGTGACAAAGAGCTCATCGTAAAAGGTTACGTTGATGCAAGCTTTGACACTGATCCGGACGATTCTAAATCGCAAACCGGATACGTGTTTACATTAAACGGTGGAGCTGTCAGTTGGTGCAGTTCTAAACAAAGCGTTGTAGCGGGATCTACATGTGAAGCGGAGTACATAGCTGCTTCGGAAGCAGCAAATGAAGGAGTCTGGATGAAGGAGTTCATATCCGATCTAGGTGTCAGACCTAGTGCATCGGGTCCAATGAAAATCTTTTGTGACAATACTGGTGCAATTGCCTTGGCAAAGGAATCCAGATTTCACAAGAGAACCAAGCACATCAAGAGACGCTTCAATTCCATCTGGGATCTAGTCCAGGTGGGAGACATAGAGTTTTGCAAGATACATACGGATTTGAATGTTGCAGACCCGTTGACTAAGCCTCTTCCACGAGCAAAACATGATCAGCACCAAGGCTCCATGGGTGTTAGAATCATTACTGTGTAATCTAGATTATTGACTCTAGTGCAAGTGGGAGACTGAAGGAAATATGCCCTAGAGGCAATAATAAAGTTATTATTTATTTCCTTATGATAAATGTTTATTATTCATGCTAGAATTGTATTAACCGGAAACATAATACATGTGTGAATACATAGACAAACAGAGTGTCACTAGTATGCCTCTACTTGACTAGCTCGTTGATCAAAGATGGTTATGTTTCCTAACCATGAACAAAGAGTTGTTATTTGATTAACGGGATCACATCATTAGATGAATGATCTGATTGACATGACCCATTCCATTAGCTTAGCACCCGATCGTTTAGTATGTTGCTATTGCTTTCTTCATGACTTATACATGTTCCTATGACTATGAGATTATGCAACTCCCGTTTGCCGGAGGAACACTTTGTGTGCTACCAAACGTCACAACGTAAATGGGTGATTATAAAGGTGCTCTACAGGTGTCTCCAAAGGTACATGTTGGGTTGGCGTATTTCGAGATTAGGATTTGTCACTCCGATTGTCGGAGAGGTATCTCTGGGCCCTCTCGGTAATACACATCACATAAGCCTTGCAAGCATTGCAACTAATGAGTTAGTTGTGAGATGATGTATTACGGAACGAGTAAAGAGACTTGCCGGTAACGAGATTGAACTAGGTATGGGATACCGACGATCGAATCTCGGGCAAGTAACATACCGATGACAAAGGGAACAACGTATGTTGTTATGCGGTCTGACCGATAAAGATCTTCGTAGAATATGTAGGAGCCAATATGAGCATCCAGGTTCTGCTATTGGTTATTGACCGGAGACGTGTCTCGGTCATGTCTACATTGTTCTCGAACCCGTAGGGTCCGCACGCTTAAGGTTTCGATGACAGTTATATTATGAGTTTATGAATTTTGATGTACCGAAGTTAGTTCGGAGTCCCGGATGTGATCACGGACATGATGAGGAGTCTCGAAATGGTCGAGACATAAAGAATGATATATTGGACGGCTATATTCGGACACCGGAAGTGTTCCGGGTGATTTCGGAGAAAACCGGAGAGCCGGAGGGTTACCGGACCCCCCCGGGAGAAGTAATGGGCCATATGGGCCTTAGTGGAGAGAGAGAGGGGCAGCCAAAGGTGGGCCGCGCGCCTCCTCCCCCCTGGTCCGAATTGGACTAGGAGAGGGGGGGCGGCGCCCCCCTTTCCCTCTCCCTCCCCACTTCTTTCCCCTCCTAGTAGGAGTCCTACTCCTACTAGGAGGAGGACTCCTCCTTGGCGCGCCATAGAGGCCGGCCGGCCTCCTCCCCTTGATCCTTTATATACGGGGGCAGGGGGCACCCCTTGACACACAAGTTGATCCACGTGATCATATTCTTAGCCGTGTGCGGTGCCCCCTTCCACCATAGTCCTCGATAATATTGTAGCGGCGCTTAGGCGAAGCCCTGCGACAGTAGAACATCAAGATCGTCACCACGCCGTCGTGCTGACGGAACTCTTCCCCGACACTTTGCTGGATCGGAGTCCGGGGATCGTCATCGAGCTGAACGTGTGCTAGAACTCGGAGGTGCCGTAGTTTCGGTGCTTGATCGGTCGGGCCGTGGAGACGTACGACTACATCAACCAAGTTAACGCTTCCGTTGTCGATCTACAAGGGTACGTAGATCACAATCTCCCCCTCTCGTTTCTATACATCACCATGATCTTGCGTGTGCGTAGGAATTTTTTTGAAATTACTACGAAACCCAACAAAAGATGCAAAGTAAAATAAAGGCTAAGTAAATGGCAAAGTAAATAACTAAGTAATAGGAGATTGATATGATAAATATAGACCTGGGGGCCATAGGTTTCACTAGTGGCTTCTCTCGAGAGCATAAGTATTCTACGGTGGGTGAACAAATTACTGTTGAGCAATTGACAGAATTGAGCATAGTTATGAGAATATCTAGGTATGATCATGTATATAGGCATCATGTCCGAGACAAGTAGACCGACTCCTGCCTGCATCTACTATTATTACTCCACTCATCGACCGCTATCCAGCATGCATCTAGAGTATTAAGTTATAAACAGAGTAACGCCTTAAGCAAGATGACATGATGTAGAGGGATAGACTCATGCAATATGAAGAAAACGCAATCTTGTTATCCTCGATGGCAACAATACAATACGTGCCTTGCTGCCCTTACTTTCACCGGGAAAGGACACCACAATATTGAACCCAAAGCTAAGCACTTCTCCCATTGCAAGAAAGATCAATCTAGTAGGCCAAACCAAACTGATAATTCGAAGAGACTTGCAAAGATAACCAATCATACATAAAAGAATTCAGAGATGATTCAAATATGATTCATAGATAGACTTGATCATAAACCCACAATTCATCGATCTCAACAAACACACCGCAAAAACAAGATTACATCGAATAGATCTCCACAAGAGAGGGGGAGAACATTGTATTGAGATCCAAAAAGAGAGAAGAAGCCATCTAGCTACTAACTATGGACCCGTAGGTCTGAGGTAAACTACTCACACTTCATCGGAAGGGCTATGGTGTTGATGTAGAAGCCCTCCGTGATTGATGCCCCCTCCGGCGGAGCTCCAGAACAGGCCCCAAGATGGGATCTCGTGGATACAGAAAGTTACGGTGGTGGAATTAGGGTTTTGGCTCCGTATCTGATCGTTTGGGGGTACGTGGGTATATATAGGAGGAAGAAGTACGTCGGTGGAGCAACAGGGGGGCCACGAGGGTGGAGGGTGCGCCTGGGGGGGGGGGGGGGGGTAGGCGCGCCCCCTACCTCGTGGCCTCCTGTTACGTGTCTTGACGTAGGGTCCATGTCTCTTGAGTTGTATTCGATGAGAAAATCACGTTCCCAAAGGTTTCATTCTGTTTGGACTCCGTTTGATATTCCTTTTCTTCGAAACCCTAAATCAGGCAAAAAACAACAATTCTAGGCTGGGCCTCCGGTAATAGGTTAGTCCCAAAAATAATATAAAAGTGGATAATAAAGCCCAATAATGTCCAAAACAGTAGATAATATAGCATGGAGCAATAAAAAATTATAGATACGTTGGAGACGTATCAAGCATCCCCAAGCTTAATTCCTGCTCGTCCTCGAGTAGGTAAATGATAAAAACAGAATTTTTGATGCGGAGTGCTACTTGGCATAATTTTAATGTAATTCTTATTAATTGTGGTATGAATATTCAGATCCGAAAGATTCAAGACGAAAGTTCATATTGACATAGAAATGATAATACTTCAAGCATACTAACAAAGCAATTATGTCTTCTCAAAATAACATGGCTAAAGAAAGTTATCCCTACAAAATCATGTAGTCTGGCTATGCTCTATCTTCAGCACACAAAATATTTAAATCATGCACAACCCCGATGACAAGACAAGCAATTGTTTCATACTTTTGACATTCTCAAAACTTTTTCAATCTTCACGCAATACATGAGCGTGAGCCATGGATATAGCACTATAGGTGGAATAGAGTGGTGGTTGTGGATAAAAGAGGAGAAGATAGTCTCACATCAACTAGGCGTATCAACGGGCTATGGAGATGCCCATCAATAGATATCAATGTGAGTGAGTAGGGATTTCCATGCAACGGATGCACTAGAGCTATAAGTATTTGAAAGCTCAAAAAGAAACTAAGTGGGTGTGTATCCAACCTGCTTGCTCATGAAGACCTAGGGCAATTTGAGAAAGCCCATCATTGGAATATACAAGCCAAGTTCTATAATGAAAGATTCCCACTAGTATATGAAAGTGATAACATGAGAGACTCTCTACTATGAAGATCATGGTGCTACTTTGAAGCACAAATGTGGTAAAAGGATATTAACATTGTCCCTTCTCTCTTTTTCTCTCATCATTTTTTTTATTTTTTTATTTGGGCCTTTTCTCTTTTTTTAATGGCCTCTTTTCTTTCTTTTTTTTTTCCTTTTTTTGTCCGGAGTCTCATCCCGACTTGTGGGGGAATCATAGTCTCCATCATCCTTTCCTCACTGGGACAATGCTCTAATAATGATGATCATCACACTTTTATTTTTCTTACAACTCAACAATTACAACTCGATACTTAGAACAAAATATGACTCTATATGAATGCCTCCGGCGGTGTACCGGGATATGCAATGATGCATGAGTGACAAGTATGGAAGAATTATGAACGGTGGCTTTGCCAAAAATACTATGTCAACTACATGATCATGCTAAGCAATATGATAATGATGGAGTGTGTCATAAACGGAACGGTGGAAAGTTGCATGGCAATATATCTCAAAATGGCTATGGAAATGCCATAATAGGTAGGTATGGTGGCTGTTTTGAGGAAGGTATATGGTAGGTGCACTAGTAGAAAACGGAGCTTTAAAACCGGTTCGTAAGGGCCTTTAGTGCCGGTTCCATAACCGGCACTAATTGGTGGGCACTAAAGGCCCCCCCCTTTAGTACCGGTTCGACACGAACCGGCGCTAAAGTGCCACCACATGGCGTGAGCTCGCGCCCTGGTATGGGGGACCTTTAGTACCGGTTGGTGTTACCAACCGGTACTAAAGGTTTTTTTTAATTTTTTTTGAAAATTTTGATTTTTTTTTATTTTTCTGAATTATTTGGTCATTTAGTCTCTAATCACCTCTCTTAACTGCTCAAGTGTGGATCACTCATTCCAAATCATCTAACTTCCTGACCGGTCACCCATCCCTCTCACTACTCCAGCCCGAGCACGCTTAACTTTCGAGTTCTATTCTCCTTCGTTTCCAAGTCTGCACTTGTTGTTTTCCTGACAGTAGTAAGATGTCAATCCTATTAACCCTCAGTAGTTTAGCTTGAGCATGAAGTCACACATTTCACTGTTTGAGTTTGAAACTATTATTCTAAAAACAGTAATTATTTAGTAACACTAATATTTCTTGAATAAGTTTGACCACAGTTTGACCACAGTTTGACCATAGTTTGACCAGATTTGACCAAAATTCAAAAAATAGAAATAATTATTTAGTAACACTAATATTCTTGAATAATTATGTAGTAACATTAATACTTCTTGAATAAGTAGTTTGACCAGATTTAACAATTTTTTTTTAAAAAAACTTAAATTTGACCATATCTTTTTTCCTTTTGGAATTTGAGGATTCTAAAAAAATGCAAACAGGCCGTAGGCAGTCTCCATCGGATGCGGATTTTCATGCTGAATTTTTTGATATATTATACGTTTTTTTTCCGACATCGTATGCAAAAGTTATAGCCGTTTTACATTTTCCCTACACTTTTTGCAAAACATGTCTAAATTTAAGTTTTCAAATTTTCCTAATGTGTAGATGTAGTAATATAACTACATCTTGAAGGATTTTATTTTTTGAAGTTTTTATCATTTTCTTTTGATTTTTTCAAAACTGAAATGGCGATACACGGGGGGGGGGGGGGGGGGGTAGAGTTTGAAAATTGCCCTATATTGCCGGTTTGTGTCTTCAATCGGGACTATAGGTTAAGACTAAAGGTCTAACCTATAGTACCGGTTTGTGTCACAAACCGTCACTAAAGGGGCTCGTGGGGCCCTGGCCTGACGCCAGCCTTCCACCACTCCTTTAGTACCGGTTCGTGGCACGAACCGGTATTAAAGGTTCATTACGAACTGGCACTAATGCATAGCCATTCGAACCGGCACTATTGATCACATTAGTGCTGTTTTTTTTTACAAACCGGCACTAATGTGCTTCACGTTTGACCCTTTTTCTACTAGTGGTGTATGATACCGGCGAAAGGTGCGCGATATTAGAGAGGCTAGCAAAGGTGGAAGGGTGAGAGTGCGTATAATCCATGGAATCAACATTAGTCATAAAGAACTCATATACTTATTGCAAAAATCTACAAGTTATCAAAGCAAAGTATTACGTGCATGCTCAGATTGGTAGGAAAAGACCATCGCTCGTCCCCGACCGCCATTCATAAGGAAGACAATCAATAAATAAATCATGCTCCGACTTCATCACATAACGGTTCACCATATGTGCATGCTACGGGAATCACAAGCTTCAACACAAGTATTTCTCAAATTCACAACTACTCAACATCTCAACTAGCATGACTTTAATATCACCATCTCCATATATCAAAACAATTATCAAGTATCAAACTTCTCATAGTATTCAACACACTCATAAGAGAGTTTTATTATTAATCTTGCATACCAAGCATATTAGGATTTTAAGCAGAAATCCATGCTATTAAGACTCTCAAAATAATCTAAGTGAAGCATGATAGATCAATAGTTTCTATAAAACAAATCCACCACCATGCTCTAAAAGATATAAGTGAAGCACTAGAGCAAAATTATATAACTCAAAAGATATAAGCGAAGCACATAGAGTATTCTAACAAATTCCATATAAAGTATGGCTCTCTCAGAAGGTGTGTACAGCAAGGATGATTGTGGTAAACTAACAAGCAAAGACTCAAATCATACAAGACGCTCCAAGCAAAACACATATAATGTGGTAAATAAAAATATAGCTCCAAGTAAAGTTACCGATAGAAGTAGACGAAAGAGGGGATGCCTTCCGGGGCATCCCCAAGCTTTGGCTTTTAGGTGTCCTTATATTATCTTGGGGGTTCCATCAGCATCCCCAAGCTTAGGCTCTTGCCATTCCTTGTTCCATAATCCATCAAATCTTTACCCAAAACTTGAAAACTTCACAACACAAAACTTAAAGTAGAAAATCTCATGAGCTCCGTTAGCGAAAGAAAACAAAAGACCACTTCAAGGTACTGTAATGAACTCATTATTTATTTATATGGGTGTTATACCTACTGTATTCAAACTTCTCTATGGTTTATAAACTATTTTACTAGCCATAGATTCATCAAAATAAGCAAACAACACACGAAAAACAGAATCTGTCAAAAACAGAACAGTGTGTAGTAATCTGTAGCTAGCGCAAGATCTGGAACCCCAAAAATTCTAAAATAAATTTCTGGACGTGAGGAATTTATCTGTTAATCATCT
The DNA here is from genome assembly GCF_056163025.1 of Triticum urartu. Taxonomy (NCBI): domain Eukaryota; kingdom Viridiplantae; phylum Streptophyta; class Magnoliopsida; order Poales; family Poaceae; genus Triticum; species Triticum urartu. The sequence continues at coordinate 580,313,141 of NC_141875.1, read as the reverse complement.
GAAAAAATAATTAACTAAATAGCACCTTCCAAATAAAAATGGCAGTAGTTCTCGTGAGCGCTAAAGTTTCTGTTTTTTACAGCAGGTTCAACAAGACTTTCCCCAAGTCTTCCCAACGGTTCTACTTGGCACAAACACTAATTAAACACAAAAAACACAACTAAAACAGAGGATAGATAATTTATTTATTACTAAACAGGATCAAAAAGCAAGGAATAAAAATAAAATTGGGTTGCCTCCCAACAAGCGCTATCGTTTAATGCCCTTAGCTAGGCATAACAAGCAAGAATAGATTCATAAGGTAATTTAATTTTCTTCTAGGAAAGTTTTACATGCCTTCCCTTAATGGAAATTGGAATCTAATATTTCCTTCCTTCATATCAATAATTACACCAATCGTTCTAAGGAAAGGTCTACCAAGAATAATAGGACATGAAGGATTGCAATCTATGTCAAGAACAATAAAATCTACGGGCACATAATTCCTATTTGAAACAATAAGAACATCATTAATTCTTCCCATAGGTTTCTTAATAGTGGAATCAGCAAGGTGCAAGTATAGAGAGCAATCATCAAAATCACGGAAACCTAACAAATCACACAAAGTCTTTGGAATCGTGGAAACACTAGCACCCAAATCACATAAAGCATAGCATTCATGATCTTTAATTTTAATTTTAATAGTTGGTTCCCACTCATCATAAAGTTTTCTAGGGATAGAAACTTCCAATTCAAGTTTTTCTTCATAAGATTGCATCAAGGCATCAACAATATGTTTAGTAAACGCTTTATTTTGACTATAAGCGTGAGGAGAATTTAGCACGGATTGCAACAAGGAAATACAATCAATCAAAGAGCAATTTTCATAGTTAAATTCCTTGAAATCCATAATAGTGGGTTTAGCAACATCTAGGGTTTTAATTTCTTCAATCCCACTTTTATCAAATTTAGCATCAAGATCAAAAGATTCAGAATTCTTGGAACGCCTTCTAGGTAAAGGTGGATCATATTCAGTCCCATCATTATCAAGATTAATATTGCAAAACAAAGATTTAATAGGGGACACATCAATAACTTTTATATCTTCATCATTATTTTCATAGGAACTAGAAGAACACGCTCTTATAAAGGCATCTTTCTTAGCATGCATCCTAGCGGTTCTTTCTTTGCACTTATCAACGGAAATTCTCATGGCTTTGAGAGACTCATTGATATCATGCTTAGGTGGAATAGATCTAAGTTTGAAAGAATCAACATCAAGAGCAATTCTATCAACATTCCTAGCCAAATCATCAATCTTAAGCAATTTTTCTTCAATCATAGCATTAAAATTCTTCTGCGAAGTAATAAATTCTTTAATATTAGAATCAAAATCAGAGGGCATCTTATTATAATTTCCATAAGAATTGTTGTAGGAATTACCTTAATTATTAGAGGGATTACTAGGATAAGGCCTAGGATTGAAATTTCCTCTATACGCGTTGTTACCAAAATTGTTCCTACCAACAAAATTCACATCCATAGATTCATTATTATTCTCAATCAAAGTAGACAAGGGCATATCATTAGGATCAGAAGAAACACTCTTATTAGCAAATAATTTCATAAGTTCATCCATCTTCCCACTCAAAACATTAATTTCTTCTATCGCATGCACCTTTTTATTAGTAGATCTTTCAGTATGCCATTGAGAATAATTAACCATAATATTATCTAGGAGTTTAGTAGCTTCTCCTAAAGTGATTTCCATAAAAGTACCTCCCGCAGCCGAATCTAAAAGATTTCTAGAAGCAAAATTTAATCCGGTATAATTTTTTTGTATAATCATCCATAAATTTAAACCATGAGTAGGGCAATTACGTATCATTAATTTCATTCTCTCCCAAGCTTGTTCAACATGTTCATGATCAAGTTGCTTAAAGTTCATAATATCGTTTCTAAGAGAGATGATCTTAGCAGGAGGAGAATACTTAGAGATAAAAGCATCTTTGCACTTATTCCATGAATCAATACTATTTTTAGGCAAAGACGAAAACCAAGCTTTAGCATGATCTCTAAGCGAAAAAGGAAATAGCTTCAATTTAACAATATCATTATCCAAATCTTTCTTCTTTTGCATGTCACACAAATCAACGAAGCTATTTAGATGGGTAGCGGCATCTTCACTAGGAAGGCCGGAGAATGGATCTTTCATAACAAGATTCAGCAAAGCAGCACTAATTTCACAAGATTCAGCATCGGTAAAGGAGCAATCGGAGTGCTAATAAAATCATTGTTGTTGGTATTGGTAAAGTCACACAATTTAGTATTATCTTGAGCCATCGTGACAAGCAAGCAAACTAACAAACAAGCAAACAAAAAGCAAGCGGACAAAAAGAGGCAAATAGAGAGGGAGGATAGAGAGAGAGAGAGGGAAAATAAAATGGCAAGGGTGAAGTGGGGGAGAGGAAAACGAGAGGCAAATGGCAAATAATGTAATGTGGGAGATAAGGGTATGTGATGGATACTTGGTATGTTGACTTTTGCGTAGACCTCCCCGGCAACGGTGCCAGAAATCCTTCTTGCTACCTCTTTTAGCACTGCGTTGGTTTTCCCCGAAGAGGAAGGGATGATGCAGCAAAGTAGCGTAAGTATTTCCCTCAGTTTTTGAGAACCAAGGTATCAATCCAGTAGGAGGCTATGCGCGAGTCCCTCGCACCTGCACAAAACAAATAAATCCTCGCAACCAACGCAAATAGGGGTTGTCAATCCCTATAGGGCCACTTACGAGAGTGAGATCTGATAGATATGATAAGATAATATTTTTGGTATTTTTATGATAAAGATGCAAAGTAAAATAAAGGCAAAGTAAATGGCAAAGTAAATAACTAAGTAATAGGAGATTGATATGATAAAGATAGACCCGGGGGCCATAGGTTTCACTAGTGGCTTCTCTCGAGAGCATAAGTATTCTACAGTGGGTGAACAAATTACTGTTGAGCAATTGACAGAATTGAGCATAGTTATGAGAATATCTAGGTATGATCATGTATATAGGCATCACGTCCGAGACAAGTAGACTGACTCCTGCCTGCATCTACTACTATTACTCCACTCATCAACCTTTATCCAACATGCATCTAGAGTATTAAGTTAAAAACAGAGTAACGCCTTAAGCAAGATGACATGATGTAGAGGGATAGACTCATGCAATATGAAGAAAATGCAATCTTGTTATCCTCGATGGCAACAATACAATACGTGCCTTGCTGCCCTTACTGTCACTGGGAAAGGACACCGCAAGATTGAACCCAAAGCTAAGCACTTCTCCCATTGCAAGAAAGATCAATCTAGTAGGCTAAACCAAACTGATAATTCGAAGAGACTTGCAAAGATAACCAATCATACATAAAAGAATTCAGAGCAGATTCAAATATTATTCATAGATAGACTTGATCATAAACCCACAATTCATCAATCTCAATGAACACACCACAAAAAGAAGATTACATCGAATAGATCTCCACAAGAGAGGGGGAGAACATTGTATTGAGATCCAAAAAGAGAGAAGAAGCCATCTAGCTACTAACTATGGACCCGTAGGTCTGAGGTAAACTACTCACACTTCATCGGAAGGGCTATGGTGTTGATGTAGAAGCCCTCCGTGATCGATGCCCCCTCCGGCAGAGCTCCGAAACAGGCCCCAAGATGGGATCTCGTGGATACGGAAAGTTACAGCGGTGGAATTAGGGTTTTGGCTCTGTATCTGATTGTTTGGGGGTACGTGGGTATATATAGGAGGAAGAAGTACGTTGGTGGAGCAACAGGGGGCCCACGAGGGTGGAGGGCACGCCTGGGGGGGGGGGGGGTAGGCGCGCCCCCTACCTCTTGGCCTCCTGTTACATGTCTTGACGTAGGGTCCATGTCTCCTGAGTTGTATTTGATGATAAAATCAAGTTCCCGAAGGTTTCATTCTGTTTGGACTCCGTTTGATATTCCTTTTCTTTGAAACCATAAAACAGGCAAAAAACAACAATTCTGGGCTGGGCCTCCGGTTAATAGGTTAGTCTCAAAAATAATATAAAAGTGGATAATAAAGCCCAATAATGTCCAAAACAGTAGATAATATACCATGGAGCAATCAAAAATTATAGATACGTTGGAGACGTATCACAAACCCTCTTGTTGAGATTGTCATCAATTGCCAAAATGGGGGAGATTGAAAGTACATATAGTCCCCATGCATGGTTTTGGTAATGAAACGACAATCCTAATGGACTAATGTTTGCATTGAGATATACATTTAAAGGAAAGTTCCATTTGCAATGCATGAAGAATATTGGATGAATTGATGGATGTAATCCATCAACACAAATATATGCATTGAGACTTGATAATGAATGACAATTCCTATTAAGAAACTATGGCATCAAGTTATATAGGAAGGTTTGTTCCATGGGTGATGCAAGAAGGAGATTGAATGGATTCGGAATGAATGCCACATACATATAGTTGTGCATCAAGATTAATCATGGAGCAAAGATAAATTTTGACCAAGATGCAGATGAAAGATTGTCAACACACAAGCGCAAATCATGTGCCACATGAGTTATTGTGGTATGGTTAGAATTTGTCAATTGCGCTTTGTGTACTAACCCATTCTATGTGTTTTCTATGTCTGTGTGGGCTAGGTGGTTCTCATGGACTTACATCAAGAGAAAGATTTCAAGTGCCCATGAGAGGATGACATCAAGTGATGATGATCATGGTTTATAGGGGCAAGTTCAAGATAGGCAGTCTGGAGAATTACATGCTTGAAGCTTGCAGATGATCATGTGATGGACACATGAAGATGAATGCAAAGCAAAGCTTACCACATTGTATATGGGGGAGCTACTTGAAGACTTCACCAATGTCTTGCCTTTAGCTTGAGCCAAAAGAAACATCAACATCAAGCTCAAGTGAAAGGCTCGAGTCAAAGGTATTAGTTCCTTTGATGTTAGTGTTGTGGAATGATGACCACCGAAGAAACACATACACTCAAGAATGGATTCTCGGTAGCTATGTAGTATAGCTCTTTTATGATTCTTGAGTTATAGGGATCCCGCACTATTAAGAGGGTATCAAAGGGGTTCGTGATGGATTTGCTCAAGTCAACATCTTCTCTACACAATTCCACTCCTATCCTATATACCAAAGAAAATCAAAGCCAAATAGGTTTCCCAAATCTAGGATAACACCTTTGCATATTTGGCATCCTCCATTTTGGTTGATCTTGGATGGTTCTCTATGTGAGTACCTGGGGTTTTTCCATAGCTTCAAAACAAACCCAAGATCATCAAAATCGGAGTTCGTATGAAAAAATTATGCATGTTTTACTTTCGGTATGCTGGCTGTTTTCTGCGGGGACGGAAGTTTCGGGGGCCGAAAGTTCCGGGTTAACCACCGAGTTTGCACATATCTGGTCCAAAGGGAGCCCGGAAGTTCCGGGCCTCCCGGAAGTTCCAGGGGCCAGAAGTTCCGGGCAGATTCCGGGCCAAGTTCCGGGCTAACCAGAAAGTTTGCACATATGTGTCCAATAGCTGGCCCGGAAGTTCCGGGCCTGCCCAGAAGTTCCGGGCTGCATTTTTATGTGCATAATAGGCAGATTTGGTGGGGCACTATATAAGGCACCCTTCTTCCCCATCGAGAAAGAGCTTTTTGGATATGAGATTTCCCCATTCTTTTGAGTTCTATCCTCCTCCCCCAAGCCTCAAAACTCCAATCCATTTGGGGGAAAACTATCCCATGGATCTAGGGTTCATTTGTTAACCTCCTCCATTGTTCCTCTCCTCTCCCATCCCTTCATATCATTAGTTTCTTTTGGTGGGATTTGAGAGAGAGGGATTTGAGCCTTCTCGTGCTAGACCCCGAAGAGATTTGTGAGAGTTCTTAAGAGAGATTTCATCCAAGCATACACCAACTCCTCCTCTCTCTTTTGACCAAAGCAATTTGTGATTTGAGCAAGTCTTGAGCATTTCCCCCTTTATCTTGTTACTCTTGGAGGTTGGAGACTCCTAGGCGGTAGGAGTGCTCCGTTGAGGAATCGACTTGTGATTTGTCCCCCGGAAAGTTTGTGAAGGTTTGGAGGCCGCCTCAAGGTCTACCACTAGTGGTTGGGAATCACCGTCGTGGTGATATCTCAAGGAGAATAGGGTGAGCCTTCGTGGTGGTGGTGTGCCTTCGTGGTAACATCCACCTCTCTAACGGTGACTAGCTTCCCTCCAAGGAAGTGAACATCGGGATACATCCTCATCTCCGTGACTTTGGTTATCCCTAACCCTAACTCCTTGCTTGTGGTTTACTTTGGTCATTTGACCGTGCATTCACTATATCTTGTTGTCCTCATTATATTGTGGTGGTTCATTATATTGTGTTGGCCATTTCCTTGTAGAGATTATTTAGGCCTACACTTCATATTCCGCAATTCATACTTGCTACTATTGATATACTTTGTGATTAGTGTGAATTACTAACTTGTGTCATACACTTCCATATATTGTGATATTGCTCAAGTAAATTTGTGTAACTTACTTGAGTTTGATTGTATCATTCAATTCCATATATTGTGATACAATTTGTGTAATCTTGTATTGCTTACTGGTGGTTGTGTGTATTATTCATTTCCATATCTCGTGATATACATTGAGTAAGTTTGTGTGACTTACTTGTGCTTACTCATATCCTCGTTAGTCTTATCTTCTTTATGCTAAGTTGTTGGTGCACTTAGGGAGCCTAGTATATTTAGGATTTGTGCTTGAAAAGTATCCGCTTAGTTTATTTCGCATTAGGATACAGCCAAATCCATAAAAGATTTTAAAACGCCTATTCACCCCCCTCTAGGCGACATCGTGGTCCTTTCACCAGGTCACCCACAGGTGCCCATATCGGCCCAGTTATCAACCCACTTTCGGCGAAAAATGGCCTGATATCGGCAAGAATCGGCCCATATTAGGCGTGGTTCGGCGTTGAATTCTCAATATAAATAATTTTTTTATCACATAATTCATCACAGAAAATAAAATAGTTCAACAAAATAGTGCAACAACAAATAGTTCAATACAAATTATATAGTTCAACAAATAAAAACTCATATTTCATCACGCGTCGAGCTAGGCGTCGCCCTTGATCCTCCATAGGTGCTCCACCAGATCCTGCTGCAGCTGATGATGCACCTGTGGGTCTCGGATATCCGTAGGCATGATAACCCACAAGTATAGGGGATCAATTGTAGCCTCTTTCTATAAGTAAGAGTGTCGAACCCAACAAGGAGCTAAAGGTAGAACAAATATTCCCTCAAGTTCTATCGACCACCGATACAACTCTACGCACGCTTGACGTTCACTTTACCTAGAACAAGTATGAAACTAGAAGTCTTTGTAGGTGTTGTTGGATAGGTTTGCAAGATAATAAGGATTACGTAAATAAAAAGTAGGGGCTGTTTAGGTAAAGACAAAACTAAATTAGTTTTAGTAAAGAGCTTTTTGTTACAAGAAAGTTATTTGTCCCTAAGCAATCGATAACTAGACCGGTAATCATTATTGCAATTTTATATGAGGGAGAGGCATAAGCTAACATACTTTCTCTACTTGGATCATATGCACTTATGATTGGAACTCTAGCAAGCATCCACAACTACTAAAGATCATTAAGGTAAAACCCAGCCATAGCATTAAACTATCAAGTCCTCTTTATCCCATACGCAAACAACCTATTTACTCGGGTATGTGCTTCTGTCACTCACGCCACCCACCATAAGCAAATCATGAATATATTGCAAACCATATAGCAGGAATCCCTCACGCTTGCGCGACATGGATAGCACCATAGGACAGCACCAATAATAAAACATGCAACTCAAACCAATCACGATCATCAAGTAACCCATAGGACAAAGCGGATCTACTCAAACATCATAGGATAGCCATACATGATTGGGAAATAATATATAGCGTTGAGCATCGTGTTTAAGTAGAGATTACAGCGGGTAAGAGAGAGTTTACACCGCTTCATAGAGGGGGGGGGGGAGAGTTGGTGATGATGGCGGTGAAGTTGTTGGTGAAGATTGCGGTGATGATGATGGCCCCCGGTGGCACTTCGGCACCACCGGAAGCGAGGGAGAGAGAGCCCCCTCCTTCTTCTTCTTCCTTGACCTCCTCCCTAGATGGGAGAAGGGTTTCCCCTCTGGTCCTTGGTCTCCATGGCATGGAAGGGGTGAGAGCCCCTCCGAGATTGGATCTGTCTCTCTGTCTCTCTCTGTTTCTGCGTTCTCCGATTCTTCCCTTTCACCGTTTCTTATATTCTCGGAGATCTGTAACTCCGATTGGGCTGAAATTTTAACACGATCTCTATCCTCATATTAGCTTTCTTGCGGCGAAAGAAGGACACCAACCGCCTTACTGGGTGGCCAAGAGGTCCCAGGGCGCGCCCCTGCCTCTTGGCCCCCTCGAGCATTGTCTCACGTGGATTTTTCTTCCTCAAAGTCACATTTATTCCAAAAAAAATCTCCGTTAGTTTTTATCCCGTTTGGACTCCGTTTGATATGGATATTCTGCGAAACAAAAAACATGCAACAAAGAGGAACTAGCACTGGGCACTGGATCAATATGTTAGTCCCAAAAATAGTATAAAAAGTTGCCAAAAGTATATGAAAGTTGTAGAATATTGGCATGGAACAATCAAAAATTATAGATACGACGAAGACGTATCAACATCCCCAAGCTTAATTCCTGCTCGTCCTCGAGTAGGTAAATGATAAAAAAGATAATCTTTGATGTGGAATGCTACCTAGCATAATCTTGATCATGTATCTAATCATGGCATGAATATTAAGATACGAGTGATTGAAAGCAATAGTCTATCATTTGACATTAAGATAATAATATTTCAAGCATACAAATAAGGCAATCATGTCTTTTCAAAATAACATGGCCAAAGAAAGTTATCCCTACAAAATCATATAGTATGGCTATGCTCCATCTTCACCACACAAAATATTCAAATCATGCACAACCCCGATGACAAGCCAAGCAATTGTTGCATACTTTTGATGTTCTCAAACCTTTTCAACTTTCACGCAATACATGAGCGTGAGCCATGGATATAGCACTATGGGTGGAATAGAATATGATGGTGGAGGTTGTGTGGAGAAGACAAAAAGGAGAAGATAGTCTCACATCAACTAGGTGTATCAACGGGCTATGTATATGCCCATCAATAGATATCAATGTGAGTGAGTAGGGATTTCCATGCAACGGATGCACTAGAGCTATAAGTGTATGAAAGCTCAAACTGGAAACTAAGTGGGTGTGCATCCAACTTGCTTGCTCATGAAGACCACGGGCATTTGAGGAAGCCCATCATCGGAATATACAAGCCAAGTTCTATATTGAAAATTCCCACTAGTATATGAAAGGGATAACTCAAGAGACTCTCTATATGAAGAACATGGTGCTACTCTGAAGCACAAGTGTGGTAAAAGGATAGTAACATTGTCCCTTCTCTCTTTTTCTCTCATTTTTTTGTTTTTTGGGCCTTCCTTTTTTCTTTTTTTTCTTTTTTTTCGTCTGGAGTCTCATCCCGACTTGTGGGGGAATCATATTCTCCATCATCCTTTCCTCACTGGGACAATGCTCTAATAATGATGATCATCACACTTTTATTTACTTACAACTCGATACTAGAACAAAGATATGGCTCTATATGAATGCCTCCGGCGGTGTACCGAGATGTGCAATGATCTAGCGTAGCAATGACATCAAAAAACGGACAAGCCATGAAAATATCATGCTAGCTATCTTACGATCGTGCAGAGCAATATGACAGTAAATGCGCAAGTCATGTATATGATGACGATGGAAGTTGCATGGCAATATATCTCGGAATGGCTATGGAAATGCCATGATAGGTAGGTATGGTGGCTGTTTTGAGGAAGGTATATGGTGGTTTATGTGTGACAGAGCGTATCATATCACGGGGTTTGGGTGCACCGGCGAAGTTTGCACCAACTCTCGAGGTGAGAAAGGGCATTGCACGGTATCGAAGAGGCTAGCAATGATGGAAGGGTGAGAGTGCGTATAATCCATGGACTCACATTAGTCATAAAGAACTCATATACTTATTGCAAAATTTTATTAGCCCTCGAAGCAAAGTACTACTATGCATGCCCCTAGGGGGATAGATTGGTAGGAAAAGACCATCGCTCGTCCCCGACCGCCACTCATAAGGAAAACAATCAATAAATACCTCATGCTCCGACTTCGTTACATAACGGTTCAGCATACGTGCATGCTACGGGAATCAAAAACCTCAACACAAGTATTTCTACAATCCACAACTACCCACTAGCATGACTCTAATATCACCATCTTTATATCGCAAAACTATTGCAAGGAATCAAACATATCATATTCAATGATCTACAAGTTTTATGTAGGATTTTATGACTAACCATGTGAATGACCAGTTCCTGTCATCTCTCTAAATAGATATAAGTGAAGAAAGAGAGTTTAATTCTTTCTACAAAAGATATGCCCACGCTCTAACAAATATAAGTGAAGCAAAAGAGCATTCTACAAATGGAGGTTTTCTATGTAAAGAGGAACATGCAATCCAAACTTCAAATGATATAAGTGAAGCACATGAAGCATTCTATAAAGCCATACTCAAAAGATATAAGTGAAGTGCATAGAGCATTCTATAAATCAACCAAGGACTATCTCATACCAGCACAATGCATAAAAGAAAAATGAAAACTAAATGCAAAAGACGCTCCAAGATCTGCACATATCACATGAATGAAACGAATCCGAAAACATACCGATACTTGTTGAAGAAAGAGGGGATGCCTTCCGGGGCATCCCCAAGCTTAGACGCTTGAGTCTCCTTGAATATTTAATTGGGTTTCCTTGTGCATCCCCAAGCTTGAGCTCTTGCCTCTCTTCCTTCTTCTCATATCGAGACCTTCTCGATCATCGAACACTTCATCCACACAAAACTTCAACAGAAAACTTGGTAAGATCCGTTAGTATAATAAAGCAATTCACTACTCTAATTACTATTGCAAAACAATTCATATTTTGATTTTGCATTGTGTCTACTGTAATATAACTTTTCCATGGCTTAATCCACTGATATAAATTGATAGTTTCATCAAAACAAGCAAACTATGCATCAAAAACAGAATCTGTCTAAAACAGAACAGTCTGTAATAATCTGAACATTCACCATACTTCTTATACTTGGAAAATTCTACCAAAATTAGGAAAAATAAAAAATTTGTATAGAAATACAGTGCAAAAAGAATCAGAACCGTTTAACGTTCCAGTAAAAATGTAAAATCACGCACTACAGCCAAAGTTTCTGTCCTGCACCGTACAAACCAACAAGTAAAGTAAACATCCTAAAGGCAAATCTTGGCACATTATATTTATTTTTAAACCTTATAAAAGCACACAAAAAAATAAATGACTCTCTAAAACTTCCGGGTTGTCTCCCTGGCAGCGCTTTCTTTAAAGCCATTAAGCTAGGCATATAGTGCTCAAGTAATGGATCCACCCGGATACCAAGGTATATCAAAGCCAATTTCAATTAACAATGATTTGTAATTTAGTAGTGAGCACAAAGTAACATATATCATGCAACAACGAAGTCTAACTCTCTTCCTATGCATTGGCATGTCATAAAAGAACAATTCAAGCACACAAAGTAAAGGCCAATGCATAGTATAAACAGTTTCTTGCAATTTTATTGTATTGGAAACATAGAGAGGTGGAGATATAGTTCCTCTCTCATAATAATTGCAAGTAGGAGCAGCAAGCACATGCCTATTATATTCATCAAAATCATCATGTGTAATAATAAAACGCAACCCATCAATATAATCCTTAATAAGTGCAAACTTCTCCGATATAGTGTAGTCGGGAGAATTCAAAAAGATAATAGGACTATCATGCATGGGTGCAATAGCAACAATTTCATGTTTAACATAAGGAACTATAGCAAGTTCATCTCCATAATCATAATTCATATTGGCATCTTGGCCACAAGCATAGCAAGCATCATCAAAAAGGGATATTTCAAGAGAATCAAAGGGATCATAACAATCATCATAGCAATCATCCTTCGGTAAGCACGAAGGAAAATTAAACAATGTATGAGTTGAAGAGTTACTCTCATTAGAAGGTGGGCACGGGTAGCTAATCCGCTCTTCCTCCTTTTGTTCTTCGCTCTCCTCATCATCTTTTTCATCCAATGAGCTCACAGTTTCATCAATTTCTTCTTCCACAGACTCCTGCAAATTATTAGTCTCTTCTTGGACAGCGGAGGAGACCTCGATATATGGTTTAACATAGGCATTAGAAGCGTAATTCTCGTAACAATATTCAAGTATGGCAATATTTTCAGACTTGTAAAGAGTAGCATCATACTTTTCAATCAAAGAAGGAATTTCATAAGCACCCTTAAAAGCAATAAATTCTTTAATTTGTTGAACATCATAGTAATTATAAACACCCTTAGCATAAGAAGATACGATTCCATTATCACTAAACAAACATTGGTAGGGAAGGTGTTTCTAAGGGTCTACAGAACAACAAGTATAATCATATATTTCCATAAATTCCAAGCATAACATTGCAAACGATGAATTTGATCTAGTAAACGTTTCCCTTTTTCAGATATACAGTGTCGCACATAACAAGCATGCTCATCTAAGGATTTTCCCTCAACTAAGCTAGTTGGGGTTTCAGCACGAGCACATAGGGATCAAAGATGATCCAAGTAATAAGCTTCAGGAGTGTGATAGATTTTGAGTGGTTCTTCAACCATTGGTTTAGTAGGTACAACTAATTTTTTTTTTGGTATTTTGCATTTCCTACCCATAACTAAAGATAGAAATCAACTAAGAACAACAAATAAAAATTACTTAGTGATAAAGCAAACAAGCACACATGAGAATATTCACCCCACGCTATGGCTCCCCAGCAACGGCGCCAGAAAAAGGTCTTGATAACCCACAAGTATAGGGGATCAATTGTAGCCTCTTTAGATAAGTAAGAGTGTCGAACCCAACGAGGAGCTAAAGGTAGAACAAATATTCCCTCAAGTTCTATCGACCACCGATACAACTCTACGCACGCTTGACGTTCACTTTACCTAGTACAAGTATGAAACTAGAAGTACTTTGTAGGTGTTGTTGGATAGGTGTGCAAGATAATAAAGATTACGTAAATAAAAAGTAGGGGCTGTTTAGGTAAAGATACAACTAGACAATCGATAACTAGACCGGTAATCATTATTACAATTTTATATGAGGGAGAGGCATAAGCTAACATACTTTTCTCTACTTGGATCATATGCACTTATGATTGGAACTCTAGCAAGCATCCGCAACTACTAAAGATCATTAAGGTAAAACCCAACCATAGCATTAAAGTATCAAGTCCTCTTTATCCCATACGCAAACAACCTACTTACTCGGGTCTGTGCTTCTGTCACTCAAGCCACCCACCATAAGCAAATCATGAACATATTGCAAACCCTACAGCGGGAATCCCTCACGCTTGCGCGACATGGAGAGCACCATAGGACAACACCAATAATAAAACATGCAACTCAAACCAATCACGATCATCAAATAACCCATAGGACAAAATGGATCTACTCAAACATCATAGGATAGCTATACATCATTGGGAAATAATATATAGCGTTGAGCACCGTGTTTAAGTAGAGATTACAGCGGGTAAGAGAGAGTTTACACCGCTGCATAGAGGGGGAAGAGTTGGTGATGATGGCGGTGAAGTTGTTGGTGAAGATTGCAGTGATGATGATGGCCCTCGGTGGCACTCCGGCGCCACCAGAAGCGAGGGAGAGAGAGCCCCCCTCCTTCTTCTTCTTCCTTGGCCTCCTCCCTAGATGGGAGAAGGGTTTCCCCTCTGGTCCTTGGTCTCCATGGCATGAGAGGGGCAAGAGCCCCTCCGAGATTGGATTTGGTCAAATCTGGTCAAACTATGGTCAAACTATGGTCAAACTACTTATTCAAGAAATATTAGTGTTACTAAATAATTATTGTTTTTAGAACAATAGTTTCAAACTCAAACAGTGAAATGTGTGACTACATGCTCAAGCTAAATTTCTGAGGGTTAATAGGATTGGCATCTTACTATTGTTAAGAAAACAACAAGTGCAGACTTGGAAACGAGGGAGAATAGAACCCGGAAGTTAAGCGTGCTCAGGTGGAGTAGTGAGAGGATGGGTGACCATTCGGGAAGTTAGATGATTTGAAATGATGAGGGGTGATTAGAGATTAAAGGTTAAATTGAGCAGTGATGAGGGGTGATTAGAGATTAGAGGTTAAAAAAATTCAAAAATTTGAAAACAAAAAAAAATTCAAAAAAAATTCAAAAAATATCATAAAATTTCCTTTAGTACCGGTTGGTGTTACCAACCGGGACTAAAGGTGGACCTCCAGGCAGCGGCCACGTGGAGGGCCTTTAGTCCCGGTTCGTATAAGAACCGGGACTAAAGGGGGAGGCTTTAGTACCGACCCTTTAGTCCCGGTTCCAGAACCGGGACTAAAGGCCCTTATGAACCGGGACTAAAGGCCCTTTTTCTACTAGTGCAGTAGGAATCTCTTTCCTTTTCAGAGTAGGAGAGAAGGAAAAAGGGAAAGAGAGCGGGAGTAGGAAAAGGCAAGGGGGGCGCCGCCCTTCCTCTAGTCCATTTTTTTGAACATCATAGTAATTATAAACACCCTTAGCATAAGAAGATACGATTCCATTATCACTAAACAAACATTGGTAGGGAAGGTGTTTCTTAGGGTCTTCAGAACAACAAGTATAATCATATATTTCGCATAAATTCCAAGCATAACATTGCAAATGATGAATTTGATCTAGTAAACGTTTCCCTTTTTCAGATATACGGTGTCGCACATAACAAACATGCTCATCTAAGGATTTGCCCTGAACTAAGCTAGTTGGGGTTTCAGCACGAGCACATAGGGTTCAAAGATGATCCAAGTAATAAGCTTCAGGAGTGTGATAGATTTTGAGTGGTTCTTCAACCATTGGTTCAGTTGGTACAACTAATTTTTTTTGGTATTTTGCATTTCCTACCCATAACTAAAGATAGAAAACAACTAAGAACAACAAATAAAAATTACTTAGTGATAAAGCAAACAAGCACACACACGAGAATATTCACCCCATGCTATGGCTCCCCGGCAACGGCGCCAGAAAAAGGTCTTGATAACCCACAAGTATAGGCGATCAATTGTAGCCTCTTTCGATAAGCATCCTCATCGCTGTTGTGCACTTCTGGATTGAGGTGAATCCAAGTTTTCCGGTGCAATCCTTCTTGCACTTGAAGTAGCTGTCGAACTACCGGATGGAATTCACAATCCTGAGGAAAAGCTTTCGGCTCATCCGATAACGGCGCCGAAATACTTTGTCGCCGTGCAGTGGAGCGTCGGCGAAGTAGTCGGAGTAGAGCATGCAGTAGCCTTCCAGACGATGTCGGTTCTTTGCTTTCATCCGCCCCGGCGCCGAGCCACCTCGCCGCGGCTTTTCATTGCTCATGAGCAGGCCAGCTAGGGCGGCGAGGACCTTGAGATGCTCCTCCTCCTGGACGTCGGCTTCGGCTTCCTCCTCCAGTAGCGCGTCTAGCGCCTCCTTGTTGTCCGAGTCCATCGCCGAGCAGGCAAATCGCCGAACACCTTGCGGGCGCGGTGGGTGCACACTGCCGGTACACCTTCCTTTGCGGCCGGAACGCCGGAAAAATCGCCCGGACGGTGGTGGAAAGGATGCCGCGGCGAAACCTCCTCTCTTTTCCGACGGGGATTGACCTATCTTGTGGTGGTGGGCGGTGGGCGCCGCCGGGATCGGCAGGGTGGCGGCCGAGAGCGCGCGCGGGGGGGGGGGGGGGGGGGCGATTCTGACTTTTTGCCTGACAGTGTGGGCCGGGCGTGCTTTTCCCTTGCGCCGGAGCCCTCGAGCGCCCCCTAGTGCGCCGGGTTTGGCCTGCGGTCGTCTGGCCCAAAAACGGGCCGAGCCGGTGGATTTCAGCGTCTTGGGTGCGCGACTGGGGCATTTTTTCGACGCCGGCGCGTAAAAAGTTGCCTAGGGGCCTGTTGGGGGCACGGCTGGAGATGCTCTTAGGAAGCCCAAGTCTTTGCCAGATTATGTGTGAAAGATGGTATTGTAGGAAACCGTGGTTGGTGTCTTCATTGTCATGGTTGCATCTAGGGCAAGAAGAGTTGGCGGCGATATTTTCTCGGTGGAGGTTGGCCTTGCAGTTGAGGCGCTGTCAGAACAGGAGCCATGTGAACAGTGTTGGAGCTACAATAAAAAACCAGGACTGGCCACATTAGGCATTCACTCATACATGGACCTTGTTTTGCTCACTAACCACACTTTTACTCATGCATACTCCAATAAAGAGTATACTTCCAACTTTGTTGGAGGGTCAAACTATCTCAAGTTTGACCAAGTTTGTGCAAAAATATACCAATGTTTGTGAAATCAAATAGGTATGTGATGAAGGTATATTTTATTATGAATCTAATGCTACTAATTTGATGGCATAAATGTTGATGTATTATTATATAAACATGGTCAAATATAAAAAATTTGATTTTTCAAGAAAGTTGGAAGTACAATCTTTAAAAGACGGAGGGAGTATGCTGTAAGCTGGGCAGGCTATGGCATAGTTTAACCCCAACTAAGCTCCGCCAGTGCTGTGAAAACCTTGACCTTGGTGGGAACACACATTGTCTAGATGAGGTTGGCATGCATATCTTCTTCGTGCTTGGAGATGCGAGCATAGGGAGTCTTGTTTGTAAATGTTTTGCCCCCATTGAGGACCCTTTTGTCATTGTCGAGCGAAGCATAAAGTCTTCCAACAATAGCAAGAGAGGGTCCAATTCTTGCGAGGCAGCAGTGGTTAGGCGATTTCGCAGGTTAGAGACTAAAGCATCAGGTAGAATAGACTCGGACATATTGTTTGGTGGAGTGTGCGAATAGGTTGGGCGTGGCTACTTTCAAGTCGCCTGACATTATACATTTGGGTTAGTCGACCATTCCAAACCGTTGGATGAAGATCCTATGACGACAAACCCTTCTTCTTCCGCCGCCCCCACCGCAGGTCTTCCGCCGCCCCCGGTCATCCCTCTAGCCCCGCCAGCGTTTAGTTTTTCTCCGGTGAAGCCCCACCACTGCCCTCACCCTAAACCCTAAGATAGATAATGGGGTAGCCCTCCGGCGAGCCCCTTCCTTCTCCTTCTTCCCCTCCGGCCTTCCGCCGGCGAGTTTTCCGAGAATCTCAAATCGACTGACCCATTAGCTAAAGTCAGTCGATTGACGTTTAGCTAATGTCGAATAGGTTAGGGAAGACCGTCGCAATAGAGGAGGGGTAGAGCCAAGTGTCGACACAAATGTAGGTGTATTGACCGTTAACTAACAATAAGTGTAAGCGGTTGAGTTTGGGAACACCGAATACGAAATGCACACTGCGGACTTAGTTTCGTACACTATTCTTGTTTAAGCAATGGTCAATATGTTTGGTTGTTAATTAACTCTCAATAAGCGCGCGGCGATCATACGGAGATGCATGTTCGCGGTTGTTAGACCTATTTTCGTTCTTGATGGGGTTGAGCATGAAGATCTGCCGAGCAAAATAGTTTCTCCATTAAAACTGTGCCGTGGTTATGTGAACAGCAACCGGCACTAACAATCTGGTTCTCTTCCTAGTTTTCAAGTGGAGTTGCGTTTGAACATATATAAGATTACAGAATGGAAATAAATTTTTTGTTCTATGTATGCTATTTAAAAAAAAGTATGCATCTGAATCACTGCATGTGGTATCGATACACCAGACATTAGCTTTCCTGTAAGCATAACTCTACCATGGAGTTGAGATGAAATAAATGGGAATTATACAGCACGTCGTCCTGACTGTACATACATTCTACCTCCTAATACACTCAAGCCAGCAACTGCAAAATGATCATGTGTGTGACGTGTCCAGCATACAGCTTCCTATGTCCACTAAACACCCAAATAGCTAGAAAAAGGCAAGTGAAAAAGAGTGTAAAGCTGCACACGATAAAGTAGCACCGAAGGACGAAATATATATGAAGCAAACATACTAGTTGGATCAGAATATGAAGATAAAGTTGTGACTGGGCGAATAAGAATGGCAGTAAACATGGAGGCAAGAAACTAAGTCTGTCGTCCGTGATCACAATCACATTGATCGACCAACAGAACAACAGAAGCATGCATGCATGCACCAAAGAGGAAATTGCTGCCAGTGCCATATAACGGCAAGAGCTAATTAGGCTAATTGGGTAGAGAACTAGAGATAGCAGCTACGGATCTAAGCGTCCGACATACATACTTGGGTACGCAAACTGCATAATCACTTAATCAGTACTACTGCATGCAATAGCCAGTGGCTAAATAACTAGGCTAATAAGATCCGTGAGCGTGAGCGATCTCCTCGGCTTGGAGGCTGCACCCGGAGTAGCACGCGGCCGCAGACTCCTCATCCAAGATGCAGGAAGGCAGCGGAGGCAGATCGTGAGAACTACTGCTCATCTGCCCCGCGCATAGATCAAGCTCTTCCACCTGATGAGCTGCAGCGTAGTAGCGGCTCATCACCTCCTGCAGCGCCTGCGCTGCCGGAAGCTCCATCGCCGTCACCTCGCCAGCGGCGCCGGCGAACTCGCCATGGACGACGCCGCCGCAGCCCTCCTCGTGCTGCATGAGCGCGGCCTGGTGCAGGCTGACCTGCGCCTTGAGGAACTTGACGTAGTGGATGGCCTGCTCCAGCATGGAGACGGTGTCCATCTTGCTGCCGCCGGGCACGAGGCTGCGGAGCACGCGGAAGCGGTCGCTGATCCGGTGCCGGCGCTCCCGCGCCGCAACGCTCTGGGGGTCAGTCGAGAGCTTCGCGCCGGGGCGGCGCCGTCCGGCACCGCCCCTGCTGACCCGGCTCTCCGCGAGCGCGGCGGCCGGGTAGTGGTGGAGGAGGAGAGGCGGCTGCGGGTGGATGGGGAAGCTGCAGCCGTGTGGGTCATGGATGTTTTCGTAGTGATATGGATCCATGGCTAGCTAGGAAGGATGCTTGGCTAGGTGTTGTCTAAACCACTCTGTGCTGCTGGTTTCAACCCTAGAGGTAAGCTATGTGTTTGGGGTGGAGCCGTGGAGGGTGCTGTTGTATTTATACTGAGCTAGCGTGGGATCGGATATCCACACGGGACAAGGGAGCTTATAAACATATGTGGAATGTAACCTCAGTTTTGGCTGATAGTTGTCTGATTCCTGCAGTGCATGTGATACAACATCGAATTTCCAGGGATCAACCAGGACCCTAGGATCGGAGAAGTAAAAAATCGCCTTTATTAGAAGGCACTAGGGGCTCACACAATTGCACATTGACATTATTTAATATAGGAATAGTGATTGAGAGAAAAGACTATTTTCTGTCAAAATAGTCACTCAATATACAATTTTTTTCTAGAAACACCGGTTATAATGTAAACTCACACGCCATCACACTCACGGCACCATACACACTCACACCGCCTGTCGAAGATAGGATCGAAGTTGCGAAGCTTCAAGATTGACGAAATCATCACATGCACCTCATTATTATCGATAGACAATCATCTCGCACAGAAAGAATAATTTACATTAGTGAAATACCAAAGCGTCAAACATGCAGCTTGGTCACTGACAGGGTTGGGATACCGCGCCGCCACCCTCCAACCCATCCAACCACTAGTTGGTTCTCAATGTACATTTATATCTTAATTATATCTAATAATTAATATTTGTATGCCTTCAAAATTGTGTGGCACTTAAAACTTGATTAATAACATATTTGACTAACCTGTATCTTAAGGGTTGTTAGGATCGGAGCCCTGGGCAAACCGTCCGAAAAATGGGTCGGTGACCAGGCTTGGTTGCCCATTTGGATGTCCACCAATTATTTGGTGCACACACCAAAAAGTTCCTCAGTTCATTTCTATGCCAAAATGTTAGAGAGATGTTGGTGACCGAACGGAGGAGCATGTGAAGCCATAATCCACTTTTTTTATAGGCTATACGTTAGTCACCTCAAACAAAATTTGGTGTAAGTTGATTCCACGCACAAGTGTTCTATTTTTCACACACTTCGTATTCCTCCTTGAGCTGTAGCCGCCCCCAGCACCAGCCTAGCCGCCAACCCAGAGCTGCCGTGCAAGCCTCACAGCCCTGGCCATCCCTCTTAGTCATCGCTTCCCCGGCACGGGCAACCACATCTCACATCGCGCCTGCACAGTCAAGCCTCGAACTTCCTCTTGCATACTCACCCAACGAGCTTCCTCTTAACAAGACCAAGATCAAGAACGCATGTTCCAACGTGAACAAAGCTCATCGCCATCCTAGTTTTGTGACTTATGCAATTTGCTTTCACTATAATTCCCAGCGGAGTTGTTTTATGGGAAGTTATATGACATGTAGTTTACTTTTCCTTTCTTGGTTAGAATCCGAGCTCTTCCAGAGTGGTATCTCACTGATGGCTCGGGCCCCCCATGACATGTAGTTTACTTTTCCTTTCTTTCTCCTTAGGCATCGAACTACCCGTGAACCTTTGGTTTCATTCCGATGGATGTGGTGTGTGTTTTTTTTTCCAATAAAACGGAAAAGACTTGCATTTCAATGTATTGATAGAAAAAGAGTTAGTACAAGCCCCACCGACGATGGGTAAGGCTGGTTGTAATGGGGAGTATCATAGTATTATGCATATGATACTAGTGTATGATATTACCTCCCTAATGCATAGTATCATATATTAATACCATATAGTACTTTATTTATTGTCATGCATGACACATACTCCTCCGTTCCCAAATATAAGTCTTTATAGAGATTTTAATAGGTGACTACATACGAAGCAAAATGAGTGAATCTACACTCTAAAATATGTCTACATACATCCATATGTTGTAGTCCATTTGAAATGTCTAAAAAAGACTTATATTTAGGAAGGGGGGGGGGTACTAGCATAACATTTATTATGATACGGTATCATGATATGATACTCAACCATCTCTTTCTTCATTTAATTGTATGACACCTCATCAAAATTGCGTAGTTGGCATACATGATACTAGCTATGATACTACCATTAACTAGCCTAACACCTAGAGATTCTATCAGCACTGGTAGGCTCCATCAACACCGGTAGCAAGGCGGCCAACCCCTTCACACCCACTAACACACTTTGCCTAGCTTCCGACTTGATCACGTCAAACAGAGGCAAGCAAAGGTCAGCTACACATAGTTGAAGATGACTGTGTTCTGATGCGTCAAGATACACCAGACCACCAACATTATAACAGAGGCAGTGCCCTGCCTGTTGGGGAACGCAATATTTCAAAAAATTCACCTATGATCACGCAAGATCTATCTAGGAGATGCATAATGAGCGTGGAGAGTGTGACCACGTATCCTCGTAGACCGAAAGCGGAAGCGTTTAGTAACGCGGTTGATGTAGTCGAACGTCTTCGCGATCCAACCGATCCAAGCACCAAACATACGGCATCTTTGCGTTCAGCACACGTTCAGCTCGATGACGTCCCTCGATCTCTTGATCTAGTTGAGGACGAGGGAGAGTTCCGTCAGCACGACGGTGTGGCGACGGTGATGATGAAGTTACCGGCGCAGGGCTTCGCCAAAGCACTACGACGTTATGACCGAGGTGTGTAACTGTGGAGGGGGGCACTGCACACGGCTGAAAGAAGACTTGGTGCGCCTTTGGGGTGCCCCTTGCCCACATATATAAAGGAGGGAGGGAGAGAGGCCGCCCCCCTAGGGGCGCGCCAATAGTATATGTGGAGTAGGAGAGAAGGAAAAAGGGAAAGAGAGAGGGAGTAGGAAAAGGCAAGGGGGGTGCCGCCCCTTCCTCTAGTCCAATTTGGACCCTGTGGGGGGGGGGGGGGGGGCGCCACCCCCCCTTGGCCTGCCTCCTCTTTTCCCGTATGTCCCAATAAGGCCCATTACTTCTCCCGGTGAATTCCCGTAACTCCCCGGTACTTCGAAAAATACCCGAATCACTCAGAACCTTTTCGATGTCCGAATATAGCCTTTCAATATATGAATCTTTACCTCTCGACCATTTCGAGACTCCTCGTCATGTCCGTGATCTCATCCGGTACTCCGAACAAACTTCGGTCATCAAATCACATAACTCATAATACAAATCGTCATCGAACGTTAAGCGTGCGGACCCTACGGGTTCGAGAACTATGTAGACATGACCGAGACATATCTCCGGTCAATAACCAGTAGCGGAACCTGGATGCTCATATTGGTTCCTACATATTCTACGAAGATCTTTATCGGTCAAACCGCATAACAACATACATTGTTCCCTTTGTCATCGGTATGTTACTTGCCCGAGATTCTATCGTTGGTATCATCATACCTAGTTCAATCTTGTTATCGGCAAGTCTCTTTACTCGTTCCGTAATGCATCATCCCGTGACTAACTCATTAGTCACATTGCTTGCAAGGCTTATAGTGATGTGCATTACCGAGAGGGCCCAGAGATACCTCTCCGATACACGGAGTGTCAAATCCTAATCTCGATCTATGCCAACTCAACAAACACCATCGGAGACACCTGTAGAGCATCTTTATAATCACCCAGTTACGTTGTGATGTTTGATAGCACACAAGGTGTTCCTTCGGTATCCAGGAGTTGCATAATCTCATAGTCAGATGAACATGTATAAGTCATGAAGAAAGCAATAGCAATAAAACTATACGATCATAATGCTAAGCTAACGGATGGGTCTTGTCCATCACATCATTCTCCTAATGATGTGATCACGTTCATCAAATGACAACACATGTCTATGGTCAGGAAACTTACCATCTTTGATTAACGAGCTAGTCAAGTAGAGGCATACTAGGGACATTCTGTTTTTGTCTATGTATTCACACATGTACTAAGTTTCCGGTTAATACATTCTAGCAAGAATAATAAAAATTTATCATGATATAAGAAAATATAGATAACAACTTTATTATTGCCTCTAGGGCATATTTCCTCCAGTCTCCCACTTGCACTGGAGTAAATAATCTAGTTCACATCGTCATGTGATTTAACACCAATAGTTCACATCTTTATGTGATTAGTTCACATCTCCATGCGACTAATACCCAAAGTTTTACTAGAGTCAATAATCTAGTTCACATCGCTATGTGATTAACACCCAAAGAGTGATCATGTTTTGCTTTGTGAGAGAAGTTTAGTCAACAGGTCTGCCACATTCAGAGAAGTATGTATTTTGCAATTTTTCTATGTCTACAATGCTCTGCACGGAGCTGCTCTAGCTAATCGCTCCCACTTTCAATATGTATCCAGATTGAGACTTAGAGTCATCCGGATCAGTGTCAAAGCTTGCATCGTCGTAACCCTTTACGACGAACTTTTTGTCACCTCCATAACCAAGAAACATGTCCTTATTCCACTAAGAATAATTTTGACCATTGTCCAGTGATCCATTGCTGGATCACCATTGTACCCTCTTGCCAAACTCATCGTGCATAGGTCTGGTATACAACATAGCATACTTTATAGAATCTATGACCGAGGCACAGGGAATGACTTTTCATTCTCTTTCTATTTTCTGTCGTGGTCGGGTTTTGAGTCTTTACTCAACTTCAGACCTTACAACTCAGGCAAGAACTCCTTCTTTGATTGTTCCATTTTGAACTCCTTCAAAATCTTATCAAGGTATGTACTCATCGAAAGTCTTATCAAGCGTCTCCATCTATCTTTATAGATCTTGATGCCCAATATGTAAGTAGCTTCGCTGAGGTCTTTCATTGAAAAATTCTTATTCAAGTATCCTTTTATGCTATCCAGAAATTCTGTATTATTTCTAATCAACAATATGTAATCCACATATAATATTAGAAATGCTACAGAGCTCCCAGTCACTTTCTTGTAAATACAGGCTTCTCCAAAAGACTGTATAAAACCATATGCTTTGATCACACTATCAAAACGTACATTCCAACTCTGAGATGCTTTCACCAGTCCATAAATGGATCACTGGATTTTACACACTTTGTTAGCACCTTTTGGATTGACAAAACCTTCTGGTTGCATCATATAAAATTCTTCTTTAAGAAATCCGTCAAGGAATGTAGTTTTGACATCCATTTGCCAAATTTCATAAAATGCGGCAATTGCTAACATGATTCAGACAGACTTTAAGCATAGATACGAGTGAGAAACTCTCATCGTAGTCAACACCTTGAACTTGTCGAAAACCTTTTGTGACAATTCGAGCTTTGTAGATAGTAACACTATTATCAGTGTTTGTCTTCCTCTTAAAGATCCATTTAATCTCAATGGCTCGCCGATCATCGGGCAAGTCAATCAAAGTTCATACTTTGTTCTCATACATGTATCCCATCTCATATTTCATGGCCTCAAGCCATTTCGTGGAAGTTGTACTCATCATCGCTTCCTCATAATTCGTAGGTTCATCATGGTCTAGTAACATGACTTCTAGAAAGGATTACCGTACCACTCTGGTTCGTACTATACTCCGGTTGACCTATGAGGTTCGGTAGTAACTTGATCTGAAGTTTCATGATCTTCATCATTGGCTTCCTCACTAATTGGTGTAGGAATCACTGAAACTGATTTATGTGATGAACTACTTTCCAGTTTGGGAGAAGGTACAACTACCTCATCATGTTCTACTTCCTCCCACTCACTTCTTTCGAGAGAAAATCCTTCTCTAGAAAGGATCCATTCTTAGCAACAAATATCTTGCCTTCGGATCTGTGATATAAGGTGTACCCAAAAGTTTCCTTTGGGTATCCTATGAAGATGCATTTCTCCGATTTGGGTTCGAGCTTATCAGGTTGAAGCTTTTTCACATAAGCATCACAACCACAAACTTTAAGAAACGACACCTTAGGTTTCTTGCTAAACCATAGTTCATATGGTTTCGTCTCAACGGATTTAGATGGTGCCCTATTTAATGTGAATGCAGCTGTCTCTAATTCATAACCCCAAAATGATAGTGGTAAATCGGTAAGAGACATCATAGATCGCACCATATCCAATAAAGTACGGTTACGACGTTCGAACACACCATTATGCTGTGGTGTTCCAGGTGGCGTGAGTTGGGAAACTATTCCGCATTGTTTCAAATGAAGACCAAACTCATAACTCAAATGTTCACCTCCACGATCAGATCGTAGAAACTCTATTTTCTTGTTACAATGATTTTCCACTTCACTCTGAAATTCTTTGAACTTTTCAAATGCTTCAGAGTTATGTTCCGTCAAGTAGATATACCCATATTTTCTCAAATCATCTGTGAAGGCCAGAAAATAACAATACCCGTCGCGAGCCTCAACACTCATCGGACTGCATACATCAGTATGTATTATTTCCAACAAGTCAGTTGGTCGCTCCATTGTTCCGGAGAACGGGGTCTTAGTCATCTTGCCCATGAGGCATGGTTCGCAAGCATCAAGTGATTCATAATCAAGTGATTCCAAAAGCCCGTCAGTATGGAGTTTCTTCATGCGCTTTACACCAATCTGACTTAATGGCAGTGCATGTTGCACTATCATTATCAACTTTGCATCTTTTGACATCAATATTATGAATATGTGTATCACTACGATTGAGATTCAATACACCATTCACCTTGGGTGTATGACCACAGAAGGTTTTATTCATGTAAACAGAATAACAATTATTCTTTGATTTAAATGAATAACTGTATTGCAATAAACATGATCCAATCATATTATGCTCAGCGCAAACACCAAATAACATTTATTTTAGGTTCAACACTAATCCCGAAGGTAAAGGGAGTGTGCGATGGTGATCTTATCAACCTTGAAATCATTTCCAACACACATCATCACCTTGCCCTCAACTAGTCTCTGTTTATTTTTGTAACTCCCGTTTCAAGTTACTAATCATAGCAACTGAACCAATATCAAATACCCAGGGGCTACTATGAAGCCTAGTAAAGTGCACATCATTAACATGTATATAATATATACTTTTGTTCACTTTGCCACCCTTCTTATCCGCCACGTATTTGGGGTAGTTCCGCTTCTAGTGACCATTCACTTCTTAGTAGAAGCACTCAGTTTCAGGCTTAGGTCTAGCTTTGGGCTTCTTCACGGGAGTGGCAACTTGCTTGCCATTCTTTCCTGAAGTTCCCTTTCTTTTCCTTTGCCCCTTTTCTTGAAACTAGTGATCTTGTTAACCATGAACACTTGATGCTCTTTCTTGATTTCTACCTTTGCCGATTTTAGCATCCCGAAGAGCTTGGGAATCATTTTCATCATCCCTTGCATATTATAGTTCATCACGAAGTTCTAGTAACTTGGTGATAGTGACTAGAGAACTCTGTCAATCACTATCTTATCTGGAAGATTAACTCCTGATGTATACTACACAACCTTCTTCTTGTAGACGTTGTTGGGCCTCCAAGTGCAGAGGTTTGTAGGACAGTAGCAAATTTCTCTCAAGTGGATGACCTAAGGTTTATCAATCCGTGGGAGGCGTAGGATGAAGATGGTCTCTCTCAAGCAACCCTGCTACCAAATAACAAAGAGTCTCTTGTGTCCCCAACACACCCAATACAATGGTAAAATGTATAGGTGCACTAGTTCGGCGAAGAGATGGTGATACAAGTGCAATATGGATAGCAGATAATGGTTTTTGTAATCTGAAAATATAAAAACAGCAAGGTAGCACGTGGTAAAAGTGAGCAGAAACGGTATTGCAATGCGTTGAAACAAGGCCTAGGGTTCATAGTTTCACTAGTGCAAGTTCTCTCAACAATAATAACATAATTGGATCATATAACTATCCCTCAACATGCAACAAAGAGTCACTCCAAAGTCACTAATAGCGGAGAACAAACGAAGAGATTATGGTAGCGTACGAAACCACCTCAAAGTTATCCTTTCTGATCGATCTATTCAAGAGTCCGTAGTAAAACAACATGAAGCTATTATTTCCGTTCAATGTATCATAGAGTTCGTACTAGAATAACACCTTAAGACACAAATCAACCAAAACCCTAATGTCACCTAGATACTCCAATGCCACCTCATGTATCCGTGGGTATGATTATACAATATGCATCACACAATCTCAGATTCATCTATTCAACCAACACAAAGAACTTCAAAGAGTGCCCCAAAGTTTCTACCGGGGAGTCAAGATGAAAACGTGTGCCAACCCCTATGCATAAGTTCATGTGGTCACGGAACTCGCAAGTTGATCACCAAAACATACTCCCTCCGTTTCTTTTTACTCCGCGTATAAGTTTTGGTCAAAGTCAAACTGCACAAAGTTTGACCAAATTTATATTAAAAAATATGAACATCTACAATACTAAAACTATATAATATGAAAATACATTTCATGGTGCATATGAAAATATTGATTACATATTGTGTATGTTGATATTTTTTAATATAAAGTTAGTCAAACTTTATCAAGCTTGACTTTGACCAAACCTTATATGCAGACTAAAAAGAAATGGAGGGAGTACATCAAGTGGATCACATGATATCCCATTGTCAACACAGATAAGCATGTGCAAGACATACATCAAGTGTTCTCAAATACTTAAAGACTCAATCCGATAATACAACTTCAAAGGGAAAACTCAATTCATCACAAGAGAGTAGAGGGGGAGAAACATCATAACATCCAACTATGATAGCAAAGCTCGCGATACATCAAGATCGTACCACCTCAAGAACACGAGAGAGAGAGAGAGAGATCAAACACATAGCTACTGGTACATACCCTCAGCCCCGAGGGGGAACTGTTCCCTCCTCATCATGGAGAGCGCCGGGATGATGAAGATGGCCACCGGAGACTGATTCCCCCCCTCCAGCAGGGTGCCGAAACGGGTCTAGATTGGTTTTCGGTGGCTACAGAGGCTTCTGGCGGCGGAACTCCCGATCTATTCTGTTCCTCGGTGTTTTTAGGGTATATTGATATATATATATATAGGCGAAAGAAGTCAGTCAGGGGAGCCACGAGGGGCCCACGAGGGTGGGGGCGCGCCCAGGGGGAAGGCGCGCCTTCCTGCCTCGTGGCCACCTCAAAGCTTCCCTGACGTCTACTCCAAGTCTCCTGGATTGCTTCCGTTCCAAAAATAACTCTCCCGAAGGTTTCATTCCGTTTGGACTCCGTTTGATATTCCTTTTCTTCGAAACACTGAAATAGGCAAGAAAACAGCAATTTGGGCTGGGCCTCCGTTTAATAGGTTAGTCCCAAAAATAATATAAAAGTGTATAATAAAGCCCATAAACATCCAAAACAGATATTATAATAGCATGGAACAATCAAAAATTACAGATACGTTGGAATTGCAACTCGATGCTTAGAACAAAGTATGACTCTATATGAATGCCTCCGGTGGTGTACCGGGATGTGCAATGATGCATGAGTGACATGTATGAAAGAATTATGAACGGTGGCTTTGCCACAAATACGATGTCAACTGCATGATCATGCAAAGCAATATGACAATGATGAAGCGTGTCATAATAACGGAACGGTGGAAAGTTGCATGGCAATATATCTCGGAATGGCTATCGAAACGCCATAATAGGTAGGTATGGTGGCTGTTTTGAGGAAGGTATATGGTGGGTTTAAGGTACCGGCGAAAGTTGCGCGGTACTAGAGAGGCTAGCAATGGTGGAAGGGTGAGAGTGCGAATAATCCATGGACTCAACATTAGTCTAAAGAACTCACATACTTATTGCAAAAATTTATTAGTTATATAAACAAAGTACTATACACATGCTTCTAGGGGGATAGAGTGGTAGGAAAAGACCATCGCTCGTCCCCGACCGCTACTCATAAGGAAGACAATCAAAAAATAAATCATGCTTCGACTTCATCACATAATGGTTCACCATACGTGCATGCTACGGGAATCACAAACTTTAACACAAGTATTTCTCAAATTCACAACTACTCAACTAGCATAACTCTAATATCACCATCTTCATATCTCAAAACAATTATCAAGTATCAAACTTCTCATAGTATTCAATGCACTTTATATGATAGTTTTTATTATATCCCTCTTGAATGCCCATCATATTAGGACTAAATTCATAACCAAAGCAAATTACCATGCTGTTTAGGACTCTCAAAATAATATAAGTGACGCATGAGAGTTCATCTATTTTTATATAATAAAACCACCACCGTGCTCTAAAAAGATGTAAGTGAAGCACTAGAGCAACAACAAACTACTCCGAAAGATATAAGTGAAGATCAATGAGTAGTCGAATAATTATGCAACTATATGAAGACTCTCTAACATTTAAGAATTTCAGATCTTGGTATTTCATTCAAACAGCAAGCAAAACAAAATAAAATGACGCTCCAAGAAAAACGCATATCATGTGGTGAATAAAAATATAGCTCTAAGTAAAGTTACCGATGAACGAAGACGAAAGAGGGGATGCCTTCCGGGGCATCCCCAAGATTAGGCTCTTGGTTGTCCTTGAATATTACCTTGGGTGCCTTGGGCATCCCCAAGCTTAGGCTCTTGCCACTCCTTATTCCATAGTCCATCGAATCTTTACCCAAAACTTGAAAAGTTCACAACACAAAACTTAACAGAAAACTCGTGAGCTCCGTTAGTAAAAGAAAATAAATCACCACTTAGGTACTGTTGTGAACTCATTCTAAATTCATATTGGTGTAATATATACTGTATTCCAACTTCTCTATGGTTCATACCCTCCGCTACTACTCATAGATTCATCAAAATAAGCAAACAACACATAGAAAACAGAATCTGTCAAAAACCGAACAGTCTGTAGTAATTTGTATCAAACGTATACTTCTGGAACTCCAAAAATCCTAAGAAATTAGGAAGTCCTAGGCAATTTGTTTATTGATCTACTGCAGTTTTAATTGATATTTTATCGCTCTCTGGTAAAAAATGAAAATTATTCTCATGAGCGCATACTTTCT
Organism: Triticum urartu; assembly: GCF_056163025.1. Lineage (NCBI taxonomy): Eukaryota > Viridiplantae > Streptophyta > Magnoliopsida > Poales > Poaceae > Triticum > Triticum urartu. The sequence goes on along the minus strand of NC_141875.1, from coordinate 580,283,060 downwards.
GTTTTTTACAGCAAGATCAAATAACAATCACCCAAGAAGATCCTAAAGGCTTTACTTGGCAGAAACACTAATTAAAAGCATAAAACCACATCTAAACAGAGGCTAGATGAATTATTTATTACTAAACAGGAACAAAAAGCAAAGAACAAAAATGAAGTTGGGTTGCCTCCCAACAAGCGCTATCGTTTAACGCCCCTAGCTAGGCATGATGATTTCAATGATGCTCACATAAAAGATAAGAATTGTAACATAAAGAGAGCATCAGGAAGAATATGACTAGCACATTTAAGCGTAACCCACTTCCTATGCATATGGATTTTGTGAGCAAACAACTTGTGGGAATAATAATCAACTAGTATAGGAAGGCAAAACAAGCATAACTTCAAAACTTTAAGCACATAGAGAGGAAACTTGGTATTATTGCAATTCCTACAAGCATATGTCCCCCCCCCCCCATAATGACTTTCAGTAGCATCATGAATATGAATTCAACATTATAACCATCACATAAAGCATTCTTTTCATGATATACAAGCATAGAAAATTTACTACTCTCCACATAAGCAAAATTCTTCTCAATCGGAATAGTGGGAGTATCATAAGAGACTCGAATACTATAAATTGTTTCCACATTAAAAGAGTAATGTTCAGAAAAAGGGTAATCATAATCATGACAATTTTTATAAATATAATCATCACTACTTTTTATAGCATATGTATCATCACAATAATTATCATAAGTAGCAACTTGGTTCTCATCATAATCGATTGAAACCTCTTCCAAGATGGTGGAATCATCACTAAATAAAGTCATGACCTCTCCAAATACACTTTCATAAATATAATCATCATAAGTAGGAGGCATGCTACCGTCATTATAAATTTGCATATCAAAACTTGGGAGACTAAAAATATCATCTTCATTAAACGTAGCATCCCCAAGCTTGGGACAAACATTAATTGCAGCAAATATATTCTGAAAAACATCATCTTCATCAAACATAGCATCCCCAAGCTTGGGCCTTTTCATATCATAAGCATAATCACTCTCATCATTAATAGTATGGATAACACCAATAGTATGGCAATTATCATCATCACAATGAGTAGTAGGAGCAACATCATTTGGGAGGGATACATTTTTACCTTTGCTTCTCCGTATTTTCTTTTTATTCTTCACATCATGTGTGGGTTTAACCCTCTTTTTGGAGCTCCTTATTAATGAGATTGGTTGAATAGAAGGATCCTCCTCATTACCTGATTCATCATAAGAAATAATAGGAGGATATTGGGAAGCCTCTTCCCTTTCATTAGTATTCTCTTCATCCTTTATTTGTTTTATTTTATTTATATACTTGGCAATATAAGGATTTTCAATGCAATTCACCGCACAATACATATAAATTTCCTCTAGATCAAAATTAAGAACTCTGTCAAGGGAAAATTCTGGAATAACCTTAGATATATGTTTCATTTCTTCATAACCCAAGAGAAAACTAAGTTCATTATGATGTGAAAGGGAAATCAAGTCATCATAATTGTTTAGACATGATACGATCATGAAGCAATTTGCATTGGGTACTGAAATGATCACGTTCATTGCAAAGTTCACAAGTACGGCTAAGAAAGTTTAAATTTTCAGCACAAACATCTAGCCTTTCTTACAACCATTTAGTTTCCAAATACTTATGCCTCCTGCAAAATCTATCTTCCATGTTTGGTATGTACTTGCAAACTCTATGCACTCCACAAAAATCGACATGCTTATAAGAGATATTTTCATCATGACTAGTGCAATCATCATAAGTACTATGGATATTCAAAGAGTTCATACTAATAACATTGCAATCATGCTCATCATTCAAAGATTTAGTGCCAAACATTTTATAGACTTCTTCTTCTAAAACTTGAGCACAATTTTCCTTTCCATCATTCTTACGAAAGATATTAAAAAGATGAAGCATGTGAGGCAAACTCAATTCCATTTTTTTGTAGTTTTCTTTTATAAACTAAACTGGTGCTAAAACAAGAAATAAAAAGATTCGATTGCAAGATCTAAAGACATACCTTCAAGCGCTAACCTCCCCGGCAACGGCGCTAGAAAAGAGCTTGATGTCTACCACACAACCTTCTTCTTGTAGAAGTTGTTGGGCCTCCAAGTGAAGAGGTTTGTAGGACTGTAGCAAATTTCCCTGAAGTGGATGACCTAAGGTTTATCAATCCGTGGGAGGCGTAGGATGAAGATGGTCTTTCTCAAGCAACCTTGCAACCAAATAACAAAGAGTCTCTTGTGTCCCCAACACACCCAATACAATGGTAAATTGTATAGGTGCACTAGTTCGGCAAAGAGATGATGATACAAGTGCAATATGGATGTAGTCGAACGTCTTCGCGATCCAAGTACCCTATGATCACGCAAAATATATATAGGAGATTAATAGCAATGAGTGGGGAGAGTGTGTCCACGTACCCTCGTAGACCGAAAGCGGAAGCGTTTAGTAACGCGGTTGATGTAGTCGAACGTCTTCGCGATCCAAGTACCGAACGTACGGCACCTCCGCATTCAGCACACGTTCAGCTCGATGACGTCCCTCGATCTCTTGATCCAGTTGAGGACGAGGTAGAGTTCCGTCAGCACGATGGTGTGGCGACGGTGATGATGAAGTTACCGGCGCAGGGCTTTGCCTAAGCACTACGATGATATGGCCGAGGTGTGTAACTATGGAGGGGGGCACCGCACACGGCTAAGAGAAGACCTGGTGCGCCTTTGGGGTGCCCCCTGCCCACGTATATAAAGGAGGGAGGGAGAGAGGCCGGCCCCTAGGGGTGCGCCAATAGTATGGAGTCCTACTAGGACTTCCAAGTCCTAGTAGGAATCCCTTTCCTTTTAAGAGTAGGAGAGAAGGAAAAAGGGAAAGAGAGAGGGAGTAGGAAAAGGCAAGGGGGCGCCGCCCCTTCACCTAGTCCAATTCGGACCCATGGGGGCGCCACCTCCCCTTGGCCTACCTTCTCTATTCCCGGATGGCCCAATAAGGCCCATTACTTCTCCCGGTGAATTCCCGTAACTCCACGATACTCTGAAAAATACCCGAATCACCCAGAACCTTTCCGATGTCCTAATATAGCCTTCCAATATATGAATCTTTACCTCTCGACCATTTCGAGACTCCTCGTCATGTCCGTGATCTCACCCGGGACTCCGAACAAACTTCAGTCATCAAATCACATAACTCATAATATAAATTTTCATCGAACGTTAAGCGTGCGGACCCTACGGGTTCAAGAACTATGTAGACATGACCGAGACATATCTCCGGTCAATAACCAATAGCGGAACCAGGATGCTCATATTGGTTCCTACATATTCTACGAAGATCTTTATTGGTCAAACCCCATAACAACATATGTTGTTCCCTTTGTCATCGGTATGTTACTTGCCCGAGATTCGATCGTTGGTATCATCATACCTAGTTCAATCTTGTTACCAGCAAGTCTCTTTACTCGTTCCATAATGCATCATCCCGTGACTAACTCATTAGTCACATTGCTTACAAGGCTTATAGTGATATGCATTACCGAGAGGGCCTAGAGATACCTCTCCGATACATGGAGTGACAAATCCTAATCTCGATCTATGCCAACTCAACAAACACCATTGGAGACACATGTGGAGCATCTTTATAGTCACCCAGTTACTTGTGACGTTTGATAGCACACAAGGTGTTCCTTCGGTATTCGGGAGTCGCATAATCTCATAGTCAGATGAACATGTATAAGTCATGAAGAAACTAATAGCAATAAAACTATACGATAATAATGCTAAGCTAACGGATGGGTCTTGTCCATCACATCATTCTTCTAATGATGTGATCTCGTTCATCAAATGACAACACATGTCTATGGTCAGGAAACTTAACCATCTTTGATTAACGAGCTAGTCAAGTAGAGGCATTCAAGGGACATTCTGTTTTTGTCTATGTATTCACACATGTACTAAGTTTCCGGTTAATACATTCTAGCAAGAATAATAAACATTTATCATGATATAAGGAAATATAAATAACAACTTTATTATTGCCTCTAGGGCATATTTCCTTCAATTTCCCACTTGCACTTGAGTCAATAATCTAGTTCACATCGTCATGTGATTTAACACCAATAGTTCACATCTTTATGTGATTAGTTCACATCTCCATACGACTAATACTGAAAGGGTTTACTAGAGTCAATAATCTAGTTCGCATCGCTATGTGATTAACACCTAAAGAGTGATCATGTTTCGCTTTGTGAGAGAAGTTTAGTCAACGGGTCTGCCACATTCAGAGCCGTATGTATTTTGCAAATTTTCTATGTCTACAATGCTCTGCACGGAGCTACTCTAGCTAATCGCTCCCACTTTCAATATGTATCCAGATTGAGACTTAGAGCCATCCGGAACAGTGTCAAAGCTTGCATCGTCGTAACCCTTTATGACGAACTTTTTGTCACCTCCATAACTGAGAAACATGTCTATATTCCACTAAGGATAATTTTGACCGCTGTCCAGTGATCCATTCCTAGATTACCATTGTACCCTCTTGCCAAACTCATAGTGAATAGGTCTGGTATACAGCATAGCATACTTTATAGAACCTATGACTGAGGCATAGGGAATGCCTTTTCATTCTCTTTCTATTTTCTGCTGTGGTCGGGTTTTGAGTCTTTACTCAACTTCAGACCTTGCAACTCAGGCAAGAACTCCTTCTTTGACTGATCCATTTTGAACTCCTTCAAAATCTTATCAAGGTATGTACTCATCGAAAGTTGATACGTCTCCAACGTATCTATAATTTTTGATTGCTCCATGCTATATTATCTACTGTTTTGGATGTTTATGGGCTTTATTATACACTTTTATATCATTTTCGGGACTAACCTATTAACCCAGAGCCCATAGCCCAGTGCCAGTTTTTGTTTTTACCTTGTTTTAGGGTTTCGAAGAAAAGGAAAACCAAACGGAGTCCAATTGACCTGAAACTTCACGGAACCCATTTTTGGAAGGAAAGAAGCCCATAAGACTTGGAGCGCACGTCGGGGGACCTTCGAGGAGGCCACGAGGTACGGGCGCGTCCTCCACCCTCGTGGCCCCCCTGACGTACTTCTTCCGCCTATATATCTCCATATACCCTAAAACATCAGAGAGCACAATAGATCGGGAGTTCCTCCACCAGAAGCCTCTGTAGTAACCGAAAGACAATCTAGACCCGTTCCGGCACCCTACCGGAGGGGGAATCCCTCTCCGGTGGCCATATTCATCTTCCCGGTGCTCTCCATGACGAGGAGGGAGTAGTTCTCCCTCGTGGCTGAGGGTATGTACCAGTAGCTATGTGTTTGATCTCTCTTTCTCTCTCGTGCTCTTGAGATGATACGATCTTGATGTATCACGAGCTTTGCTATTATATTTGGATCCTATGATGTTTCTTCCCCCCTCTACTCTCTTGTAATGGATTGAGTTTCCCTTTTGAAGTTATCTTATCAGATTGAGTCTTTAAAGATTTGAGAACACTTGATGTATGTCTTGCTGTGCATATCTGTGGTAACAATGGGATACCACATGATTCACTTGATGTATGTTTTGGTGATCAACTTGCGGGTTTCGCCCATGAACCTATGCATAGGGGTTGGCACACGTTTTCGTCGTGATTCTCCGGTAGAAACTTTGGGGCACTCTTTGAGGTCCTATGTGTTGGTTGAATAGATGAATCTGAGATTGTGTGATGCATATCGTATAATCATACCCACGGATACTTGAGGTGACATTGGAGTATCTAGGTGACATTAGGGTTTTGGTTGATTTGTGTCTTAAGGTGTTATTCTAGTATGAACTCTAGGGCTGTTTGTGACACTTATAGGAATAGCCCAACGGATTGATTGGAAAGAATAACTTTGAGGTGGTTTCGTACCCTACCATAATCTCTTCGTTTGTTCTCCGCTATTAATGACTTTGGAGTGACTCTTTGTTGCATGTTGAGGGGTAGTTATGTGATCCAATTATGTTATTATTGTTGAGAGAACTTGAACTAGTGAAAGTATGAACCCTAGGCCTTGTTTCCTATCATTGCAATACCGTTTATGCTCACTTTTACCATTAGTTACCTTGCTGTTTTTATATTTTCAGATTACAAAAACTATTATCTACCATCCATATACCACTTGTATCACCATCTCTTCGCCGAACTAGTGCACCTATACAATTTACCATTGTATTTGGTGTGTTGGGGACACAAGAGACTCTTTGTTATTTGGTTGCAGGGTTGTTTGAGAGAGACCATCTTCATCCTGCGCCTCCTACGGATTGATAAACTTTAGGTCATCCACTTGAGGGAAATTTGCTACTGTCCTACAAACCTCTGCACTTGGAGGCTCAACAACGTCTACAAGAAGAAGGTTGTGTAGTAGACATCAAGCTCTTTTCTGGCGCCGTTGCCGGGGAGGTTAGCGCTTGAAGGTATATCTTTAGATCTTGCAACCGAGTCTTTTAGTTTATTGTTTTATCACTAGTTTAGTTTGTAAAAGAAAACTATAAAAAATGGAATTGAGTTTGTCTCATACGCTTCACCTTTTTAATATCTTTCGTGATTATGATGGAAAGGATAATTGTGCTCAAGTGCCAGAAGAAGAAATCTATAAAATGTTTGGCACTAAATATTTGAATGATGAGCATGATTGCAATGTTGTTAGTTTGAATTCCTTGAATATCCATGATGCTAATGATATGCAAAGCCACAAGCTTGGGGAAGCTATGTTTCATGAAGATGATATTTTTTGTCCCCCAAGTTTTGATGAGCAAATTTATTATGATGAAAGCATGCCTCCTATCTATGATTATTATTGTGATGACACGTATGCTTTAAAGAATAATGATAACAATGAAACTTGTCATCTTGATTTCAATTTTCAATCACATGATAGTTATTTTGTTGAGTTTGCTCCCACTATTATTCATGAGAAGAATTTTGCTTATATGGAGACTAGTAAATTTTCTATGTTTGTAGACCATGAAAAGAATGCTTTAGGTGCTGGTTATATTGTTGAATTCATTCATAATGCTACTGAAAATTATTATGAGGGAGGAACATATGCTTGCAGGAATTGCAATAATATCAAGTTTCCTCTCTATGTGCATAAAATTTTGAAGTTATGCTTGTTTTACCTTCCTATGCAAGTTGATTCTTGTTCCCACAAGTTTTTTTCTCACAAAATACCTATGCATAGGAAGTGGGTTAGGCTTAAATGCACTAGTTATATTCTTCATGATGCTCTCTTTATGTTTCAATTCTTATCTTTTATGTGAGCTTCATTGAAATCATCATGCCTAGCTAGGGGCGTTAAACGATAGCGCTTGTTGGGAGGCAACCCAACTTTATCTTTGTTCCTGTTTAGTACTAAATAATTCATCTAGCTTCTGTTTAGATGTGGTTTTATGCTTTTAATTAGTGTTTGTGCCAAGTAGAACCTTTGGGAAGACTTGGGGAAAGTCTTGTTAATCATGCTGTAAAAAACAGAAACTTTAGCGCTCACGATAACTACTGCCATTTTTATTTGGAAAGTGCTATTTATTTAATTATTTTTGCAGATGATTAATATATAAATTCCTCAGGTCCAGCAATTTATTTGAGAATTTTATGAGTTCCATAAGTATACGTTTGATCCATATTACTACAGACTGTTCTGTTTTTGACAGATTCCGTTTTTTCATGTGTTGTTTACTTATTTTGATGAATCTATGGCTAGTAAAATAGTTTATAAACCATAGAGAAGTTTGAATACAGTAGGTTTAACACCAATATAAATAAATAATGAGTTCATTACAGTACCTTGAAGCGGTGATTTATTTCCTTATACTAACGGAGCTTACGAGTTTTCTGTTAAGTTTTGTGTTGTGAAGTTTTCAAGTTTTGGGTAAGGATTCGATGGACTATGGAATAAGGAGTGGCAAGAGACTAAGCTTGGGGATTCCCAAGGCACCCCAAGGTAATATTCAAGGATGACCAAGAGCCTAAGCTTGGGGATGCCCCAGAAGGCATCCCCTCTTTCGTCTTCGTTCATCGGTAACTTTACTTGGAGCTATATTTTATTCGCCACATGATATGTGTTTTGCTTGGAGCGTCAATTTATTTTGTTAGGATTTGCTTTCTGTTATTTAGAACAATGTTTTGCATCTTTTATATCAATAAAAGTGGCATTGATAGCCTTTACTATGCCTATTTTAGAAGTCCACATGTTGCTGTTTGAAAACAGAAAGTTTATCGCTGTTGCAATAATTCCCTAGAAAAGTCAGAATGTGATAAAATGTTGAAAGATTTTGCATATTAAGCTCTGATAAATTTAATACAGTGGTAATTTTCTGTCATAATTTTGGACCTAGGGAAGTATGGATGTTGCTGCATTCTTTATAGACTGTCCTGTTTAGGCAGATTGCTGTTATGTTTGCATTTTTTACATATGTTTGCTTCTTTAATGATTCTATTTGAGGATAGGACTATTAATGCAATGTTGAATAATAATTTTAGTGATTTGCTACAGTAGAGTATGATAAGGTTTTGGCAATGGTTTATACTAACTTATCTCACAAGTCCTTGTTGAGTTTTGTGTGGATGAAGCTTTTGAGATTTAGGGAGACCGTGATATGAGAGGAATTAAGGAGACACAAAAGCTCAATCTTGGGGATGCCCAAGGCATCCCAAGATAATATTTCAAGAAGTCTCAAGCGTCTAATCTTGGGGATGCCCCGGTTGGCATCCCACCTTTCTTCTTCAACAACTATCGGTTAGTATCGGTTGATCCTAAGTTTTTTGCTTCTTCACATGATGTTTGCTATTCTTAGATGTCATTTTATTTTGCTTTGCTTGCTGTTTGAATAAGTTATCAAGATCTGAAATTATTAAATGAGAGAGAGTCTTCACATAGTTGCATAATTATTCGACTACTCATTGATCTTCACTTATATCTTTCGGAGTAGTTTGTCATTTGCTCTAGTGCTTCACTTATATATTTTAGAGCATGGTGGTAGTTTTATTTTGAAGAAATAGATGAACTCTCATGCTTCACTTAGATTATTTTGAGAGTCTTAAATATCATGGTAATTTGCTTAGAATCCTAATATGCTAGGTATTCAAGATTAGTAAAATTTTCTTACGAGTGTTTTGAATACTAAGAGAAGTTTGATGCTTGATGATTGTTTTGAGATATGGAGGTAATAATATCAAAGTCATGCTAGTTGAGTAGTTGTGAAATTGAGAAATGCTTGTGTTGAAGTTTGCAAGTCCCGTAGCATGCACTTATGGTAAGCGTTATGTAACAAATTTGAAACATGGGGTGTTATTTGATTGTCCTCCTTATGAGTGGCGGTCGGGGACGAGCGATGGTCTTTTCCTACCAATCTATCCCCCTAGGAGCATGCACGTAGTGCCAAGGTTTTTGATGACTTGTAGATTTTTGCAATAAGTATGTGAGTTCTTTATGACTAATGTTGAGTCCATGGATTATACACACTCTCACCCTTCCATCCTTGCTAGCCTCTTCGGTACCGTGCATTGCCCTTTCTCACATAGAGAGTTGGTGCAAACTTCGCCGGTGCATCCAAACCCCGTGATATGATACGCTCTTTCACACATAAACCTCCTTATATCTTCCTCAAAACAGCCACCATACCTACCTATTATGGCATTTCCATAGCCATTCCGAGATATATTGCCATGCAACTTTCCACCATTCCATTCATCATTGTCATATTGCTTAGCACGATCATGTAGTTGACATAGTATTTGTGGCAAAGCCACCGTTCATAATTATTTCATACATGTCACTCTTGGTTCATTGTATATCCTGGTACACCGCCGGAGGCATTCATATAGAGTCATACTTTGTTCTAGTATCGAGTTGTATCATTGAGTTGTAAATAAATAGAAGTGTGATGATCATCATTTTCTAGAGAATTGTCCCAAGTGGGGAATAAAAAAAGAGAAGGCCCAAAAAAATAAAAAAATGAAAATGAGAGAAAAAGAGAGAAGGGACAATACTACTATCCTTTGCCACACTTGTGCTTCAAAGTAGAACCATAATCTTCATGATAGAGAGTCTTTTGTTTTGCCACTTTCATATACTAGTGGGAAATTTTCATTATAGAACTTGGCTTGTATATTCCAACAATGGGCCTCCTCAAGTGCCCTGGGTCTTCATGAGCAAGCAAGTTGGATGCACACCCACTAGTTTCTTTTGTTGAGCTTTCATACATTTATAGCTCTAGTGCATCCGTTGCATGGCAATCCCTACTCCTTGCATTAACATCAATCGGTGGGCATCTCCATAGCCCATTGATTAGGCTCGTTGATGTGAGACTTTCTCCCTTTTTGTCTTCTCCACATAACCCCCCATCATCATATTCTATTCCACCCATAGTGCTATATCTATGGCTCGCGCTCATGTATTGCTTGAAGGTTTATAGGTTTGAGATTACTAAAGTATGAAACAATTGCTTGGCTTGTCATCGGGGTTGTGCATGATGAGAGCATTCTTGTGTGACGAAAATGGAGCATGACTAAACTATATGATTTTGTAGGGATGAACTTTCTTTGGCCATGTTATTTTGAGAGGACATAATTGCTTAGTTAGTATGCTTGAAGTATTATTATTTTTATGTCAATATGAAACTTTTGTCTTGAATCTTATTGATCCGAATATTCATACCACAATTAAGAAGAATTACATTGAAATTATGCCAAGTAGCACTCCGCATCAAAAATTCTGTTTTTTATCATTTACCTACTCGAGGACGAGCAGGAATTAAGCTTAGGGATGCTGGTATGTCTCCAACGTATCTATAATTTTTGATTACTCCATGCTATATTATCTACTATTTTGGATGTTTATGGGCTTTATTATACACTTTTATATCTTTTTGGGGACTAACCTATTAACCCAGAGCTCAGTGCCAGTTTCCGTTTTTACCTTGTTTTAGGGTTTCGAAGAAAAGGAAAACCAAACGGAGTCCAATTGACCTGAAACTTCACGGAACCCATTTTTGGAAGGAAAGAAGCCCAGAAGACTTGGAGTGCATGTCAGGGGACCTTCGAGGAGGCCACGAGGTAGGCGGCGCGCACACCCCCTAGGGCGCGCCCTCCACCCTCGTGGGCCCATCGTGAGCCCCCTGACTTCTTATTCCGCCTATATATCTCCATATACCCTAAAAACATCAGAGAGCACAATAGATCGGGAGTTCCGCTGCCAGAAGCCTCCGTAGTCACCGAAAGCCAATCTAGACCCGTTCCGGCACCCTGCCGGAGGGGGAATCCCTCTCCGGTGGCCATCTTCATCATCCCGGTGCTCTCCATGACGAGGAGGGAGTAGTTCTCCCTCAGGGCTGAGGGTATGTACCAGTAGCTATGTGCTTGATCTCTCTCTCTCTCTCTCTCGTGTTCTTGAGATGATACGATCTTGATGTATCGCGAGCTTTGCTATTATATTTGGATCCTATGATGTTTCTTCCCCCCTCTACTCTCTTGTAATGGATTGAGTTTCCCTTTTGAAGTTATCTTCTCGGATTGAGTCTTTAAAGATTTGAGAACACTTGATGTATGTCTTGCCGTGCGTATCTGTGGTGACAATGGGATACCACGAGATTCACTTGATGTATGTTTTGGTGATCAACTTGCGGGTTCCGCCCATGAGCCTATGCATAGGGGTTGGCACACGTTTTCGTTGTGATTCTCCGGTAGAAACTTTGGGGCACTCTTTGAGGTCCTATGTGTTGGTTGAATAGATGAATCTGAGATTGTGTGATGCATATCGTATAATCATACCCACGGATACTTGAGGTGACATTGGAGTATCTAGGTGACATTAGGGTTTTGGTTGATTTGTGTCTTAAGGTGTTATTCTAGTACGAACTCTAGGGCTGTTTGTGACACTTATAGGAATAGCCCAATGGATTGATTGGAAAGAATAACTTTGAGGTGGTTTCGTACCCTACCATAATCTCTTCGTTTGTTCTCCGCTATTAGTGACTTTGGAGTGACTCTTTGTTGATGTTGAGGGATATTTATGTGATCCAATTATGTTATTATTGTTGAGAGGACTTGCACTAGTGAAAGTATGAACCCTAGGCCTTGTTTCCTATCATTGCAATACCGTTTATGCTCACTTTTACCATTAGTTACCTTGCTGTTTTTCTATTTTCAGATTACAAAAACTATTATCTACCATCCATATACCACTTGTATCACCATCTCTTCGCCGAACTAGTGCACCTATACAATTTACCATTGTATTGGGTGTGTTGGGGACACAAGAGACTCTTTGTTATTTGGTTGCAGGGTTGTTTTAGAGAGACCATCTTCATCCTACGCCTCCTACGGATTGATAAACCTTAGGTCATCCACTTGAGGGAAATTTGCTACTGTCCTACAAACCTTTGCACTTGGAGGCCCAACAACGTCTACAAGAAGAAGGTTGTGTAGTAGACATCAAAAGTCTTATCAAGCGTCTTGATCTATCTTTATAAATCTTGATGCCCAATATGTAAGCAACTTCACTGAGGTATTTCATTGTGAAATTCTTATTCAAGTATCCTTTTATGCTATCCAGAAATTATGTATTATTTCTAATCAACAATATGTCATCCACATATAATATTAGAAATACTACAGAGCCCCCACTCACTTTCTTGTAAATACATGTGATGTCTACTACACAACCTTCTTCTTGTAGACGTTTTTGGGCCTCCAAGTGCAGAGGTTTGTAGGACAGTAGCAAATTTCCCTCAAGTGGATGACCTAAGGTTTATTAATCCGTAGGAGGCGTAGGATGAAGATGGTCTCTCTCAAGCAACCCTGCAACCAAATAATAAAGAGTCTCTTGTGTCCCCAACACACCCAATACAATGGTAAACTGTATAGGTGCACTAGTTCGGCGAAGAGATGGTGATACAAGTGCAATATGGATAGTAGATAAAGGTATTTGTAATCTGAAATTATAAAAAACAGCAAGGTAACGAATGGTAAAAGTGAGCGTAAACAGTATTGCAATGCTTGTAAATAAGGCCTAGGGTTCATACTTTCGCTAGTGTAAGTTCCCTCAACAATACTAACATAATTGGATCACATAACTATCCCTCAACATGCAACAAAGAGTCACTCCAAAGTCACTAATAGCGGAGAACGAACGAAGAGATTATGGTAGGGTATGAAACCACCTCAAAGTTATTCTTTCCAATCAATCCGTTGGGCTATTCCTATAAGTGTCACAAACAGCCATAGAGTTAGTACTATAATAACACCTTAAGACACAAATCAACCAAAACCCTAATGTCACCTAGATACTCCAATGTTACCTCAAGTATCCGTGGGTATGATTATACGATATGCGTCACACAATCTCAGATTCATCTATTCAACTAACACAAAGGACCTCAAAGAGTGCCCCAAAGTTTCTACCGGAGAATCACGACGAAAACATGTGCCAACCCCTATGCATAGGTTCATGGGCGAAACCCGCAAGTTGATCACCAAAACATACATCAAGTGAATCACGTGATATCCCATTGTCACCACAGATATCCACGGCAAGACATACATCAAGTGTTCTCAAATCGTTAAAGACTCAATCTGATAAGATAACTCGAAAGGGGAAACTAATTCATTACAAGAGAGTAGAGGGGGGAAGAAACATCATAGGATCCAAATATAATAGCAAAGCTCGCGATACATCAAGATCGTACCATCTCAAGAACATGAGAGAGAGAGAGAGATCAAACACATAGCTACTGGTACATACCCTCAGCCCTGAGGGAGAACTACTCCCTCCTCGTCATGGAGAGCACCGGGATGATGAAGATGGCCACCAAAGAGGGATTGCCCCCTCCGGTAGGGTGCGGGAACGGGTCTAGATTGGCTTTCGGTGGCTACGAAGGCTTCTGGCGGCGGAACTCCTGATCTATTGTGCTCACGGATGTTTTTAGGGTAGATGGAGATATATAGGCAGAAGAAGTACGTCAGGGGGTCCACGAGGGGATCACGAGGGTGGAGGGCGCCCCCAGGGGGGTGGGTGCGCCCCCTGCCTCGTGACCTCCTCGCAGATCCCCCGATGTGCACTCCAAGTCTTCTGGGCTTCTTTCCTTCCAAAAATGAGTTTCATGAAGTTTCAGGTTAATTGGACTCCGTTTGATTTTCCTTTTCTTCGAAACCCTAAAACAGGGTAAAAACAGAAACTGGCACTAGGCTCTGGGTTAATAAGTTAGTCCCAAAAATGATATAGAAGTGTATAACAAAGCCCATAAACATTCAAAACAGTAGATAATATAGCATGGATCAATCAAAAATTATAGATACGTTGGAAACGTATCAGCATCCCCAAGCTTAATTCCTGCTCGTCCTCGAGTAGGTAAATGATAAAAACAGAATTTTTGATGTGGAGTGCTACTTGGCATAATTTCAATGTGATTCTTCTTAATTGTGGTATGAATATTCAGATCCATAAGATTCAAGACAAAATTTCATATTGACATAAAAATGATAATACTTCAAGCATACTAACTAAGCAATTATGTCTTCTCAAAATAACATGGCCAAAGAAAGTTCATCCCTACAAAATCATATAGTTTAGTCATGTTTCATTTTCATCACACAAGAATGCTCTCATCATGCACAACCCCGATAACAAGCCAAGCAATTGTTTCATACTTTAGTAATCTCAAACTCATAAACTTTCACGCAATACATGAGCGCGAGCCATGGACATAGCACTATGGGTGGAATAGAATATAATGAGGGGGTTGTGTGGAGAAGACAAAAAGGAGAAATTCTCACATCAACGAGGCTAATCAATGGGCTTTGGAGATGCCCACCGATTGATGTTAATGCAAGGAGTAGGGATTGCCATGCAACAGATGCACTAGAGCTATAAATGTATGAAAGGTCAACAAAAGAAACTAAGTGGGTGTGCATCCAACTTGCTTGCTCACGAAGACCTAGGGCACTTGAGGAGGCCCATTGTTGGAATATACAAGCCAAGTTCTATAATGAAAAATTCCCACTAGTATATGAAAGTGAAAAAACAAGAGACTCTCTACTATGAAGATCATGGTTCTTCTTTGAAGCACAAGTGTGGTAAAAGGATAGTAGCATTGTCCCTTCTCTCCTTTTCTCTCATTTTTTTGGGCCTTCTCTTTTTTATGGCCTTTCTCTTTTTTTGGACCTTCTCTTTTTTATGGCCTTTCTCCCCTTTTTTAATTTATTCCTCACTTGGGACAATGCTGTAATAATAATGATCATCACACTTCTATTTTTTTACAACTCAATGATTACAACTCGATACTAGAACAAGGATGAATCTATATGAATGCCTCCGGCGGTGTACCGGTATATGCAATGAATCAAGGGTGACATGTATGAAAGAATTATGAACGGTGGCTTTGCCACAAATACTATGTCAACTACATGATCATGCTAAGCAATATGACAATGATGAATGTGTCATGATGAACGGAATGATGGAAAGTTGCATGGCAATATATCTCGGAATGGCTATGGAAATGCCATAATAGGTAGGTATGGTGGCTGTTTTCAGGAAGATATAAGGAGTTTTATGTGTGATAGAGCGTATCATATCACGGGGTTTGGATGCACCGGCGAAGTTTGCACCAACTCTCAATGTGAGAAAGGGCAATGCACGGTACCGAAGAGGCTAGCAAGGATGGAAGGGTGAGAGTGCGTATAATCCATGGACTCAACATTAGTCACAAAGAACTTACATACTTATTGCAAAAATCTACAAGTCATCAAAAACCTCAGCATTACGCACATGCTCCTAGGGGGATACATTGGTAGGAAAAGGCCATCGCTCGTCCCCGATCGCCACTCATAAGGAGGACAATCAAATAACACCTCATGTTTCAAATTTGTTACACAATGTTTACCATACGTGCATGCTACAGGGCTTGCAAACTTCAACACAAGTATTTCTCAAATTCACAACTTCTCAACTAGCACGACCTTGATATTATTACCTCCATATCTCAAAACAATCATCAAGCATCAAACTTCTCTTAGTATTCAATACTCTATATGAATGTTTTTACTATTCTTGAATACCTAGCATATTAGGATTTTAAGCAAATTACCATGCTATTAAGACTCTCAAAATAATATAAGTGAAGCATGAGAGTTCATCTATTTCTTCAAAATAAAACCACCACCATGCTCTAAAAGATATAAGTGAAGCACTAGAGCAAACGACAAACTACTCTGAAAGATATAACTGAAGATCAATGAGTAGTTGAATAATTATGCAACTATGTGAAGACTCTCTAACATTTAATAATTTCAGATCTTGGTATTTTATTCAAACAGCAAGCAAAACTAAATAAAATAAATTGACGCTCCAAGCAAAACACATATCATGTGGTGAATAAAAATATAGCTCCAAGTAAAGTTACCGATGAACGAAGACGAAAGAGGGGATGCCTTCCGGGGCATCCCCAAGCTTAGGCTCTTGGCTATCCTTGAATATTACCTTGGGGTGCCTCGGGCATCCCCAAGCTTAGGCTCTTGCCACTCCTTATTCCATAGTCCATCGAATCCTTACCCAAAACTTGAAAACTTCACAACACAAAACTTAACAGAAAACTCGTAAGCTCCGTTAGTATAAGAAAATAAATCACCACTTCAAGGTAATGTAATGAACTCATTATTTATTTATATTGGTGCTTAACCTAATGTATTCCAACTTCTCTATGGTTTATAAACTATTTTACTAGCCGTAGATTCATCAAAATAAGTAAACAACACATGAAAAACAGAATCTGTCAAAAACAGAAGAGTCTGTAGTAATCTGGATCAAACGTATACTTCTGGAACTCATAAAATTCTCAAATAAATTGCTGGACCTGAGGAATTTATCTACTAATCATCTGAAAAAATAATTAACTAAATAGCACTCTCCAAATAAAAATGGCAGCAATTCTCATGAGCGCGAAAGTTTCTGTTTTTTTACACCATGATCAACAAGACTTTCCCAAAGTCTTCCCAAAGGTTCTACTTGGCACAAACCCTAATTAAAAGCATAAAACCACATCTAAACAGAGGCTACATGAATTATTTATTACTAAACAGGAACAAAAAACAAGGAACTAAAATAAAATTGGGTTGCCTCCCAAAGCGCTATCGTTTAATGCCCCTAGCTAGGCATGATGATTTCAATGATGCTCACATAAAGGATAAGAATTGTAACATAAAGAGCATCTTGAAGAATATGACTAACACATTTAAGTCTAACCCACTTCCTATGCATAGGGAATTTGTGAGCAAACAACTTGTGGGAACAATAATCAACTAGCATAGGAGGGCATAACAAGCATAACTTCAAAACTTTAAGCACATAGAGAGGGAACTTGATATTATTGCAATTCCTACAAGCATATGTTCCTCCCTCATAATAATTTTCAGTAGAATCATGAATGAATTCAACAATATAACCAGCACCTAAAGCATTCTTTTCATGATCTACAAGCATAGAAATTTTATTACTCTCCACATAAGCAAGATTCTTCTCATTCGGAATAGTGGGAGTATCATAAGAGACTCGAATACTATAAATTGTTTCTACATTAAAAGAGTAATGTTCAGAAAAGGGGTAACCATAATCATGACAAGTATTATAAATATAATCATCACTACTTTTTATAGCATATGTATCATCACAATAATTATCATAAGTAGGAGCCATGGTATTATCATTATAAATTTGCATATCAAAACTTAGGATACTAAAAATATTATCATTAAGCGTAGCATCCCCAAGCTTGGGACAAACATTAATTGCAGAAAATATATTCTCAAAAACATCTTATTCATCAAACATAGCATCCCCAAGCTTGGGCCTTTTCATATCATAAGCATAATCACTCTCATAATTAATAGTATGGATAGCACCAATAGTATAGCAATTATCATATTCGTCCAAGCAAGTGCCAAAAAGATTTTCAAGATAATAAGAAGTATCATTATCTTCCACAGTTATATTTTCATGAGGCACAATAGTAATAGGAGCAGTACTATTTGGGAGAGATATCTTTTTACCTCTCTTCCTTTTTCTTTTCTTCTTCTTCACCACATCATGTGTGGGTTCAATCCTCTTTTTGGAGCTCCTTTTCAATGAGATTGGTTGAATAGGAGGCTCCTCCTCGTTACCTGATTCATCATAAGAAATAATAGGAGGATATTGCGAAGTCTCTTCCCTTTCATTAGTATTCTCTTCATCTTCTATTTGTTTTCTTTTCTTTATGTAGTTGCCAATATAAGGATTTTCAATGCAATTCACCGCACAATACATATAAATTTTCTCTAGATCAAAATGAAGAACTTTATCAAGGGCAAATTTTGGAACATCCTTAGTTATACATTTAATTTCTTCATAACCCAAGAGCAAACTAAGTTCATTATGATGTGCAAGGGCAATCAAGTCATCACAATTTTTGGACACGATTAGATCATGAAACAATTTGCATCGGATAATTAAATGACCACGTTCATTACAAAGCTCACAAGTATGGCCAAAAAATTTAAATTTTCAGCACAATCATCTAGCTCTTCTTGCAACAATTTAGTTTCTAAGTACTTATGCTTCTTGCAATATCTATCTTCTCTATTTGGTGTGTACTTACAAACCCAATGCACTCCACAAAAATTGACATGTTTATAGGAGACATTTTCATCATAACTAGTGCAATCATCATTAGTGTCATGGATATTCAAAGAATTCGTACTAACAACATTGCAATCATGTTCATCATTTACATATTTAGTGCCAAACATTTTATAGATTTCTTCTTCTAGCACTTGAGCACAATTTTCCTTTCCATCATACTTACGAAAGATATTAAAAAGATGAAGCGTATGAGACAAACTTAATTCCATTTTTTTGTAATTTTCTTTTATAAACTAAACTCGTGATAAAACAAGAAACTAAAAGACTCGATTGCAAGATCTAAAGATATACCTTCAAGCGCTAACCTCCCCGGCAACGGTGCCAGAAAAGAGCTTGATGTCTACTACACAACCTTCTTCTTGTAGACGTTGTTGGGCCTCCAAGTGCAGAGGTTTGTAGGACAGTAGAAAATTTCCCTCAAGTGGATGACCTAAGGTTTATCAATCCGTAGGAGGCGTAGGATGAAGATGGTCTCTCTCAAGCAACCCTGCAACCAAATAACAAAGAGTCTCTTGTGTCCCCAACACACCCAATACAATGGTAAATTGTATAGGTGCACTAGTTCGGCGAAGATATGGTGATACAAGTGCAATATGGATAGTAGATAAAGGTATTTGTGATCTGAAATTATAAAAACAGCAAGGTAACGAATGGTAAAAGTGAGCGTAAATGGTATTGCAATGCTTGGAAATAAGGCCTAGGGTTCATACTTTCGCTAGTGTAAGTTCCCTCAACAATACTAACATAATTGGATCACATAACTATCCCTCAACAGGCAACAAAGAGTCACTCCAAAGTCACTAATAGCGGAGAACGAACGAAGAGATTATGGTAGGGTACGAAACCACCTCAAAGTTATTCTTTCCAATCAATCCGTTGGGCTATTCCTATAAGTGTCACAAACAGCCCTAGAGTTCGTACTAGAATAACACCTAAAGACTCAAATCAACCAAAACCCTAATGTCACCTAGATACTCCAATGTCACCTCAAGTATCCGTGGGTATGATTATACGATATGCGTCACACAATCTCAGATTCATCTATTCAACCAACACAAAGGACCTCAAAGAGTGCCCCAAAGTTTCTACCGGAGAATCACGACGAAAACATGTGTCAACCCCTATGCATAGGTTCATGGGCGGAACCCGCAAGTTGATCACCAAAACATACATCAAGTGAATCACATGATATCCCATTGTCACCACAGATATCCAAGGCAAGACATACATCAAGTGTTCTCAAATCTTTAAAGACTCAATCCGATAAGATAACTCCAAAGGGGAAACTCAATTCATTACAAGAGAGTAGAGGGGGGAAGAAACATCATAGGATCCAAATATAATAGCAAAGCTCTCGATACATCAAGATCATACCATCTCAAGAACACGAGAGAGAGAGAGAGAGAGATCAAACACATAGCTACTGGACATGCCCTCAGCCCCGAGGGAGAACTACTCCCTCCTGGTCATGGAGAGCACCGAGATGATGAAGATGGCCACCGGAGAGGGATTGCCCCCTCCGGCAGGGTGCCGGAACGGGTCTAGATTGGCTTTCGGTGGCTACGGAGGCTTTTGGCGGCGGAACTCCCGATCTATTGTGCTCACGGATGTTTTTAGGGTATATGGAGATAAATAGGCAGAAGAAGTACGTCAGGGGGGCCACGAGGGGATCACGAGGGTGGAGGGCGTGCCCAGGGGGGTGGGCGCGCCCCCTGCCTCGTGACCTTCTTGCAGATCCCCCGACGTGCACTCCAAGTCTTCTGGGCTTCTTTCCTTCCAAAAATGAGTTCCATGAAGTTTCAGGTCAATTGGACTCCGTTTGATTTTCCCTTTCTTAGAAACCCTAAAACAGGGTAAAAACATAAACTGGCACTGGGCTCTGGGTTAATAGGTTAGTTCCAAAAATGATATAAAAGTGTATAATAAAGCCCATAAACATTCAAAATAGTAGATAATATAGCATGGAGCAATCAAAAATTACAGATATGTTGGAGACGTATCAACATGCTTATCCAAAAGTATGTGTAAAACCATATGCTTTGAACACACTACCAAAGCATACATTCCAACTTCGAGATGCTTGCACCAGTCAATAAATGGATCACTGGAGCTTACGTAGTTTCTTAGCACCTTTCGGATTGACAAACCTTCTGGTTGCATCATATACAACTCTTCTTTAAGAAATCCATTAAGGAATGCAGTTTTGACATCCATTTGCCAAATTTCATAAAATGCGGCAGTTTCTAAGATGATTCGGATAGACTTTAAGCATAGATACGAGTGAGAAACTCTCATCGTAGTCAACACCTTGAACTTGTCGAAAACCTTTTGCGACAATTCGAGCTTTGTAGATAGTAACACGACTATCAGCATCCGTCTTCCTCTTGAAGATCCATTTAATCTCAATGGCTCGCCGATCGTCGGGCAAGTCAATCAAAGTTCATACTTTGTTCTCATACATGGATCCCATCTCACATTTCATGGCCTCAAGCCATTTTGTGGAATCTGGGCTCATCATCGCTTCCTCATAGTTCGTAGGTTCGTCATGGTCTAGTAACATGACTTCTAGAAAGGATTACCGTACCACTCTGATTCGGACTATACTCTGGTTGACCTATGAGGTTCGGTAGTAACTTGATCTGAAGTTTCATGATCTTCATCATTGGCTTCCTCACTAATTGGTGTAGGAATCACTAGAACTGATTTATGTGATGAACTACTTTCCAATTCAGGAGAAGGTACACCTACCTCATCAAGTTCTACTTTCCTTCCACTCACTTCTTTCGGGAGAAAATACTTCTCTAGAAAGGATCCATTCTTATCAACAAATATCTTGCCTTCGGATATGTGATAGAAGGTGTACCCAACAGCTTCCTTTGGGTATCCTATGAACATGCATTTCTCCGATTTGGGTTCGAGCTTATCAGGTTGAAGCTTTTTCACATAAGCATCACAACCCCAAACTTTAAGAAACGACAGCTTATCTTTCTTGCTAAACCATAGTTCATATGGTGTCGTCTCAACGGATTTAGATGGTGCCCTATTTAATGTGAATGCAGCTGTCTCCAATGCATAACCCCAAAACTATAGTGGTAAATCGGTAAGAGACATCATAGATTGCACCGTATCCAATAAAGTACGGTTATGATATTCGGACACACTATTATGTTGTGGTGTTCCAGGTGGCGTGAGTTGGGAAACTATTCCGCATTGTGTCAAATGAAGACCAAACTCAAAACTCAAATATTCACCTCCATGATTAGATCGTAGAAACTTTATTTTCTTGTTACGATGATTTTCCACTTCACTCTAAAATTCTTTGAACTTTTCAAATGTTTCAGACTTATGTTTCATCAAGTAAATATACCCATATTTTCTCAAATCATCTGTGAAGGTCAGAAAATAACGACACCGGCCGCGAGCCTCAGCACTCATCGGACTGCATACATCAGTATGTATTATTTCCAACAAGTCAGTTGCTCGCTCCATTGTTCCGGAGAACGGAATCTTAGTCATCTTTCCCATGAGGCATGGTTCGCAAGCATCAAGTGATTCATAATCAAGTGAATCCAAAAGCCCATCAGTATGGAGTTTCTTCATCCGCTTTGCACCAATTTGACCTAAACGGTAGTGCATGTTGCACTATCATTATCAACTTTGCATCTTTTGACATCAATATTATGAATATGTCACTAGTGCAGAACCGGGCAATAGCACCGGTTCGTAAGGCCCTTTAGTGCCGGTTTGGTAACCGGCGCTAAAATGTAGGCACTAAAGGCCCCCCCTTTAGTACCGGTTCAGCATGAACCGGTGCTAAAGGGCAACCACGTGGCACGAGCCAGCTTCGGGGGCAAGGAGCCCTTTAGTACCGGTTGGTGTCACCAACCGGTATTAAAATGTTGGGGGGGGGGTTTGGGTTTATGATTTCTTTTTCATTTATTTTTTGTTTTCCATTTAATTATTTTTCGTTTGCTGGTATTTTACGATACTACATATTGTACACGTTATGCATATATATAAATAGAATTTCTAGTAGAACCGATCATAATATATATATATATCATCGAATGTCTCACACAACCACCATTAATTAATTCACACATATATACACACATGTATATATATACACAATTTCTCCTAATTGGTGCCTTCGGAGCTAGTGGCATTAGCCTAGCTAATTGGTGCCTTCGGAGCACGAGAACAATTGGAAGTGGTTCATGGGGGCGGTAGCGGGTAATAGTTTTCTCCTTTGGGATCTATGACCTGGTCAAGCAAAAATCCCGCTATTTCCTCTTGAATTGCTTCTATGCGGTCCTGTGCTAGGAGCTTGTTGTTACAACATATCTCTCTCAAGGTAGTTTTGTGATTGATGACAACATGTTTGCGGACTAATCTTGTGCTTTGAATAGTTCACAGATTCTCCCCTGGCACGAGACGTTTTCTTCCCCTCGGAGTGTCTTTCAAGACGGTGTAGCTCTTTCGTTTCTCTCTCGGTGGGCTAGTTGCGTAGAGGGCACCGTACTATCAACAGGGGGTCCGCTGGGGTATTGCATGGGTGGAATCAACACGTACGCATCAGCTTCTCACCCTCCGAGCTTTTCCTTTCCATTGAAGAGATCTCTCCTCTCTTCCTTGTCCTATCTGGGTCCCTGCAGTAGTACCGCGCCACCCAGCGGTAGTACCGCTGAGGAGCCACAAGCAGCAGTACCGCTCCACAGCGGTAGTACCACCCGTGTCTCCACAGCAGTAGTACCGCTGGGGTGCCTGGCACCACCGCCTCGTCCTCAACCTCTTTGGAGAGATTCTCTCTCTCTCTTCTGTGTCCCAGCGGTAGTACCGCACTACAAGCGGTAGTACGGCCGAAGGGTCACAAGTGGCAGTACCGCTCCTCAGCGGTAGTACCGCCCGTGACCCCACTGCCGTAGTACCGCTGGGCAGTCTGGCTCCTACCGCCTCGATTCGAGGGGTCTTTTTCTCGTGTCGGGTTTTGCGGCACTAGTTGCGGTTGTAGAGGCGGTAGTACCGTTCCAGGAGCTGTAGTACCGCCCCTACCACCGGGGTAGTACCGCGTTGGGTCCTTTTCTCTACTAGTCTCATCTGCGTGGCAGTGCCGCTGGCTGGTGCGGCAGTACCGCTGACCTAGCGGTAGTACCACCCCCTCTTAGCGGTAGTACCGCCCTGTGCGGGGCTGGTTGGTGAGGGGCAACGGTTGGATTGTTGCCCCCACTATAAAAGGGGGTCCCCTTCTTCCCTTTGACCTACCTCTTCCCCCTCAAGCTCCATTTATTGCTCAAGCTCCATTAAATGCTCCAAGCTCCATTTTCGCCCGATCTATCTCTCTAGCCAATCAAACTTGTTGATTTACTCGGGAGAGGTTGAGAAGGCCCCGATCTACACTTCCACCAAGGGATTTTCGATTCCCCCACTCATCCCTAGCGGATCTTGTTACTCTTGGGTGTTTGAGCACCCTAGACGGTTGAGGTCACCACGAAGCCATAGTCCATTGTGGTGAAGCTTCGTGGTTTTGTTGGGAGCCTCCAATTAAGTTGTGGAGATTGCCCCAACCTTGTTTGTAAAGGTTCGGTCGCCGCCTTCAAGGGAACCAATAGTGGAATCACGGCATATCGCATTGTGTGAGGGCGTGAGGAGAATACGGTGGCCCTAGTGGCTCCTTGGGGAGCATTGTGCCTCCACACCGCTCTAACGGAGACGTACTTCCCCTCAAAAGGAAGGAACTTCGGTAACACATCCTCATCTTCACAGGATCCACTCTTGGTTATTGAAAGATCGTCTAGGTCGCCTAGAGGGGGGGGGGTGAATAGGCGTTTTAAAATAATTACGGTTTAGGTTTTAACAAATGCGGAATAAACCTAGCGGTTAATTTGTCAAGCACAAAACCTAAAACAACTAGGCTCACCTATGTGCACCAACAACTTATGCTAAGCAAGATAAGCAACTATGTGATAGCAAGATATATGACAAGAAACAATATGGCTATCACAAAGTAAAGTGCATAAATAAAGGGGCTCGGGTAAGAGATAACCGAGGCATGCGGAGACGATGATGTATCCCGAAGTTCACACCCTTGCGGATGCTAATCTCCGTTTGGAGCGGTGTGGAGGCACAATGCTCCCCAAGAAGCCACTAGGGCCACCGTAATCTCCTCACGCCCTCGCACAATGCAAGATGCCGTGATTCCACTAAGGGACCCTTGAGGGCGGTCACCGAACCCGTACAAATGGCAACCCTTGGGGGCGGTCACCGAACCCGTACACTTTGGCAACCCTTGGGGGCGGTCACTGGAACCCGTCAAATTGCTCGGGGCGGTCTCCACAACCTAATTGGAGACCCCGACGCTTGCCTGGAGCTTTACACCACAAAGTTTGAGCTCCGAACACCAACAACCGTCTAGGGCGCCCAAGCACCCAAGAGGAACAAGCTCAAGGGTACCAAGCACCCAAGTGTAATAAGCTTCTCAACTTGTAACTTCCACGTATCACCATGGAGAACTCAAACCGATGCACCAAATGCAATGGCAAGGGCACACGGAGTGCCCAAGTCCTTCTCTCTCAAATCCCACCGAAGCAACTAATGCTAGGGAGGAAAATGAGAGGAAGAACAAGAAACAGAACACAAAGAACTCCAAGATCTAGATCCAAGGGGTTCCCCTCACATAGAGGAGAAAGTGATTGGTGGAAATGTGGATCTAGATCTCCTCTCTCTTTTCCCTCAAAAACTAGCAAGAAACCATGGAGGGATTGAGAGTTAGCAAGCTCGAAGAAGGTCAACAATGGGGGAAGAACACGAGCTCAAAGGATAAGGTTCATGGGGGAAGAAGACCCCCTTTTATAGGAGGGGGAAATCCAACTGTTATGTGCTCAGCCCGCACACGAGCGGTACTACCGCTCCACGAGCGGTACTACCGCTCAGGTGGAAGAAACAGGAAAAAGGAGCAACAAAACATGAACCTTGAGGCAGTAGCACCGCAGGAGACAGCGGTACTACCACTGGGTTAAGCGGTACTACCGCTCCCTTTGGCGGTACTGCCGCGCAGAACGAAGGGTAAAGGGAAAGAGGGAACCGGGCGGTACTACCGCGGAGGAAGGGTGGCATTGCAGCTAAGGAGCGGTACTGCCGCACTACTGCCGCAGCGAGGTACCGCACAATCCGACATAGAAAAAGACCCCTCGAATTGACGCGGTAGGGACCTGGTAAGCCAGCGGTAGTACTGCTGCAGAGTCACAGCCGGTACTACCGCTGCGGAGCGATACTGCCGCTTGTGACCTCTCAGCGGTACTACCGCTGGGTACCACGGTACTACCACTGGGACCCTGACAAAACCACACTCAAGAAAACCAGAACTGCCATAACTTCTGTTATAGTAAGAAGAGGCAGGGGAGGTATGCCTAACAAAAAGAGGAGTGAAACCTCCAACCGAGAAGAATCGGCAAAACCTCCAACATCGAAAACATCATAGAAGATGCATGCGAACTCCGTTTTCGATGAACTCAAGCTTGTCATCAAGATGACCATAAGATCTAAGACTCACAAAGAGAACCAAACAAGAACCAAGAAAGATGATGCAAGGATGCAATGGTTTGAGATCTCTACGAACGATACGATCAAGCTACTCATTGAGAGCCCCCCTTGATAGTACGGCAATCGATCCTACAACCCGGTCTCCCAACTACCATCATGAGACCGGTAAAATAGAAAACCTATCAAGGGCAAACCTTTTCCTTGCACATGGTCCACTTGAGCTAGATGATAACAATCTTGACTCCCTCAAGTTGGACCACCTTTCTTGATTGTGTTGACTCGATGAAGACTAGTTGATTGCACCCCCATACTCCACTATGGGTGAGCCACTCTTCCGCACATCTTCACAAGTCCATTATCACCACAAAGGACGGCAAGCTTCAAGCATTTGATCTCTTCGTGATGCTCCACTTGAACTTGCACACCGCAACCTAACCCCACAAAGAACTCTCACGAAGACCATGGGTTAGTACACAAAGCGTAATTGACAATTCTTACCATACCATGGGATCACTTGATCCCTCTCGATACATCTTCTGCGCTTTGTGAGTTGATCAACTTGATTCACTCTTGACTTAGTCTTGATCAACCTTGAACCTTTCCAATTCTCTTCATTTGGATGATGTCTTGAAGGTAGACATGAATGATCACACAATCTTCTTCTTCAAGACATGCTTGCAATAAGCTCAACTCTCACATGACCAATCTTTGGCTAATTCCTTGAATAACACCTTGGTCGACACAAACTCTCCTTGAAATCAACACATGTACTCCAAGAAAAGCCTATGGACAAAACCTTCAAATATAACTCAAGGAAACCATTAGTCCAAAGAGATTGTCATCAATTACCAAAACCAAACATGGGGCACCGCATGTTCTTTCAGTTATCTCTTACCTTTACTTGTGCAAGCTCTTTAGTGTTCCTTCTCTTGCTTGCTTGTATGCTTGTTGTTATTGCATCATATAGGTTGCTCACCTAGTTGCACATCTAGACAACCTACTTTGATGCAAAGTTTAATTTGGTAAAGAAAAGTAAAAATTGGTAGTTGCCTATTCACCCCCCCTCTAGTCAACCATATTGATCCTTTCAATTGGTATCAGAGCCTCGTCTCTTTATTAAGGACTTTACTGTCCAAAGAGTATGGTTGATACCATAGACGGTGTGGAGGAACACTCCGGTGTGAATCCAATCTCGTCTACGGGCGATGGGGGAACCTCGATCTCTCGTGAGGAGTTCAATGTAGCCTTGGAGACATTGAAAACCTCCATGACGACCGAAGTTGAAAGCATCTTTACTAAATTTCTTGAGGGGCTTAAACTATCCACCGCACCGTTGAAAGTGGGTGACCCCGCCAACAAGGTGACGGATGCTATCCCCGACAAGGGGGAAGCTAGTAGTGAAAAGGCTCCTTCTTCTAGAGGTAAGAATGGCACCGGCATCTTTGCCCATGTGGAACCACCACTTGTTTATGGTGGACTGATTCCTTCCACTCATTTGAATCATGCCGGTCCTCCCCCTAAGATTGTGAAAAATGAGGACTTTGATTCTTGGGTTTACCGCTTTAAACGTCATTTAAATCATGTGAACACTAACCTTTGGAGAATCATTTAAGAAGGTATCTATCCACATGATCCAAGCAACTTCACTCCTCGAGAAGCCGCGGACAATCAATTCAACGAGAATGCTCTCGTCATCATTCAAGATGCAATTCCACCCGAAGACCTACCTCATCTTCGTCCCTTCGCCTTGGCCAAAGATGCATGGCATTGTGTTGTCTCTCTCTACCGGGGAAGCGCAAGCATTCAACGCTCCAACTATGAAGTGGTACAAGATGAGGCCGATGAGTTTGCAATGAAAGAATATGAAGAACCTCGTGAGCTTTATCGGAGAGTAACCAAACTCGCGGTCTCACTACGAGATCACGAGAGCAAGGACACGGATGACAATTGGATCAAGCGAAAATTCCTCAAGGCAATGATGCCCTATCACAAGGCCATGTCCTCCGTCATTCGTCAAAGACCGGACTTCCACACTTTGACCTCAAGCGAAGTGTTGGATGAGTTTGTGGCCATGAACATTTTGGACAAGACCGCCGACAATGCGGTGCTTCGTTCCCAAAGGGCAAAGAGGCCTAACCTTGCATTGAAGGCCAAGCTCACTTTTGAAGAAGAAGAAGAGGAAGAAGAGGAGAGCAACCCCGAAGATACGAAGTATGCATATCATGAACACATGGCGCTTGCTTCAAGGCAATTTTGGAGCAAGAAAAACTCGAGGCCAAACTTTAGCAAAAACAACTCAAGTGGCACGAAGAGCAAGCAACGTGTAAGGACTTGCTACAATTGCGGCAACGTGAGTCATTTTGTTGCGGAATGCCCATATGAGAAGAGGGAAGACAATGGTGGCAAGCTCATCCGAAAGGACAAGGCCAAGTCGTTCCCCAACAAGAGCAACTTCACCAAGAAGACTACTCCCAAGGCATTGGTGGTACAAGAAGAGTACAATGAGGATGATGATGATGATGATGATGATGATGATGAAAGTGATGAGTCGATTGCCATGGCCTCTGTTGCCATTACGACGACTCCACGGGTATCTCTCTTTGACTCACCCAATGAGAGCATCACCGCCAAGTGCCTCATGGCTAAAGCCACCAACAAGGTAACCTCCAACATCAAAACTACCATCATTAATCATCCTTCTCCAGCGGATAGCATTAATGAACTTGATGGAGATAATGTGGAGGCTAATGAGTTTGAGGCCTTTATGGGCAAACTCAAGGGAAAATCCAAGAAGCACTTTGTTGCTCTCTTGGAACAACTTGGTGAAGCCAATGACATGATCGAGGCTCACGAAAACACCATCACTAAGATGGAAGGGCATAGTCGTGACTATGCCAATGAGATTTCAGATCTTTCCAATGCTCTTGAGGAAGAGCGTGGTCTTCGTTTGGCTCTTGAGGAGTCACACAACGTTGATCATGCTAAGTTAAAGAAAGATTATGATCATGTCCTCATTGTTTCTCATGTGCTAAACTCCGAGAAGGCCAAACTCGGGGTTGATCTTGCTACCCTCAAAGAGGAGTTTGATATACTTGACAAGGCCCACAAGGCCTTGAATGGTATTCACGCTAGTCTCAAGGAGTCTCATGATCAACTCCAAGTGAAGCTAACTAAGGAGAAAACAACATTTCCTCATATGGTTTTAATTGACAATGCAAATGCTACTAACCCGTGTTGTGAGCATATACATCTTGTTGAGGAAAATTCTAAGTTGAAGGAGCAACTTGAGAGAGGTCTTGTGTCTTGCATACAAGGCAAGAAGAACCTCAAAGATCTCTTGATCAACCAAAAGGGAGTTGTGGCCAAGGAAGGGGTTGGGTACGTGCCCGACTCCAAGAACAAGAAGAATGACAAGACCAAAAGACCTCCTCCTCTCATGCAAACCTTTGTGAAGGAAGGAGAGAGTGCCTCTGAGGAGAAGAAAAAGAAAACTGCAAGGGGTGGCAATGTCAAGAAGGGCAATGCCACCCCTCCCAACAAAGCCAGTGATTTTAACCCTTCTTATGTGTTATGTCGTGCTAGTGACGGGCATGTTTATGCCAAATTTGTTGGTTCTCTTCATGAGTACATTGAATGGTCTATTTGGGTTCCAAAGACCCTTGTTACTAACATCAAAGGACCCATTACAAAATGGGTACCTAAAACCAAGCATTGATCTCTTGTAGGTGTTTGCTTCCGGTGGGGGATCATGGTTGCTCGATAGCGGAGCTACAAATTATATGACCGGAAGCAAGGACTTGGTGGTGGATGTGCACAAGGTTCCATCGATGCCCACCAATGTCGAGTGGGGTGACGCCTCATATTCTAAGGTATTGGGACTTGGCAAGGTGGTCATCTCTCATGATCTCACGATCGAGAAGGTCATGCTTGTTGAGTCCCCTGCATACAATTTACTTTCGGTTCGTCAACTTGCAATCATGGGCTTTGCCACTTTCTTTGATATCGATACCGTGGCCCTCTTGTGGAGCAAGACTCTTAAAGTAGCCTTTGTTGGGTATGTCGAGAACGGTCTATATGTGATTAACTTTTCGGAGCGACCCACTAAAACCGCGACATACCTAATGGCTAAAGTTGATATGGGATGGCTTTGGCATCGCCGTTTAGCCCATGTCAATATGAGATCTTTGCAAAGTCTCCTCAAGGGGAACCATGTCCGAGGACTAACAAATGTTAGTTTTGCTAAAGATCATGCTTGCAGTGCCTGTATCGAAGGAAAGCTACATGAGAAGGCTCACCCTCCCATGACTATCATTTATTCGAAGAGGCCTTTGGAGCTCCTTCACATGGATCTCTTTGGGCCTCCATCTTTCGATAGTCTTGGAGGTAGGAAGTATTGCTTGGTGATTGTGGATTACTACTCAAGGTACACGTGGGTGTATTTCTTCAAGAGGAAGAGCAAGACCCAACAAACCGTCATTGACTTTGCAAATGAAGCACAACATCAACACAATGCAAAGATCTTGACAATAAGAAGTGACAATGGCACCGAGTTCAAGAACTACACCTTAGATGAATTTCTTAGTGATGAGGAATCAAGCATCAATATTCCGCACCCTACACCCCTCAACAAAACGGTGTTGCGGAGAGGAAGAACCGGACGTTGATGGATGCGGCAAGGACCATGATGGTGGAGTTCAAGTCTCCGTACAACTTTTGGGCCGAAGCCATCAACACCGCGTGTCATGCATCCAATCGGCTCTACCTCCGCAAGGCCTTGAACAAGACTCCATATGAGATACTCACCGGTAACAAGCCCAATCTCAAGTACTTCCGGGTATTCGGGTGTAAGTTTTTCATTCTCAAGAAAGGTGTTCAGTTGTCTAAATTTGAGGCTAGAGCTTATGAGGGCATATTTGTTGGCTATGCTACAAACAATCATGCTTACAGTGTCCTCAATAAATCCACGAGACTTATTGAGGAGACGTGTAACGTGGAGTTTGATGAGAATAACGGCTCCCAAGTGGAGCAAAGTGGCACTTGTGATGTAGGTGATGAAATTCCTCCCCAAGCCATAAGAAGAATGGGTGTTGGCTTTATCCTACCCATTGAGGAACCCCTTGTGGCTGAAGGAGAAGGACAAAGCTCCACTCAAGTGGAGCCATCACCAACCCAAGGCCCACACACTTCCGAAGAACAACATGAAGGCCCTCATCCTCAAGAACATGACCAAGGGCAAGATCACGCTCAAGACGGTGTTGACACATCAAGTTATGCCCAAGGTCAAGTTCTCTCCTCCGAGCAAGTTCAAGAACAAGAACAAGCCCAAGACGACGCTCAAGATGATTAAGTGACCACTCCTCGTCTCACCCCCGAGGAGGAATTAGAGCGTCGTGCCGCCAAGGTTGCTTCCAAGCTCTCCACCAAGGATCATCTCATGACGAATGTGCTTGGAAGCTTAAGAAAGGGGGTAAGCACTCATAGACAATTAGCAAATTATTGTGAGCATCACGTGTTTGTCTCTTGTGTGGAACCCCACAAGGTCTATGAAGCGCTAGAAGATCCGGATTGGCTCAATGCCATGCATGAAGAACTCAACAACTTCGAGCGCAACAAAGTGTGGAGATTGGTGCCAAGACCGACCGGGAATCACAATGTCATAGGAAGCAAGTGGATATTTAAGAACAAGCAAGATGCCCATGGGATTATCATTCGCAACAAGGCTCGTTTGATAGCACAAGGCTACTCCCAAGTCGAGGGTATCGACTACGGTGAAACCTTTGCTCCCGTTGCTCGTCTTGAATCCATCCGCATGTTGATTGCATATGCTTCTCATCATAACTTTAAGTTACAACAAATGGATGTGAAGAGTGCTTTTATTAATGGTCCTACTAATGAGTTGGTTTACGTCAAGCAACCCCTCGGGTTCGAGGATCCCTACTTTCCCGATCATGTGTATCAAGTCGATAAGGCACTCTATGGCCTTAAACAAGCCCCACGTGCGTGGTATGACCACCTTACCGAGTTGTTACAAGACCGTGGTTTTGAAGTTGGGCTAATCGACCCCAGTCTTTTTACTAAGAAGGTCAAAGGGGAGTTGTTTGTGTGCCAATTATACGTTGATGATATTATCTTTGGTTCTCCTAACAAAGCTTTCAATGAGGAATTTGCCGCTCTCATGACCTCAAAGTTCGAGATGTCCTCCATGGGAGAGTTGAAGTTCTTTCTAGGGTTCGAAGTGAAGCAAAGAAGAGAAGGAACCTGCATCAATCAATCCAAATACACTCAAGACATGCTCAAGAGATTCAAGCTAAGTGACGTCAAGCCGGCTTCCACTCCAATGCCCACCAAGTGCCAACTTGACTTAGATCCCAATGGTAAAGTGGTGGATCAAAAGGTATATCGTTCCATGATTGGATCCTTGCTTTACCTTTGTGCATCTAGACCGGACATCATGTTGAGTGTGGGAATTTGTGCACGGTTTCAAGCCGCACCTAAGGAAAGTCACTATGTGGCGGTCAAACGAATCTTTCGATATTTGGCTCATACCCCAAACTTTGGCTTATGGTACCCAAGAGGATCAAACTTCAAGCTTTTAGGGTACTCGGATTCCGATTGGGCGGGAGACAAAGTGGATAGGAAGTCCACTTCCGGAGGGTGCCAATTCCTTGGTTGCTCTTTGGTAAGTTGGTCTTCCAAAAAGCAAAGTTGTGTGTCTCTCTCATCCACTGAGGCGGAGTATGTTGCCGCCGGTAGTTGTTGTGCACAACTACTATGGATGAGGCAAACTTTAAAGGATTACGGTGTCACTTGTGACAAAGTGCCTCTTTGGTGTGACAATGAAAGTGCCATCAAGATCTCTCTCAACCCAGTGCAACACTTCAAGACGAAGCATATTGAGATTCGGTATAACTTCATCCGGGATCACATTAGGCGAGGAGAGATCGAGCTCAACTATGTCAACACTCATGACAACCTTGCAGATATTTTCATGAAGCCCTTGGATGAAGCAAGATTTCGCGAGTTAAGGGATGAGCTAAATATCATTGATTCGAGCAATGTGGCTTGAACCCTTGCACACCCCACCATGCTCAATTTGTTGTCTAGTTTAGGTGTAGGCATGGACATAGCGGGAGTGTTGTTCTCTCAATGAACTCTCCCTCCCCCCATTATGCATAAATTGATCAAGTCTTTCACTTTAGCCATTGTTGATGGTACTTGTGTTTCGAAGACGAGTTTTGGTCATGGGCCCAAGGTTAAAATCTTCGCGGCGCCATACCTCTTTACTCAAACATAGGTGGCCTCGGCCACCGCCCTCTTTTGAAGAGGTGTGTCTTGGTCGGTTGCTCGTGTGCTCTCTTTTCTTGCCGTTTGTGTCTTTCTTTCGAGCAAAAGCCTTGTTTGTTTGGTTACTGTGGCGTGCTAGGCGGTACTAACGCTGGTGGTGCGCGGTACTACCGCTCATAAGCGGTACTACCGCCCCCCAGCACGGTACTACCGCTGAGGGACGGGACCAGGGGGTTATATCGGGGCAGGGGGAGGTTTCTTCTCCCCATACCCATTCACCCCTCTTTCTTCTTCCTCTCTCCAGCCTCCACTTGCCGCGGGAGGGCTCCGGCGGATCTCCGTCTCCGGGGCGTCCCTCTCCATTTCCTTTGGTGGAGTCGATCCCCACCCCGTTCTCTTGCCATGGATGCCGGTATTGCCCCCGTTCCTTCTTTCCTTTTGTCTCGTTTTCAGATCTTGTTTCTTAGGGGCAATGGTGGTTGCATCTCTAGATTTTTGGCTAAATCTAGGCTTGAGTTGGTTGGAGAAGGCAACTAGACTATCTCGATTAGAGTTTGGTAGGAATATTTTTGAATTTGGCAGGCCGGTAGTGCCGGATCTGACCACGGTAGTAGGAAACCGCTGTTTCTCTGCCTCGTGCTGTAGGAAACTGCTGTTTCTCCGCCTCGAGCAGTACTACCGCTCTCGTTGGAGCGATACTACCGCTTGACCTCGAGTGGTACTACCGCTCTCTTTGGGGCGGTACTACCTCTTGGGCGGTACTACCGCGGGCATGTCACGGTACTACCGCTGCATGCCAAATTCCATCATATTCCTACCTTACCTTGATTATTTTTGTTGTGTTTGTTAGCTTATGCTCGTTCTTTCTGGTTGTTTTGCGTGTTCTTGTGTTTGGCTCCAGGTGATCACCCTTCTGAGCATCAAGCTCGCCGTATCAACCCCGGGCGTGCAACATCAAAATGCTACCGCACCTCTGAGCCAGCCGGTGGTTCCTCGAGCACCCAACCGCCTCCAGCAAGCGCATCTGCAAGTGTTCCTCCACCTCCTCAGCAATCGAAGAGATCCACCAACAAGCCAAAGGGGAAGACTGTGACTGAGATGACCAACAAGGAGTTTTGGGAAAAGCATCGCCGCAATCCCTATGAGGTGGACCAAGAACCCACTTTGGTCAACCGCCCGTTCTGGAACCGTTTTCAGTTTGCCATCTATTTTGATGTGATCAAGGCCAAGAAGAATCTCTTTGTTGATGTTCGCTCCATTGACACTGATGCTATGGAGAAGGACCCGGGGTACTTTGGCGAAGCCCTTCAGATGTGCACTCAGCTGAACATTCTCAAGATCATGCAATTCAACAAGGATTTCGATGCAGATTTGGTGGCTCAATTCTTTGCCACCGTTCATCTTGGGACAGACACCGGTAGAACTCTGACATGGATGACCAATGGCAAGCTGCTTTCCATCAAGTGGAAGGCTTTCATGGAGTTACTTGATGTGGTGGATACCGGGCTTGAGACTCCAGTCGGTTTCCGTCCTCACCGTAATGATACGTCCACCCACAAGCAAGCCCTTTGGCCCTACTGCACAGTGAAAGTTCACCCAGTGACTAAGAAGAAGACCTATGAGCTGTCTCCGTATCTGGACATTCTTCATCGTATCTTCCGTGAGACTCTCTTTCCTCGCATCGGGAATCTGGATATGGTCCACTCTTATCTCGTGGATATGCTTCTGTTCTGTCATCATGAGAATGACACAAACACTGGAGAGAGCCTGGATATTTCTCATGTCATGTGGTCTGAACTTCTCTCTGCCGTGTCTGAGCGCAAGTGCCCTATATATGGTCCATTCATCATGAGGCTCATTGAGAGAGCCTGGGCACAGATCTATCCCAGAGTGTTACTAGAAACTGGAGACTTGGTTTCTCATGAGATCAAGCGTCTAAGGAAGAAGGACAATTGGGTCACCCCAGCGCCTCAAACAGGGGGTCCGTCTGCTGCTGCTGCCATGGGGACCGAGGGTGGGGCTGCCACTGAAGATCATGAGGAGGATTTTGGGCCCTCTAGTACATAACCGTCGTGGGCACAGAAGCTTAAACGCAAGATGAAGAAGCTTTTCTGCATGGAGTCTCATAGTCAGTACATGACTCATGTGGCGGAGAAGCATGCCAGGACGGGCCACGAGGAGCTCACGCGTCAGATGGGAGCGATAGTTGCCAGTGGGTCTGAGGGACAGATCACTGAAGAGGAGGAATGGATTCATCAGCATTGCCCTTGGACCGACTCCGATGCCGAGCAGTTTTCGACCCACGATGACGATGCAGACGATCACATTGAGATGTGATGTTCGAGATCCTCTTCTTCCCATCACCTGGAGTCATAGCGTCACTCTTTGCCCTTTTTGGTGTCTCGCTGCCAAAGGGGGAGAGAGTGTAGGGATTTGTGTTGTTGCCGTGCTTTGAGGCGTCTTGTGGTTTCTTGTGTGTTCTCTCGGTGTCTTTGTTTGGTTTGGTTTGGTGCCTGTGAGACCTAAGTTCTAGGTATATGGTGTGAGACATATGCTTCCTATCGCTACCTTATTTCTTATGTTTATTCAGTACTGTTTTATTCTCTTCTCTCATATATCTTGTGCTTAGTATTGTTGGACTATAAAATATAGGGGGAGTGTTGATCCGGATGTGTGTGTCTTGCTTTCCGAATGCTCCTCTATCTAGGTGCACACATTCTAGGGGAGCCCGTCTATATTTTGTAGTTCTTAGTTTTCTTACTTTTATTTCTTTTCCTTGCGCAAATCCCTAGTTGTCATCAATCCACCAAAAAGGGGGAGATTGTTACAACATATCTCTCTCAAGGTAGTTTTGGTGATTGATGACAACATGTTTGCGGACTAATCTTGTGCTTTGAATAGTTCACAGATTCTCCCCTGGCACGAGACTTTTCTTCCCCTGGGAGTGTCTTTCAAGACGGTGTAGCTCTTTCGTTTCTCTCTCAGTGGACTAGTTGCATAGAGGGCACCGTACTATCAAGAGGGGGTCCGCTGGGGTATTGCATGGGTGGAATCAACACATACACATCAGCTTCTCACCCTCCGAGCTTTTCCTTTCCATTGAAGAGATCTCTCCTCTCTTCCTTGTCCTGTCTGGGTCCCTGCGGTAGTACCGCGCCACCCAGCGGTAGTACCGCTGAGGAGCCACAAGCGGCAGTACCGCTCCACAGCGGTAGTACCGCCCGTGTCTCCACAGCAGTAGTACCGCTGGGGTGCCTAGCACCACTGCCTCGTCCTCAGCCTCTTTGGAGAGATTCTCTCTCTCTCTTCTGTGTCCCAGCGGTAGTACCGCACTACAAGCGGTAGTACGGCCGAAGGGTCACAAGCGGTAGTACCGCTCCTCAGCGGTAGTACCGCCCGTGACCCTGCTGCCGTAGTACCGCTGGGCAGTCTGGCTCCTACCGCCTCGATTCGAGGGGTCTTTTTCTCGTGTCGGGTTTTGCGGCACTAGTTGCGGTTGTAGAGGCGGTAGTACCGTTCCAGGAGCGGTAGTACCGCCCATACCACCACGGTAGTACCGCATTGGGTCCTTTTCTCTACTAGTCTCCTCTGCGCGGCAGTGCCGCTGGCTGGTGCGGCAGTACCGCTGACCTAGCGATAGTACCGCCCCTGTGCGAGGCTGGTTGGTGAGGGGCAACGGTTGGATTGTTGCCCCCACTATTAAAGGGGGTCCCCTTCTTCCCTTTGACCTACCTCTTCCCCCTCAAGCTCCATTAAATGCTCCAAGCTCCATTTTTGCTCGATCTATCTCTCTAGCCAATCAAACTTGTTGATTTGCTCGGGAGCGGTTGAGAAGGCCCCGATCTACACTTCCACCAAGGGATTTTTGATTCCCCCACTCATCCCTAGCGGATCTTGTTACTCTTGGGTGTTTGAGCACCCTAGACGGTTGAGGTCACCATAGAGCCATAGTCCATTGT
Source organism: Triticum urartu (assembly GCF_056163025.1). NCBI lineage: Eukaryota > Viridiplantae > Streptophyta > Magnoliopsida > Poales > Poaceae > Triticum > Triticum urartu. Next base: position 580,245,537 of record NC_141875.1, on the reverse strand, counting down.
GGTGAAGCTTCGTGGTTTTGTTTGGAGCCTCCGATTAAGTTGTGGAGATTGCCCCAACCTTGTTTGTAAAGGTTCGGTCGCCGCCTTCAAGGGCACCAATAGTGGAATCATGGCATCTCACATTGTGTGAGGGCGTGAGGAGAATACGGTGGCCCTAGTGGCTTCTTGGGGAGCATTGTGCCTCCACACCGCTCTAACGGAGACGTACTTCCCCTCAAAAGGAAGGAACTTCGGTAACACATCCTTGTCTTCACCGGATCCACTCTTGGTTATCTCTTACCTTTACTTGTGCAAGCTCTTTAGTGTTCCTTCTCTTGCTGTCTTGTATGCTTGTTGTTATTGCATCACATAGGTTGCTCACCTAGTTGCACATCTAGACAACCTACTTTGATGCAAAGTTTAATTTGGTAAAGAAAAGTAAAAATTGGTAGTTGCCTATTCACCCCCCTCTAGTCAACCATATCGATCCTTTCACTTGTCCTGCACCTCTTTGAACTATTAAGAAGGAGATCAATATGCATGTGTATTAGTTGTGTGACTAGATACGATAATGGTGTAAAAATTGTGAATAATGTTCTGACAATCGATATCGTACCCACTCCTGTCTTTGAGATTTGCTCCTTTCGGACGCCATCATGCGAATGTTCTCGCAAACGTAGTGTGCACATAGATCATTCCCCGGCGCCTGCTTCAGGTCCTTTACGAGAATGGAATTTGATCAGATAATAATTAATCAAGCATGATAATTAAAGAGATGGCAGCTAGCTAGTACTACTTAATTACTTACCTTGGGTCGATACCATTTCAGATTTTGTTCCCATGGGCCTGGAGTGGCCCTGATGAACTTTGCCCAAGCCCTGCCCGCCGACAAAGAAAATGAATAAATGGCTTATTAAATAGTTGTTATCAGGAAATGACGAACTAATTAAATAGGCCGAGATATAGTTAATAATGATTGAAATTACCTGTTGACTATCCCCTTCATGATGGTGTAGTCACTTGCTTCCTTAAGTAGTGAGTCTAGTACTTCAACTGTTCCTTCATCAACTTTAATGATTAACAAGATCCAGTGAAATCTGCATGCACACACGTTTGCATGTCTTAATTAAGCGGGCATATGTAAGCAAAAACATGTAGCTATAGCTAGTAGGGAAAAACAGAATTTGTAGTACAAGACAGTGTGACTCACCGGAAGTTGTAAGGAAGTAGTATATCTTCATTGTATTTGAGTTCCTTGAAGAACTGTAGCATGCTTTCCTCTACACATTTTTCGTGATATGGATCTATTTTCCATGTGTATTCATTAATGGTATTTGGGTCAATGAACCCAATGCCATAGCGTCCACCTTTTTTCATTTCATAAATCTTCATCCTGCATAATACCACAGAAAATCATATAGTGAGGATAATTACAGGTAATGATTGATCAAAATGATCACTACAGCTAGCTTGAGACTTAAATTACAGAAAGAAATCACTTACAGACAATAGCAACTGATGATAGATTTGTCGAGTGCGTCTTTATTGTATAGCTGAAATAGTTCTGAATACTCAACGGTCACAGCTTTCTTATGGTAGTAATGCTCCTTGTTGACATTCACCATGAGGGACTCTCGATTGGAAATCTTGGTAATGTCCATGTACCATTGATGCAATTCATACATTCTCGTAGGGAGCTTATTGACCTCCTCTGGCTCGACCAAAGGTTGGCCCCAGGCATATTTCCGTTTTATTTCCTCCTCTCTAGTCGGAGACATGGGCTCGATATTGAGGAGTTGTCCAATAGTGATCCCGATCGATTCAGCCTGCGCAATATGCTCCTCGGTTATTACCACATCGCCCACCCTGGGAACGTTAACGGTTTGCCCACAATAATATTGGGCGTGCCTACTCTCATGTGTTGTTGGCACAACAAGCGGGGGGGTTGATTGCGCCGCCTGTTCTCCCAGCCGGGGAACGGTTTTACCGCTCCTTTTGCCAGCTGATTTGCTCGAGCTCGAGCTCGCCTCTTTCTGTAGACGTGCTCGATTTAAATTCTTGATGTGGCGCTCATAGTCTATGTCAACAGGCTTGGGAGCTGGTGGTCTAGCCATACGAATGAAGTGGTCAATCTTTTCCACGGGCACTTTCTCCCTTGGCAGCGGTGGCGGTTTCGGTGCGAAATGGGCTTCCACCCCGGCCTTCGATATAGCTACGTTTTCCTCGTCGGACTTGTCGTAAGGCCTCTGCGGAAGAGGCGTGAGGCTTGGACCATATTGAAATCGCTTGCCTCTGCCTGTACCTCCAGTACTACCTCGACTTGTACCGCTACGCACCATAGCTGAGGCGGCTCTCTTCCGTGATTGCTGAGGCGGCGAAGACGGCTGACGTGGCTGAGTTGGAGGAGGAGGAGTGGCCTGAAGCTGTGCCGGACTTGGAGGAGGAGTGGCCTGACGCTTTGCCGGACTTGGAGGAGGAGTGGCCTGAAGTTGTGCCGGACTTGGAGGAGTGACCTGACGCGTTGGTGGACTTGGAGGAGCGGGAGTCTGCTGACTCGGTGGCGGACTGCGACGAGGAGTCGGATGACGCGGTGTCGGTGGCCATCGAAAGATGATTCAATCCTTTCTCCATAGGATGATATGATGGTTGGCCTCTCCTAGTGTGTGCTCATCGTCACCTCCAGGAATGTCAAGCTCTAGCCCCGAATATTGGTCCACCACCTCATCAACCAAGACACGAGCATAGCCCGCTGGAATCGGGTTGCAATGGAAGGTTGCCTCGGGGGGATTTGTAAAAGCAAGGGTGTCCGCCACCTTCATGGATATGTTCTTCATTTTGAAGTGTAGCTCGTAGTTAGTGTTCTCCATGATGTCATCCACTGGGTAGCTATCCAGCAATGCGTCGCCCGAGGCGGAACCCATGCTGCTTCTCGGCATGGATGGGACGGTGCTATCCATTAGTGGATCATCCACTAGCTGCTGAGACCCCCTTTGCTGGCTAACTGAGTCGATTTGCTCCTACTGCCGCTGGAATTTGATTGCCAAGTCCGTGTGTGCTGATTCTAGTCCTTGAAGGCGTTCATAGTCTAGCTTCCTCTGCTCCTCCTCCATCTTCCACTTCTTCTGCTCCGCAATCTTCTTTCTCGCACGGGTTCTGTAGTCGGCGTTCCAGTCCGAAAACCCCTCATACCATGGAATAGCGCCCATGCCTCGTGTTCTTCCCGGGTGTTCAGGATTTCCCAGGGCACACGTAAGCTCGTCGTTCTCTCTGTTGGGCTCGAACAACCCCGATCGAGCCTCTTCTATTGCAACAAGTAGCTTATCTTCAGCTCCGTCCAGACATGCCTTCTTCGAAACTTTGCCTGTCTTCGGGTCCAACTCCCCCCCATGCGCATAGAACCAAGTCCTGCACCTGGGGGCCAGCTCAATGTTTCTGGAGTGACACATGCATCCAGCATCTTTTTCTCAGACTTATCCCACTTAGGCATTCCCACCGCATAGCCACCTGGCCCAGCTTATGGAACTTATCCTTTTTTGCGGCATTGGCCTTGTTTATTCTGGACCGTTCCTTAGATAATTCCGAATCCTTGAATTCCACGAAATCGTCCCAATGAGCACTTTGCTTCTCTAGTGTTCCCTCGAATACTGGAGTCTTCCTTCCTCCCTTTACGTACATAGCCCATTCACGAATCTTGTGGTTCTTGAATGCAACCGCCATCTTACTAAGAGTAGCGTCCTTGACTTTCTCCACATCTGCATCTGTGAAATGATCTGGTAGGGTGAAATGTTCCATGAGCGTTTCCCAAAGCAAATGTTTTTGTCTGTCGTCGACAAAAGTAACTCCTGGACGTGGCTTTGCTGGCTCTCTCCATTCTTGAAGGGAGATCGGGAGTTGGTCCTTCACAAGAACTCCGCACTGACGAGTGAACTTGTCCGCAATCTTCTTAGGCGCTAATGGTTCTCCATTAGGTCTGATTGCCTCAATATTGTACTTTACGCCCTCCTTCAACTTTTTGTTCGGGCCTCGTTTCGTCCTGTTGCCTGAAGATTTGCTCGATCCGGATGGCTGAAAGAAGAAAGATCGATTCGTTAATATATCTTCAAGTCATTTAAAACATGTGATGATCACCAGATGCCTCGCCGGTCTTTGTTGTTTCAAGATCAACATTTTCTTCGTCATGTTCATAGTTCATGACTTCATCAATTCGGTCGCCGCGATCGAATATCATATCGCCCTCCCCGGTGTTGTTTAGATATTCGGAGCCGTTATAATCTTCTTCATTCCGATCATCATCTGGCCCGCGAGGATTGCGTATGATATTGAACAGGGACTCTTCTCCCTCTCTGCCGGTATTGTCCGCCATAGGTTTTGTTTAACTAATCCAAAAGAAATATATTCAAATTACAATGCATGGATGCAATCAATTAATAAGGAAAAACTGAAACAATCATAGTACATAATAAGCATCATCGAATATAATCTCGAATACATCGTCTCGAATAATAGATATAATCTCGAATACATCATCTCGAATAATAGATATAATCTCGAATACATCGTCTCGAATAATATATAATCTCGAATACATCATCGGATCATGCGGCGCCGGCGGTGGACACCCAAAGAGAAGGAACCCTCACAGGATCATAGCTGAAGTGAGATCCCTGAAGAAACTGCCAGGTATTGGAGAACCTGCCGCCCTCTAACGCAACCATGTAGCGATGGACGTGCTCATCCTCCTGCCTGACACAGCGACGTACCACCTCCGGCGGGGCCGGCTCCCTCCGCACCGAAACAGGCCCACGCGAACGCCACCAAACGAGATCAGGGTCGACAACCGGGGCCGGGTTCCTCATCATGGGGCGCGCCCCTCCAGGCAGCACCTCCCAGTGCCAGCCCGGCGGAGCCTAGTCCCGGACATGGGTCAGCCGGACGTCGTCGCGGATGGGTTGACGGCGAGGATGCGGGCCGGGCATCGTCGAGAACAAATACTAGCTATATGCCCGCAAAAAGTAACATTTTTTTAATGATTGGATTTTGATAACTAAAATTTCTAACATTTCTATATAACTAACATTCCTATAACATTTCTAACAATGCCATATAACTAACATTTATAATATTTCTATAACTAAAAAACAGAAAAAAAAAATTATAACATTTCTATATATATAACTAACATTTGTATAACATTTCTAATATTTCTATAACTAAAAGAAAGAAAAATTTCTAACTTTTTTATAACTATTTCTATAACTAAAAAACAAAAAAATTTCTAACAATTCTAACTTCTTTATAACTATTTCTATAACTAAAAAACAAATAAATTTCTAACAATTCTAACATTTCTATAACATTTCTAACAATGCTATATAACTAACTATTTCTATAACTAAAATAAGAAAAATTTCTAACATTTTTATAACTATTTCTATAACTAAAAAACTAAAAAAATGTATGTGTGTGTGCACGCTCACCGGCGAGGCGAGAGGCGACGGGGGGCGGCGACGGGGACGGCGACGGGCGCGGCGACGACGGGGATGGCGACGACGGGGACAGGGACGGGGCGGCGACGACGGGGACGGGGACGTACGGGCCGGGGCGGCGACGACGGGGACGGGGCGGCGATGACGGGGACGGGGATGACGCGGGACGGGCCGGGACGGCGCGGCGGTGACGACGGGGACGGGGACGACGGGGACGGGGCGGTGACGGGGGCGGCAACGAGGGATATGGAGACGGGGGCGGCGGGCGACGGGGCAGAGGAGACGGGGACGGGGCGGTGACGGGGGCGGCAACAAGGGATATGGAGACGGGGGCGGCGGGCGACGGGGCAGAGGAGAAGAAGCAATGAGAAACTGAAATTTTTGAAGTGTTTAGTTATATAGGATGGACCTTTAGTACCGGTTGGAGCCACCAACCGGTACTAAAGGCCTGTTTTGGCCAGGCCAAGCGGCGGGAACCGCACCCCCTTTAGTACCGGGTGGTGGCTCCAACCGGTACTAAAGGCCCCCCCCCCCTTTAGTACCGGTTGGTGCCACCACCCGGTACTAAAGGGGGTGCGCTGGCAAGGTGCGGTGCGGCAGTTTTAATCCCACCTCGCTAGCCGAGGGGCGTCCGCACTGGTTTATAACCCCCCGTGCGGTAGCTCTCTCGAGCTCCTCTCCAAAGCAGGCCTACTGGGCCTACATGTTCTGTGCTGCCCTGTGGGCCTACTGGGCCTTTGCGGGCCTGCATCCTGGCCCAACAATAGGTTGGGTTTCTAGTCGTATGCAGGCCGCTCTGGCCCAGTAGGCGGGCTTTTTTTATTTTTTTTTGCTTTATTTATTTTTGAGTTGTTTTTTTGTGAATATTTTTGCTTTAGGTACAAAAAATTACAAACTTTCTGTTAGTGCCCGTAGTTTTCAAATTTGAATAGTTTAAATTTTGAATTATTTGAAATTAGTGTGAATCACTAGTTTGTGAATAACTTAACTTTAAAAATCAGTAAAGGCATGAAATAATTTGTTTTCACATAAAATTTCTTCGCGTTTCAAATGCCAAAACACATAACAACCCTAACTATTACAGAGATTCCCTCCTGGGTGTGAAACACAGAAGAAAGTGATGATAGTGAAGCTGATCACATCCCAGATCTTTGGGTGTGAAACTTTTTCTTCGCATGTGTCCCTTTGCGCCGTAACCATGGAAAATCTTCATCATTTAACGGGATGCTCGGGTCAATATTCACTGTGAATGGAGCAATTTCATCAAACTTTTCATAATCTTCTGACATGTCTGTCTTGTCATCCACTCCCACGATGTTTCTCTTCCCAGAAAGAACTATGTGCCGCTTTGGCTCATCGTACGATGCATTCGCTTCCTTATCTTTTCCTTTTCTTGGCTTGGTAGACATGTCCTTCACATAGAAAACCTGTGCCACATCATTGGCTAGGACGAATGGTTTGTCTGCATACGCAAGATTGTTGAGATCCACTGTTGTCATTCCGTACTGCGGGTCTTCCGTTACCCCACCTCGTGTCATATTGACCCATTTGCACCGAAACAAAGGGACCTTCAAACCATGTCGATAGTCAAGTTCCCATATGTCCTGTATATAACCATAATATGTTTCCTTTCCCGTCTTGGTTTCTGCATCAAAGCGGACACCACTATTTTGGTTGGTGCTCTTCTTATCTTGGGCGATCGTGTAAAATGTATTACCATTTATCTTGTACCCTTTGAAAGTCATTATATTCGAAGATGGTAACTGGGACAGTAAGTACAGGTCATCTTCAATAGAGGTGTCATAAATGGTACGTGTCTGCAACCAGCTGGTGAAACTCCTGGTTTGTTCACGTGTAATCCAGTCATCAGACCGCTCCAGGTGTTTGGAGCGTAGCAAATTCTTGTCTTCATCCATATACGGAGCCACCAAGGCGGAATTCTGTAGAACTGTGTAGTGTGCTTCAGTGAGAGAATGTCCGTCCATACATATTATTTGTTCCCCTCCTAGCGTGCCTTTTCCATCCAGTCTGCCCTTATGCCGCGATTCAGGAACACCAATCGGCTTAAGGTCAGGAATAAAGTCAATACAAAACTCAATGACCTCCTCATTTTCATGGCCCTTGGAGATGCTTCCTTCTGGCCTAGCACGGTTATGAACATATTTCTTTAAGACTCCCATGAACCTCTCAAAGGGGAACATATTGTGTAGAAATACAGGACCCAAAACGTTAATCTCTTTGCATAGGTGAACTAGGACGTGCGTCATGATGTTGAAGAAGGATGGTGGGAACACCAACTTGAAACTGACAAGACATTGCACCAAATCATTCTCTAACCTTGGTATGATTTCTGGATCGATTACCTTATGAGAGATTGCATTGAGAAATGCACATAGCTTCACAATGGCTAATCGAACGTTTTCTGGTAGAAGCCCCCTCAATGCAACCGGAAGCAGTTGCGTCATAATCACGTGGCAGTCATGAGACTTTAGGTTCTAGAACTTTTTCTCTGCCATGTTTATTATTCCCTTTATATTCGACGAGAAGCCAGATGGTACCTTAATACTAAGCAGCCAATCAGGGTCACACAAAGATTCTTCGTCACGTGCATCACGTCGATTGCGGAGCGGACCTCTAGGTCTTTCCAATAGGGCAGGTCCCAAAATATAGATTTCTTCTTCCACATGGGTGCGCGTCCGTCAGCGTCATTCGGAACAGGTTGTCCACCAGGACCCTTTCCAAAGACCACCTTCAAATCCTTGACCATATCATGTACATCAGCACCAGTACGGTGGCGAGGCTTCATCCGGTGATCCGCCTCACCTTTGAAATGCTTGCCTTTCTTTCTTACGGGATGCCTTCTCGGAAGAAATCGACGATGTCCCAGGTACACATTCTTCTTACAATTAGCCAAATATATACTGTCAGTATCGTCCAAACAGTGTGTGCATGCGCGGTATCCCTTGTTTGTCTGTCCTGAAAGGTTACTGAGAGCAGGCAATCATTGATGGTCACGAACAGCAACGCCTTTAGGTCAAATTCTTCCCCCATGTGCTCATCCCATGCACGTACACTTGTTCCATTCCATAGTTGTAAGAGTTCTTCAACTAATGGCCTTAGGTACACATCAATGTCGTTGCCGGGTTGCTTAGGGCCTTGGATGAGCACTGGCATCATAATGAAGTTCCGCTTCATGCACAACCAAGGAGGAAGGTTATACAAACATAAAGTCACAGGCCAGGTGCTATGGTTGCTGCTCTGCTCCCCAAAAGGATTAATGCCATCTGCGCTTAGACCAAACCATACATTCCTTGCATCATCTGCAAACTCCTTCCCGTACTTTCTTTCAATTTTTCTCCACTGCGAACCGTCAGCGGGTACTCTCAACTTTTTGTCTTTCTTACGGTCTTCTCTGTGCCATCGCATCGCCTTGGCATGCTCTTTGTTTTGGAACAAACGTTTCAACCGTGGTATTATAGGAGCATACCACATCACCTTGGCAGGAATCTTCTTCCTGGGGCGCTCGCCCTCGACATCACCAGGGTCATCACGGCTGATCTTATAGCGCAATGCACCGCATACCGGGCAAGCGTTCAAATCCTCGTACTCACCGCGGTAGAGGATGCAATCATTAGGGCATGCATGTATCTTCTGCACCTCTAACCCTAGAGGGCAGACAGCCTTCTTTGCTTCGTACATACTCTCGGGTAATTCGTTTTCCTTTGGAAGCATATCCTTTATCATTACCAGCAACTTTCCAAATCCCTTGTCAGATACACCATTCTCTGCCTTCCATTGCAGCAATTCCAGTGTGGTGCCCAGCTTTTTCTTGTCACCTACACAATTCGGGTACAACAATTTTTTGTGATCCTCTAACATGCGCTGCAACTTCTTCTTCTCCAAATCACTTGCGCAGTTTCTCTTTGCATCGGCAATGGCCCGACCTAGATCATCAACGGGCTCATCCAATGCCTCTTCTTCAGCTTCTTCCCGCATTGCCGGCTCAGCTTCTTCCCGCATTACCGGCTCAGCTTCTTCCCTCATTGTTGTATCATCGTATTCAAGGAACCCGTGGCCAGGATAGCTGTCGTCGTCCTCTTCTTCTTCATTGTCTTCCATCATAACCCCTCTTTCTCCATGCTTGGTCCAAACATTATAGTGGGGCATGAAACCGGACTCAAACAGGTGGACGTGAATGGTTCTTGACGTAGAGTAATTGCGACCATTCTTACAGCCAGCACATGGACAATGCATAAAACCATCCGCTCGCTTATTTGCCTCAGCCGCAAGCAGAAAAGTATGCACGCCATTAATGAACTCGGGAGAGCATCGGTCATCGTACATCCATTGCCGGCTCATCTTCAATACACAACACCGAAAACATCAAATTAATACAATACATAAAGATCGTACATAAAGATCATACAACACTTAAATGCAACAAACAAATAACTCTCTAGCTAAAGAATTTAAATGCAACAACAAATGCGATCAAGATCGCAACTAAGGTAACAATTGATCCAACAACATAATGATACCAAGCCTCACTATGAATGGCATATTTTCTAATCTTTCTAATCTTCAAGCGCATTTTCTCCATCTTAATCTTGTGATCATCGACGACATCGGCAACATGCAACTCCAATTCCATCTTCTCCCCCTCAATTCTTTTCAATTTTTCCTTCAAATCCTCGTTTTCTCTTTCAACTAAATTTAACCTCTCGACAATAAGGTTGGTTGGAATTTCCGGTTCAACTAGCTCCTACATACAAATATCTATGTCAACTTGATGGGCATAATTTGTCATAAACACAAAATGCAATGAATAGTTTTAAAAGAGAATATACCACATCTGAATCATAACCCGGCCGAGGGCCGACGGGGACGGATATCAAAACCATGGCACTATGTATAACAAACAACATATGGGTAAGATAATTATACGAGTAACTATATATCCAAATCACACAAACATCAATTTTTTATATATAACTTCATGAACAAGAGGCTCACCATAAGGTGGTGCCGGCGACGGGACGTTGCGAGCGACCGACGGTGGTTACGACGGAGATTTAGAAGGTACTAAGTAAACCACACCTACATATGCAAAACTAAGTGTTATTTTTGACCTCAGATTGCATATAAATCAAATACTAGCACATATATATAATTCCTCCCGAATTACTAAACTCAAAAATCAATCACCATATAAAGCATTGCACGAGCTAATCTAGCAATGAGAGATGAAAGGAAAAAGTTGCTAACCTTTGTGATCATTTGAATGGATGGGGGCCTTCAAATCTTGGGCAAAATGTGTGATGAGCTTGAGAGGAAGAGGGAAAAGAACAGAGAGGAGAGGGGAAAGGGGAAGAATAGAGCGAGCTCGGGTGGACGAAGGGTCTATGTAGGACGACCTTTAGTACCGGTTCTTGATACGACCCGGTACTAAAGGTGTTGGAGGGGCCCCGGACTGACAACATCCTGCCACCACTCACTTTAGTACCGGTTTGTGGCATGAACCGGTGCTAAAGGTTCGCCACGAACCGGTACTAATGAGAGCGGCCCGGCTAGCCGTTGGAACCGGCACTAATGTACACATTAGTGCCGGCTCAAATTCAAACCGACACTAATGTGCTTCACGTTTGACCCTTTTTCTACTAGTGTGTGTATCACTACGATCGAGATTCAATAAACCATTCACCTTGGGTGTATGACCACAGAACGTTTTATTCATGTAAACAGAATAACAATTATTCTTTGATTTAAATGAATAACCGTATTGCAATAAACATGATCTAATCATATTATGCTCAACGCCAACACCAAATAACATTTATTTTAGGTTCAACACAAATCCCGAAGGTAAAGGGAGTCTGCGACAGTGATCTTATCAACCTTGAAATCACTTCCAACACACATCATCACCTTGCCCTCAACTAGTCTCTGTTTATTTTTGTAACTCCTGTTTCAAGTTACTAATCATAACAACTGAACCAGTTTTGAATACCCAGGGGATACTATGAACACCAGTAAAGTACACATCAATAACATGTATATCATATATTTTTGTTCACTTTGCTATCCTTCTTATCCGCCAAGTATTTGGGGTAGTTCCGCTTCTAGTGACCATTCCCTTTGTAGTAGAAGCACTCCGTTTCAGGCTTAGGTCTAGCTTTGGGTTTCTTTCCTGAAGTTCCCTTTCTTTTCCTTTACCCCTTTTCTTGAAACTAGTGATCTTGTTAACCATCAACACTTGATGCTCTTTCTTGATTTCTACCTTCGCCGATTTTAGCATCGCGAAGAGCTTGGGAATCTTAGGTCTAGCTTTGGGTTTCTTTCCTGAAGTTCCCTTTCTTTTCCTTTGCCCCTTTTCTTGAAACTAGTGATCTTGTTAACCATCAACACTTGATGCTCTTTCTTGATTTCTACCTTTGCCGATTTTAGCATCCCGAAGAGCTTGGGAATCATTTTCATCATCCCTTGCATATTATAGTTCATCACGAAGTTCTAGTAACTTGGTGATAGTGACTAGAGAACTCTGTCAATCACTATCTTATCTGGAAGATTAACTCCTGATGTATACTACACAACCTTCTTCTTGTAGACGTTGTTGGGCCTCCAAGTGCAGAGGTTTGTAGGACAGTAGCAAATTTCTCTCAAGTGGATGACCTAAGGTTTATCAATCCGTGGGAGGCGTAGGATGAAGATGGTCTCTCTCAAGCAACCCTGCTACCAAATAACAAAGAGTCTCTTGTGTCCCCAACACACCCAATACAATGGTAAAATGTATAGGTGCACTAGTTCGGCGAAGAGATGGTGATACAAGTGCAATATGGATAGCAGATAATGGTTTTTGTAATCTGAAAATATAAAAACAGCAAGGTAGCACGTGGTAAAAGTGAGCACAAACGGTATTGCAATGCGTTGAAACAAGGCCTAGGGTTCATAGTTTCACTAGTGCAAGTTCTCTCAACAATAATAACATAATTGGATCATATAACTATCCCTCAACATGCAATAAAGAGTCACTCCAAAGTCACTAATAGCGGAGAACAAACGAAGAGATTATGGTAGGGTACGAAACCACCTCAAAGTTATCCTTTCTGATCGATCTATTCAAGAGTCCGTAGTAAAACAACATGAAGCTATTATTTCCGTTCAATGTATCATAGAGTTCGTACTAGAATAACACCATAAGACACAAATCAACCAAAACCCTAATGTCACCTAGATACTCCAATGCCACCTCATGTATCCGTGGGTATGATTATACAATATGCATCACACAATCTCAGATTCATCTATTCAACCAACACAAAGAACTTCAAAGAGTGCCCCAAAGTTTCTACCGGGGAGTCAAGATGAAAACGTGTGCCAACCCCTATGCATAAGTTCATGTGGTCACGGAACTCGCAAGTTGATCACCAAAACATACTCCCTCCGTTTCTTTTTACTCCGCGTATAAGTTTTGGTCAAAGTCAAACTGCACAAAGTTTGACCAAATTTATATTAAAAAATATGAACATCTACAATACTAAAACTATATAATATGAAAATACATTTCATGGTGCATATGAAAATATTGATTACATATTGTGTATGTTGATATTTTTTAATATAAAGTTAGTCAAACTTTATCAAGCTTGACTTTGACCAAACCTTATATGCAGACTAAAAAGAAATGGAGGGAGTACATCAAGTGGATCACATGATATCCCATTGTCAACACAGATAAGAATGTGCAAGACATACATCAAGTGTTCTCAAATCCTTAAAGACTCAATCCGATAATACAACTTCAAAGGGAAAACTCAATTCATCACAAGAGAGTAGAGGGGGAGAAACATCATAACATCCAACTATGATAGCAAAGCTCGCGATACATCAAGATCGTACCACCTCAAGAACACGAGAGAGAGAGAGATCAAACACATAGCTACTGGTACATACCCTCAGCCCCAAGGGGGAACTGTTCCCTCCTCATCATGGAGAGCGCCGGGATGATGAAGATGGCCACCGGAGACTGATTCCCCCCCTCCAGCAGGGTGCCGAAACGGGTCTAGATTGGTTTTCGGTGGCTACAGAGGCTTCTGGCGGCGGAACTCCCGATCTATTCTGTTCCTCGGTGTTTTTAGGGTATATTGATATATATATATATATATATAGGCGAAAGAAGTCAGTCAGGGGAGCCACGAGGGGCCCACGAGGGTGGGGGCGCGCCCAGGGGGAAGGCGCGCCTCCCTGCCTCGTGGCCACCTCAAATCTTCCCTGACGTCTACTCCAAGTCTCCTGGATTGCTTCCGTTCCAAAAATAACTCTCCCGAAGATTTCATTCCGTTTGGACTCCGTTTGATATTCCTTTTCTTCGAAACACTGAAATAGGCAAGAAAACAGCAATTTGGGCTGGGCCTCCGTTTAATAGGTTAGTCCCAAAAATAATATAAAAGTGTATAATAAAGCCCATAAACATCCAAAACAGATATTATAATAGCATGGAACAATCAAAAATTACAGATACATTGGAATTGCAACTCGATGCTTAGAACAAAGTATGACTCTATATGAATGCCTCCGGTGTTGTACCGGGATGTGCAATGATGCATGAGTGACATGTATGAAAGAATTATGAACAGTGGCTTTGCCACAAATACGATGTCAACTGCATGATCATGCAAAGCAATATGACAATGATGCAGCGTGTCATAATAACGGAACGGTGGAAAGTTGCATGGCAATATATCTCGGAATGGCTATCGAAACGCCATAATAGGTAGGTATGGTGGCTGTTTTGAGGAAGGTATATGGTGGGTTTAAGGTACCGGCGAAAGTTGCGCGGTACTAGAGAGGCTAGCAATGGTGGAAGGGTGAGAGTGCGAATAATCCATGGACTCAACATTAGTCTAAAGAACTCACATACTTATTGCAAAAATTTATTAGTTATATAAACAAAGTACTATACACATGCTTCTAGGGGGATAGATTGGTAGGAAAAGACCATCGCTCGTCCCCGACCGCTACTCATAAGGAAGACAATCAAAAAATAAATCATGCTTCGACTTCATCACATAATGGTTCACCATACGTGCATGCTACGGGAATCACAAACTTTAACACAAGTATTTCTCAAATTCACAACTACTCAACTAGCATAACTCTAATATCACCATCTTCATATCTCAAAACAATTATCAAGTATCAAACTTCTCATAGTATTCAATGCACTTTATATGATAGTTTTTATTATATCCCTCTTGAATGCCCATCATATTAGGACTAAATTCATAACCAAAGCAAATTACCATGCTATTTAGGACTCTCAAAATAATATAAGTGACGCATGAGAGTTCATCTATTTTTATATAATAAAACCACCACCGTGCTCTAAAAAGATGTAAGTGAAGCACTAGAGCAACAACAAACTACTCCGAAAGATATAAGTGAAGATCAATGAGTAGTCGAATAATTATGCAACTATATGAAGACTCTCTAACATTTAAGAATTTCAGATCTTGGTATTTCATTCAAACAGCAAGCAAAACAAAATAAAATGACGCTCCAAGAAAAACGCATATCATGTGGTGAATAAAAATATAGCTCCAAGTAAAGTTACCGATGAACGAAGACGAAAGAGGGGATGCCTTTCGGGGCATCCCCAAGATTAGGCTCTTGGTTGTCCTTGAATATTACCTTGGGTGCCTTGGGCATCCCCAAGCTTAGGCTCTTGCCACTCCTTATTCCATAGTCCATCGAATCTTTACCCAAAACTTGAAAAGTTCACAACACAAAACTTAACAGAAAACTCGTGAGCTCCGTTAGTAAAAGAAAATAAATCACCACTTAGGTACTGTTGTGAACTCATTCTAAATTCATATTGGTGTAATATATACTGTATTCCAACTTCTCTATGGTTCATACCCTCCGCTACTACTCATAGATTCATCAAAATAAGCAAACAACACATAGAAAACAGAATCTGTCAAAAACCGAACAGTCTGTAGTAATTTGTATCAAACGTATACTTCTGGAACTCCAAAAATCCTAAGAAATTAGGAAGTCCTAGGCAATTTGTTTATTGATCTACTGCAGTTTTAATTGATATTTTATCGCTCTCTGGTAAAAAATGAAAATTATTCTCATGAGCGCATACTTTCTGTTTTTTACAGCAAGATCAAATAACAATCACCCAAGAAGATCCTAAAGGCTTTACTTGGCAGAAACACTAATTAAAAGCATAAAACCACATCTAAACAGAGGCTAGATGAATTATTTATTACTAAACAGGAACAAAAAGCAAAGAACAAAAATGAAGTTGGGTTGCCTCCCAACAAGCGCTATCGTTTAACGCCCCTAGCTAGGCATGATGATTTCAATGATGCTCACATAAAAGATAAGAATTGTAACATAAAGAGAGCATCAGGAAGAATATGACTAGCACATTTAAGCGTAACCCACTTCCTATGCATAGGGATTTTGTGAGCAAACAACTTGTGGGAATAATAATCAACTAGTATAGGAAGGCAAAACAAGCATAACTTCAAAACTTTAAGCACATAGAGAGGAAACTTGGTATTATTGCAATTCCTACAAGCATATGTCCCCCCCCCCATAATGACTTTCAGTAGCATCATGAATATGAATTCAACATTATAACCATCACATAAAGCATTCTTTTCATGATATACAAGCATAGAAAATTTACTACTCTCCACATAAGCAAAATTCTTCTCAATCGGAATAGTGGGAGTATCATAAGAGACTCGAATACTATAAATTGTTTCCACATTAAAAGAGTAATGTTCAGAAAAAGGGTAATCATAATCATGACAATTTTTATAAATATAATCATCACTACTTTTTATAGCATATGTATCATCACAATAATTATCATAAGTAGCAACTTGGTTCTCATCATAATCGATTGAAACCTCTTCCAAGATGGTGGAATCATCACTAAATAAAGTCATGACCTCTCCAAATACACTTTCATAAATATAATCATCATAAGTAGGAGGCATGCTACCGTCATTATAAATTTGCATATCAAAACTTGGGAGACTAAAAATATCATCTTCATTAAACGTAGCATCCCCAAGCTTGGGACAAACATTAATTGCAGCAAATATATTCTGAAAAACATCATCTTCATCAAACATAGCATCCCCAAGCTTGGGCCTTTTCATATCATAAGCATAATCACTCTCATCATTAATAGTATGGATAACACCAATAGTATGGCAATTATCATCATCACAATGAGTAGTAGGAGCAACATCATTTGGGAGGGATACATTTTTACCTTTGCTTCTCCGTATTTTCTTTTTATTCTTCACATCATGTGTGGGTTTAACCCTCTTTTTGGAGCTCCTTATTAATGAGATTGGTTGAATAGAAGGATCCTCCTCATTACCTGATTCATCATAAGAAATAATAGGAGGATATTGGGAAGCCTCTTCCCTTTCATTAGTATTCTCTTCATCCTTTATTTGTTTTATTTTCTTTATATACTTGGCAATATAAGGATTTTCAATGCAATTCACCGCACAATACATATAAATTTCCTCTAGATCAAAATTAAGAACTCTGTCAAGGGAAAATTCTGGAATAACCTTAGATATATGTTTCATTTCTTCATAACCCAAGAGAAAACTAAGTTCATTATGATGTGAAAGGGAAATCAAGTCATCATAATTGTTTAGACATGATACGATCATGAAGCAATTTGCATTGGGTACTGAAATGATCACGTTCATTGCAAAGTTCACAAGTACGGCTAAGAAAGTTTAAATTTTCAGCACAAACATCTAGCCTTTCTTACAACCATTTAGTTTCCAAATACTTATGCCTCCTGCAAAATCTATCTTCCATGTTTGGTATGTACTTGCAAACTCTATGCACTCCACAAAAATCGACATGCTTATAAGAGATATTTTCATCATGACTAGTGCAATCATCATAAGTACTATGGATATTCAAAGAGTTCATACTAATAACATTGCAATCATGCTCATCATTCAAAGATTTAGTGCCAAACATTTTATAGACTTCTTCTTCTAAAACTTGAGCACAATTTTCCTTTCCATCATTCTTACGGAAGATATTAAAAAGATGAAGCATGTGAGGCAAACTCAATTCCATTTTTTTGTAGTTTTCTTTTATAAACTAAACTGGTGCTAAAACAAGAAATAAAAAGATTCGATTGCAAGATCTAAAGACATACCTTCAAGCGCTAACCTCCCCGGCAACGGCGCTAGAAAAGAGCTTGATGTCTACCACACAACCTTCTTCTTGTAGAAGTTGTTGGGCCTCCAAGTGAAGAGGTTTGTAGGACCGTAGCAAATTTCCCTGAAGTGGATGACCTAAGGTTTATCAATCTGTGGGAGGCGTAGGATGAAGATGGTCTTTCTCAAGCAACCTTGCAACCAAATAACAAAGAGTCTCTTGTGTCCCCAACACACCCAATACAATGGTAAATTGTATAGGTGCACTAGTTCGGCAAAGAGATGATGATACAAGTGCAATATGGATAGTAGATAATGGTTTTTGTAATCTGAAAATATAAAAACAGCAAGGTAGCACGTGGTAAAAGTGAGCACAAACGGTATTGCAATGCGTTGAAACAAGGCCTAGGGTTCATACTTTCACTAGTGCAAGTTCCCTCGACAATAATAACATAATTGGGTCACATAACTATCCCTCAACATGCAACAAAGAGTCACTCCAAAGTCACTAATAGCGGAGAACAAACGAAGAGATTATGGTAGGGTACGAAACCACCTCAAAGTTATTCCTTCCAATCAATCCGTTGGGCTATTCCTATAAGTGTCACAAACAACCCTAGAGTTCGTACTAGAATAACACCTTAAGACACAAATCAACCAAAACCCTAATGTCACCTAGATACTCCAATGTCACCTCAAGTATCCGTGGGTATGATTATACGAGATGCATCACACAATCTCAGATTCATCTATTCAACCAACACAAAAAACTTCAAAGAGTGCCCCAAAGTTTCTACCGGAGAGTCAATACGAAAACGTGTGCCAACCCCTATGCATAAGTTCACGTGGTCACGGAACTCGCAAGTTGATCACCAAAACATACATCAAGTGGATCACATGATATCCCATTGTCACCACAGATAAGCACGTGCAAGACATACATCAAGTGTTCTCAAATACTTAAAGACTCAATCCGATAAGACAACTTCAAAGGGAAAACTCAATTCATCACAAGAGAGTAGAGGGGGAGAAACATCATAACATCAAACTATAATAGCAAAGCTCGCGATCATCAAGATCGTACCACCTCAAGAACACGAGAGAGACAGAGAGATCAAACACATAGCTACTGGTACATACCCTCAGCCCCGAGGGGCAACTACTCCCTCCTCGTCATGGAGAGCGCTGGGATGATGAAGATGGCCACTGGAGAGGGATTCCCCCCTCCGGCAGGGTGCCGGAACGGGTCTAGATTGGTTTTCGGTGGCTACAGAGGCTTCTGGCGGTGGAACTCCCGATCTATTCTGTTCCTCGGTGTTTTTAGGGTATATTGATATATATAGGCGAAAGAAGTCGGTTAGGGGAGCCACGAGGGGCCCACGAGGGTGGGGGCGCGCCCAGGGGGGCAGGCGCGCCTCCCTGCCTCGTGGCCAACTCGAAGCTTCCCTGAAGTCTACTCCAAGTCTCCTGGATTGCTTCCGTTCCAAAAATAATTCTCCCGGAGGTTTCATTCCGTTTGGACTCCATTTGATATTCCTTTTCTTTGAAACACTGAAATTGTCAAGAAAACAACAATTTGGGCTGGGCCTCCGGTTAATAGGTTAGTCCCAAAAATAATATAAAAGTCTATAATAAAGCCCATAAACATCCAAAACAGATAATATAATAGCATGGAACAATAAAAAATTATAGATATGTTGGAGACGTATCAACTACCACTTGATTCAAGTGATTGTAGTACCCCAGACATTCTGAGCACATGCTCACTAGCTGAGCTATTCCCCTCCATCTTGTAGGCAAAGTACTTGTCAGAGGTCTCATACCTCTTAATATGGGCATGAGTCTGAAATATCATTTTCAGCTCTTGGAACATCTCATATGCCCCATGGCATTCAAAACATTTTGAAGTCCCGGTTCTAAGCCGTAAAGCATGATGCACTAAACTATCAAGTAGTCATCATACCGAGCTTGTCAAACATTCATAACGTCTGCATCTGCTCTTGCAATAGGTTTGTCACCTAGCGGTGCATCAAGGACATAATTCTTCTGTGCAGCAATGAGGATAATCCTCAGATCACGAACCCAGTCCACATCATTGCTACTATCATCTTTCAACTTAGTTTTCTCTAGGAACATATCAAAAATAAAATAGGGGAGCTATACGCGAGCTATTAATCTACAACATAGATATACAAAAACTATCTAGACTAAGTTCATGATAAATTAAAGTTCAATTAATCATATTACTTAAGAACTCCTACTTAGATAGACATCCCTCTAGTCATCTAAATGATCACGTGATCCATATCAACTAAACCATGTCTGATCATCACGTGACATGGAGTAGTTTTCGATGGTGAACATCACTATGTTGATCATATCTACTATATGATTCATGTTCGACCTTTCGGTCTCAGTGTTCCGAGGCCATATCTGCATAAGCTAGGCTCGTCAAGTTTATCCCGAGTATTCTGCATGTGCAAAACTGACTTGAACCCGTTGTATGTGAATGTGGAGCTTATCACACTCAATCATCACATGGAATCTCGGCACGACGAACTGTAGCAACGGTGCTCAGGGAGAACACTTATACCTTGAAATTTAGTGAGGGATCATCTTATAATGCTATCGTCGTACTAAGCAAAATAAGATGCATAAAGAATAAACATCACATGCAATCAAAATAAGTGATATGATATGGCCATCATCATCTTGTGCCTTTGATCTCCATCTCCAAAGCACTGTCATGATCACCATCGTCACCGGCTTGACACCTTGATCTCCATCGTAGCATCGGTGTCGTCTCGCCAACTATTGCTTCTACGACTATCGCTACCGCTTAGTGATAAAGAAAAGCAATTACATGGCGATTGCATTTCATACAATAAAGAGACAATCATAAGGCTCCTGCCAGTTGCCGATAACTTTTACAAAACATGATCATCTCAAACAAGAATTTATATCTCATCATGTCTTGATCATATCACATCAAAACATGCCCTGCCAAAACAAGTTAGACGTCCTCTACTTTGTTGTTGCAAGTTTTACGTGGCTGCTACGGGCTTCTAGCAAAAACCGTTCTTACCTACGCATCAAAACCACAACGATTTTACGTTAAGTGTGTTGTTTTAATCTTCATCAAGGACCGGGCGTAGTCAAACTCGATTCAACTAAAGTTGGAGAAACAGACACCCACCAGCCGCCTGTGTGCAAAGCATGTCGGTAGAACCAGTCTCAACGGTCTAGGCTGCTTCATCCAACAATACCACCAAATCAAAGTAAGACATTGCTGGTAAGCAGTATGACTATTATCGCCCACAACTCATTGTGTTCTACTCGTGCATATAACATCTATGCATAGACCAGGCTCTGATGCCACTGTTGAGAAACACGGTATTTCAAAAATTTTTACCTATGATCACGCAAGATCTATCTAGGAGATGCATAGCAATGAGTGGGAGAGTGTGTCCACGCACCCTCGTAGACCGAAAGCGGAAGCGTTTAGTAACGCGGTTGATGTAGTCGAACGTCTTCGAGATCCAACCGATCCAAGCACCGAACGTACGACACCTTGATAACCCACAAGTATAGGGGATCGCAACAGTTTTCGGTAAGTAAGAGTGTTGAACCCAACGAGGAGCTAAACGTAGGACAAATATTCCCTCAAGTTCTATCGACCACCGATACAACTCTACGCACGCTTGACATTCGCTTTACCTAGAACAAGTATGAAACTAGAAGTATTTTGTAGGTGTTGTTGGATAGGGTTGCAAGGTAATAAAGAACATGTAAATAAAAAGTAGGGGCTGTTTAGATAAAGACACAACTAAATTAGTTTTAGTAGAGAGCTTTTTGTTACAAGAAAGTTATTTGTCCCTAGGAAATCGATAACTAGACCGGTGATCATTATTGCAATTTTATATGAGGGAGAGGCATAAGCTAACATACTTTCTCTACTTGGATCATATGCACTTATGATTGGAACTCTAGCAAGCATCTGCAACTACTAAAGATCATTAAGGTAAAACCCAAACATAGCATTAAAGTATCAAGTCCTCTTTATCCCATACGCAAACAACCTACTTACTCGGGCATGTGCTTCTGTCACTTACGCCACCCACCATAAGCAAATCATGAACATATTGCAAACCCTACAGCGAGAATCCCTCACGCTTGCGCGACACAGAGAGCACCATAGGACAGCACCAATAATAAAACATGCAACTCCAACCAATCACGATCATCAATTAACCCATAGGACAAAACGGATCTACTCAAACATCATAGGATAGCCATACATCATTGGGAAATAATATATAACGTTGAGCACCATGTTTAAGTAGAGATTACAGTGGGTAAAAGAGGGGTTACACCTCTGCATAGAGGGGGGAAGAGTTGGTGATGATGGCGGTGAAGTTGTTGGTGAAGATTGCGATGATGATGATGGCCCCCGGTGGCACTCCGGCACCACCGGAAGCGAGGGGGAGAGAGCCACCCTCCTTCTTCTTCTTCCTTGACCTCCTCCCTAGATGGGAGAAGGGTTTCCACTCTGGTCCTTGGTCTCCAAGGCATGGGAGGGGCGATGTCCCCTCCGAGATTGGATCTGTCTCTCTGTCTCTCTCTGTTTTTGCGTTCTCAGATTCTGCCCTTTCACCGTTTCTTGTATTCCCGAAGATCTGTAACTCCGATTGGGCTGAAATTTTAACACGATCTCTATCCGGATATTAGCTTTCTTGCGGTGAAAGAAGGGCATCAACCGCCTTACGGGGTGGCCACGAGGGCCCAGGGCGCGCCTGACCCCTTGGGGCGTGCCCCTGCCTCGTGGCCCCCTCGAGCATCGTCTCGCGTTGATTTTTTTTCCCAAAAATCACATATATTCCAAAACAATCTCCGTCAGTTTTTATCCCGTTTGGAGTCCGTTTGATATGGATTTACTGCGAAACAAAAAACATGCATCAAGGAGGAACTGACGTTGGGCATTGGATCAATATGTTAGTCTCCAAAATAGTATAAAAAGTTGCCAAAAATATATGAAAGTTGTATAATATTGGCATGGAACAATCAAAAATTATAGATACGACGGAGACGTATCAGTATCCCCAAGCTTAATTCATACTCGTCCTCGAGTAGGTAAATGATAAAAAAGATAATTTTTGATGTGGAATGCTACCTAGCATAATCTTGATCATGTAATCTAATCATGGCATGAATATTAAGACACGAGTGATTCAAAGCAATAGTCTATCATTTGACATTAAGATAATAATACTTCAAGCACACTAATAAAGCAATCATGTCTTTTCAAAATAACATGGCCAAAGAAAGTTACCCCTACAAAATCATATAGTCTGGCTATGCTCCATCTTCACCACACAAAATATTCACATCATGCACAACCACAATGACAAGCCAAGCAATTGTTTCATACTTTTGACGTTCTCAAACTTTTTCAACCTTCACACAATACATGAGCGTGAGCCATGGGCATAGCACTATAGGTGGAATAGAATGGTGATTGTGGAGGAGACAAAAAGGAGAAGATAGTCTCACATCAACTAGGCGTATCAACGGGCTATGGAGATGCCCATCAATAGATATCAATGTGAGTGAGTAGGGATTGCCATGCAACAGATGCACTAAGAGCTATAAGTGTGTGAAAGCTCAGACTGAAAACTAAGTGGGTGTGCATCCAACTTGCTTGCTCATGAAGACCTCGGGCGTTTGAGGAAGCCCATCATCGAAATATACAAGCCAAGTTCTATAATGAAAATTCCCGCTAGTATATGAAAGTGATAACTCAAGAGACTCTCTATATGAAGAACATGGTGCTACTTTGAAGCACAAGTGTGGTAAAAGGATAGTAACATTGCCCCTTCTCTCTTTTTCTCTCATTTTTTCTTTTTTTCTCTTTTTTGGTGGGCTTCTTTGGCCTCTTTTTTTATTTGGGCTTCTTTGGCCTCTTTTATTTATTTATTTTTAAAGTCCGGAGTCTCATCCCGACTTGTGGGGGAATCATAGTCTCCATCATCCTTTCCTCACTGGGGCAATGCTCTAATAATGATGATCATCACACTTTTATTTACTTACAACTCAATATTACAACTCGATACTAGAACAAAAATATGACTCTATATGAATGCCTCCAGCGGTGTACCGGGATGTGCAATGATCTAGCGTAGCAATGACATAAAAACATGGACAAGCCATAAAAACATCATGCTGGCTATCTTACGATCATGCAAAGCAATATGACAATGAATGCTCAAGTCATGTATATGATGATGATGATGGAAGTTGCATGGCAATATATCTCGGAATGGCTATGGAAATGCCATGATAGGTAGGTATGGTGGCTGTTTTGAGGAAGGTATATGGTGGGTTTATGGTACCGGCGAAAGTTGCGCGATACTAGAGAGGCTAGCAATGATGGAATGGTGAGAGTGCGTATTATCTATGGACTCAACATTAGTCATAAAGAACTCACATACTTATTGCAAAAGTCTATTAGCTATCGAAACAAAGTACTACGCGCATGCTCCTAGGGGGATAGATTGGTAGGAAAATACCATCGCTCGTCCCCGACCGCCACTCATAAGGAAGACAATCAATAAATAAATCATGCTCCGACTTCATCACATAACGGTTCACCATACGTGCATGCTACGGGAATCACAAACCTCAACACAAGTATTTCTACAATCCACAACTACCCACTAGCATGACTCTAATATCACCATCTTTATATCACAAAACTATTGCAAGGAATCAAACATATCATATTCAGTGATCTACAAGTTTTATGTAGGATTTTATGACTAACCATGTGAATGACCAGTTCCTGTCATCTCTATAAATAGATATAAGTGAAGAAAGAGAGTTTAATTCTTTCTACAAAAGATATGCCCACGCTCCAACAAATATAAGTGAAGAAAAAGAGCATTCTACAAATGGCGGTTTTCTATATAAAGAGAAACAGGAAATCCAAACTTCAAATGATATAAGCGAAGCACATGAAGCATTCTATAAAGCCATACTCAAAAGATATAAGTGAAGTGCAATGAGCATTCTATAAATCAACCAAGGACTATCTCATACCAACATGGTGCATAAAAGAAAAGTGAAAACTAAATGCAAAAGACGCTCCAAGGTTGCACATATCGCATGAACGGAACGAATTCGAAAACATACCGATACTTGTTGAAGAAAGATGGGATGCCTTCCGGGGCATCCCCAAGCTTAGACGCTTGAGTCTCCTTGAATAGTTACTTTGGATGCCTCGGGAATACCCAAGCTTGAGCTCTTGCCTCTCTTCCTTCTTCTCACATCGAGACCTCCTCGATCTTCGAACACTTCATCCACACAAAACTTGAACAGAAAACTCGGTAAGATCCATTAGCATAATAAAGCAAATCACTACTCTAAGTACTGTTGCAAACCAATTCATATTTTTTTTCATTGTAGCTACTGTAATATAACTTTTCCATGGCTTAATCCACTGATATAAATCGATAGTTT
Organism: Triticum urartu; assembly: GCF_056163025.1. NCBI lineage: Eukaryota > Viridiplantae > Streptophyta > Magnoliopsida > Poales > Poaceae > Triticum > Triticum urartu. The sequence continues at coordinate 580,220,339 of NC_141875.1, read as the reverse complement.
CATCAAAACAAGCAAACTATGCATCAAAAACAGAATCTGTCTAAAACAGAACACTCTGTAATAATCTGAACATTCACCATACCTCTGGTACTCCAACAATTCTACCAAAATTAGGAAAACTAAACAATTTGTATATAAATACAGTGCAAAAAGTTTCATAACGGTTTGACGTTCCAGTAAAAAATGTAAAATCGCGCACTGCAGCCAAATTTTTCTGTTCTGCACCGCACAAACCAACAAGCAATGTAAACATCCTAAAGGCAAATCTTGGCACATTATTTTTATAATACAATGGAATTGTACAAGGGGATAATTATTTTTGTTGAAAAGTTTCTGTAATCAAGATTCACAAAGTTTCCGTGAGCACGAACAAAGTTCAAGGAGCTCCCCCACTTCAACAATGCTTGTCTCTCTCACTTTCACATTTCTTTTTGAAAAGTTTTGGGTTCCCCTCTTTATTTTTTTTGTTTTTAAACTATATAAAAGCACTCAACAGAAATAATGACTCTCTAAAACTTCTAGGTTGTCTCCCTGTCAGCGCTTTCCTTAAAGCCATTAAGCTAGGCATATAGTGCTCAAGTAATGGATCCACCCGGATCCCAAGGTATATCAAAGCTAATTTTAATTAACAATGATTTGTAATTTAGTAGTGAGCACAAAGTAACATATATCATGCAATGAAGAAGTCTAACTCTCTTCCTATGCATCGGCATGTCATAAAAGAACAATTCATACACACATAGTAAAGGCAAATGCATAGTATAAACAGTTACTTGCAATATTATCGTATTGGAAACATAGAGAGGTGGAGATATAATTCCTCTCTCATAATAATTGCAAGTAGGAGCAGCAAGCACATGCATATTATATTCATCGAAATCATCATGTATAATAGTAAAACGCAACCCATCAATATAATCCTTAATAAGGTTAAAATTCTCCGATATAGTGTAGTCGGGAGAATTCAAAAAGATAATAGGACTATCACGCATGGGTGCAATAGCAACAATTTCATGTTTAACATAAGGAACTATAGCAAGTTCATCTCCATGAGCATAATTTATATTGGCATCTTGGCCACAAGCATAGCAAGCATCATCAAAAAGGGATATTTCAAGAGAATCAACGGGATCATAACAATCATCATAGCAATCATCCTTCGGTAAGCTCAAAGGGAAATTAAACAATGTATTAGTTGAAGAGTTACTCTCATTATAAGGTGGGCACGGGAAGCTAATACGTCTCCAACGTATCTGTAATTTTTGATTGCTCCATGCTATATTATCTACTGTTTTGAATGTTTATGGGCTTTATTATACACTTCTATATCATTTTTGGGACTAACCTATTAACCCAGAGCCCGGTGCCAGTTGCTGTTTTTACCTTGTTTTAGGGTTTCGAAGAAAAGGAAAATCAAACGGAGTCCAATTGACCTAAAACTTCACGGAACTCATTTTTGGGAGGAAAGAATCCCAGAAGACTTGAAGTGCACGTAAGGGAAGCTTCGATGAGGCCACGAGGTAGGGGGCGCGCCCACCCCCTTGGGTGCGCCCTCCACCCTCGTGGGCCCCTCGTGGCCCCCCTGACGTACTTCTTCCGCCTATATATCTCCATATACCCTAAAAACATCAGAGAGCACAATAGATCGGGAGTTCCGCTGCCAGAAGCCTCCGTAGTCACCGAAAGCCAATCTAGACCCGTTCCGGCACCCTGCCGGAGGGGGAATCCCTCTCCAGTGGACATCTTCATCATCCCGGTGCTCTCCATGACGAGGAGGGAGTAGTTCTCCCTCGGGGCTGAGGGTATGTACCGGTAGCTATGTGCTTGATCTCTCTCTCTCGTGTTCTTGAGATGATACGATCTTGATGTATCGCGAGCTTTGCTATTATATTTGGATTTTATGATGTTTCTTCCCCCCTCTACTCTCTTGTAATTGATTGAGTTTCCCCTTTGAAGTTATCTTATCGGATTGAGTCTTTAAAGATTTGAGAACACTTGATGTATGTCTTGCCGTGCGTATCTATGGTGACAATGGGATATCACGTGATTCACTTGATGTATGTTTTGGTGATCAACTTGCGGGTTCCACCCATGAACCTATGCATAGGGGTTGGCACACGTTTTCGTCGTGATTCTTCGGTAGGAACATTGGGTCACTCTTTGAGGTCCTATCTGTTGGTTGAATAGATGAATCTGAGATTGTGTGATGCATATCGTATAATCATGCCCACGGATACTTGAGGTGACATTGGAGTATCTAGGTGACATTAGGGTTTTGGTTGATTTGTGTCTTAAGGTGTTATTCTAGTACGAACTCTAGGGCTGTTTGTGACACTTATAGGAATAGCCCAACGGATTGATTGGAAAGAATAACTTTGAGATGGTTTCGTACCCTACCATAATCTCTTCGTTCGTTCTCCGCTATTAGTGACTTTGGAGTGACTCTTTGTTGCATGTTGAGGGATAGTTATGTGATCCAATTATGTTATTATTGTTGAGGGAACTTGCACTAGCGAAAGTATGAACCCTAGGCCTTATTTCAACGCATTGCAATACCGTTTACGCTCACTTTTATCATTAGTTACCTTGCTGTTTTTATAATTTCAGATTACAAATACCTTTATCTACCATCCATATACCACTTGTATCACCATCTCTTCGCCGAACTTGTGCACCTATACAATTTACCATTGTATTGGGTGTGTTGGGGACACAAGAGACTATTTGTTATTTGGTTGCAGGGTTGCTTGAGAGAGACCATCTTCATCCTCCTACGGATTGATAAACCTTAGGTCGTCCACTTGAGGGAAATTTGCTACTGTCCTACAAACCTCTGCACTTGGAGGCCCAACAACGTCTACAAGAAGAAGGTTGTGTAGTAGACATCAGTAGCTAATATGCTCTTCCTCCTTTTTTTCTTCGCTCTCCTCATCTTCTTTTTCATCCAATGAGCTCATAGTTTCATAAATATCTTCTTCCATAGACTCCTGCAAAATATTAGTCTCTTCTTGGACAACGGAGACTTTCTCAATAAACATAGCAATATCAGCATTGAATTCATAATTCTCATAGCAATATTTAAGGATAGCTAAATTTTCAGGTCTATAAACTGAATCATCAAAACTTTCACACTCTTTAAACAAAGATTCAATTTCATAAGCACCCATAAAAGCAACAAATTCTTCTATTTGTTCCACATCATAGTAATCATATGTACCATTAGCATAAGAAGCCAAGGTTTTATCAACATTAAATTTGCATGAAAAGGGAAGGTGTGGAGCCTTCATCCTAGAGCAACAAGTATAATCATATCTCAAGCAAAGTTGCCGAGCATACCAATGCAACATATGAATTTGATCCCATAATAGTTTCCCCTTTTGAGTCAAGAGATAATCCCTAAAGTATTCACGTTGATCCAACATGTCTCCCATAACATATTTGAATGGGGTTTTCTCAGGATTATCAAAGTAGTACATAATATCTTTCACATAATGAGCATCGAGGGTTTTAGGAGGTTCCCCATCTCCATGAGTAGCAGGTACACCTAAATTTTTTGGTATTTCGTGTTCCATATCCATGACTAAAGATGGAGAACAACTAAGAACATCAAATAAAAATTACTTAGTGATAAAGCAAACAAGCACACACGAGAATATTCACCCCACACTATGACTCCCCGGCAACGGCGCCAGAAAAAGGTCTTAATAACCTACAAGTATAGGGGATCGCAACAGTTTCCTATAAGTAAGAGTGTCGGACCCAACGAGGAGCTAAAGGTAGGACAAATCGACCACCGATACAACTCTACGCACGCATGACGTTCGCTTTACCTAGAACAAGTATGAAACTAGAAGTATTTTGTAGGTGTTGTTAGATAGGGTTGCGAGGTAATAAAGAGCATGTAAATAAAAAGTAGGGGCTGTCTAGATAAAGACACAACTAAATTAGTTTTAGTAGAGAGCTTTTTGTTACGATAAAGTTATTTGTCCCTAGGCAATCGATAGCTAGACCAGTAATCATTATTGCAATTTTATATGAGGGAGATGCATAAGCTAACATACTCTCTCTACTTGGATCATATGCACTTATGATTGGAACTCTAGCAAGCATCCACAACTACTAAAGATCATTAAGGTAAAACCCAACCATAGCATTAAAGTATCAAGTCCTCTTTATCCCATACGCAAACAAACTACTTACTCGGATATGTGCTTCTGTCACTCACGCCACCCACCATAAGCAAATCATGAACATATTGCAAACCCTACACCGGGAATCCCTCACGCTTGCGCGACATGGAGAGCACCATAGGACAGCACCAATAATAAAACGTGCAACTCAAACCAATCACGATCATCAATTAACCCATAGGACAAAACGGATCTACTCAAACATCATAGGATAGCCATACATCATTGGGAAATAACATATAACATTGAGCACCATGTTTAAGTAGAGATTACAGTGGGTAAAAGAGGGGTTACACCGCTGCATAGAGGGGGGAAGAGTTGGTGATGATGCGGTGAAGTTGTTGGTGAAGATTGCGGTGATGATGATGGCCCCCGGTGGCACTCCAGCACCACCGGAAGCGGGGGGGGGGGGGGGGGGAGAGCACCCCTCCTTCTTCTTCTTCCTTGACCTCCTCCCTAGATGGGAGATGGGTTTCCACTCTGGTCCTTGGTCTCCATGGCGTGGGTGGGGCGAGATCCCCTCCGAGATTGGATCTGTATCTCTGTCTCTCTCTGTTTCTGCGTTCTCAGATTCTGCCCTTTCACCGTTTCTTGTATTCCCGGAGATCCGTAACTCCGATTGAGCTGAAATTTTAACATGATCTCTGTCCGGATATTAGCTTTCTTGCGGCGGAAGAAGGGCATCAACCGCCTTACGGGGTGGCCACGAGGGCCCAGGGCGCGCCTGACCCCCTGGGGCGCGCCCCCTGCCTCGTGGCCCCCTCGAGCATCGTCTCGCGTTGATTTTTCTTCCCAAAAATCACATATATTCCAAAAAAATATCCGTCAGTTTTTATCCCGTTTGGACTCCGTTTGATATGGATTTACTGCGAAACAAAAAACATGCAACAAATAGGAACTGACGCTGGGCATTGGATCAATATGTTAGTCCCAAAAATAGTATAAAAAGTTGCCAAAAGTATATGACAGTTGTATAATATTGGCATGGAACAATCAAAAATTATAGATACGACGGAGACGTATCGCACCTCCGTGTTCAGCACACGTTCAGCTCGATGACGTCCCTCGATCTCTTGATCCATTTGAGGGCGTGGGAGAGTTCCGTCAGCAGGACGGCGTGGCGACGATGATGATGAAGTTACTGGCGTAGGGCTTCACCTAAGCACTAAAACGATATGACCGAGGTGTGTAACTGTGGAGGGGGGCACTGCACACGGCTAAGAGAAGACTTGGTGCGCCTTTGGGGTGCCCCTGCCCATGTATATAAAGGAGGGAGGGAGAGAGGCCGGTCCCCCTAGGGGCACGCCAATAGTATGGAGTCCTACTAGGACTTCCAAGTCCTAGTAGGAATCCCTTTCCTTTTCAGAGTAGGAGAGAAGGAAAAAGGGAAAGAGAGAGGGAGTAGGAAAAAGCAAGGGGGGCGCCGCCCCCTTCCCCTAGTCAAATTCGGACCCATGGAGGGGGGCGTGCGCCACCTCCCCTTGGCATGCCTCCTCTTTTCCCGCATGGCCCAATAAGGCCCGTTACTTCTCCTGGTGAATTCCCGTAACTCGCCGGTACTCCGAAAAATACCCGAATCACTCGGAACCTTTCTGATGTCCGAATATAGCCTTCCAATATATCAATCTTTACCTCTCGACCAATTCTAGACTCCTCGTCATGTCCGTGATCTCATCCGGGACTCCAAACAAATTTTGGTCATCAAATCACATAACTCATAATACAAATCGTCATCGAACGTTAAGCGCGCGGACCCTACGGGTTCGAGAACTATGTAGACATGACCGAGACATATCTCCGCTCAATAACCAATAGCGGAACTTGCTCATATTGGTTCCTACATATTCTACGAAGATCTTTATCGGTCAAACCGCATAACAACATCATTGTTCCCTTTGTCATCGGTATGTTACTTGCCCGAGATTCGATCGTTGGTATCATCATACCTAGTTCAATCTCATTACCGGCAAGTCTCTTTACTCGTCCCGTAATGCATCATCCCGTGACCAACTCATTAGTCACATTTCTTGCAAGGCTTATAGTGATGTGCATTACCGAGAGGGCCCAGAGACACCTCTCCGGTACACGGAGTGACAAATCCTAATCTCGATCTATGCCAACTCAACAAACACCATCGGAGACACCTGTAGAGTATCTTTATAATCACCCAGTTACGTTGTGATGTTTGATAGCACACAAGGTGTTCCTTCGGTATTCGGGAGTTGCATAATCTCATAGTCAGAGGAACATGTATAAGTCATGAAGAAAGCAATAGCAATAAAACTATACGATCATAATGCTAAGCTAACGGATGGGTCTTGTCCATCACATCATTCTCCTAATGATGTGGTCCCGTTCATCAAATGACAACGCATGTCTATGGTCAGGAAACTTAACCATCTTTAATTAACGAGCTAGTCAAGTAGAAGTATACTAGGGACATTCTGTTTTTGTCTATGTATTCACACATGTACTAAGTTTCCGATTAATACATTCTAGCACGAATTATAAACATTTATCATGATATAAGGAAATATAAATAACAACTTTATTATTGCCTCTAGGGCATATTTCCTTCAGTCTCCCACTTGCACTAGAGTCAATAATCTAGTTCACATCGTCATGTGATTTAACACCAATAGTTCACATCTTTATGTGATTAGTTCATATCTCCATGCGACTAATACCCAAAGGGTTTACTAGAGTCAATAATCTAGTTCACATCGCTATGTGATTAACACCCAAAGAGTGATCATATTTTGCTTTGTGAGAGAAGTTTAGTCAACGGGTCTGCCACATTCAGAGCCGTATGTATTTTGCAAATTTTCTATGTCTACAATGCTCTGCACGGAGCTACTCTAGCTAATCGCTCCCACTTTCAATATGTATCCAGACTAAGACTTAGAGTCAGCCGGATCAGTGTCAAAGCTTGCATCGTCGTAGCCCTTTACGACAAACTTTGGTGGAGGGTGCTCCTCGTTGCCTTGTCCTTGATGAAAAAGAAGCGAGGGTGAGTTTCAAGAAACACATGATTATCTTGAGACAAACGATGGGCAAAACAAGATTTTTTGTGGCTTTAGGAGAATAAAGGACATCTTTAGATGAAGATTGCGGGTGGGAGTACGGACATAAGCTTGACCAACATGAGTAATTTTCATACCTAACCCGTTGGGCATGTTCACTTGGTCATGGCCATTGTATCTCTCCCTCATGGTGAGTTTGTCTAGCTCGCCGGTGATGTGGTCGGTGGCGCCAGTGTCGACGTACCAGTTGGTGTCGATGCCATAGGATGAGTTGGCCACGAGGCTTGCACTCTTCTCCTTGGTGAATGCAATGCCAAAGCGCCGGTAGCACTCAATAGTCGTGTGGTTTGGCTTCTTGCAGATCTGACAGAAGGCCTCTGGGAGATCGTCGCGGTCGCCTCCTCCTGCATGGCCACGGCCACAGTGACCATTACCGTTGCCGCGGCCGCCGTGGCCTCCATTGCCACGGCCACCTCCGTTCCTGCCGCGGCCTCCACGAGTGAAGCCACCACGGCCGCCGCGAGAAGCGGCGTTGGCGGAGGAGTGGGATGATGATGAGTTTCCCTCGAACATGGCGAGCTGACTCTCGAAGCTGATCAGCTGGGAGTAGAGCTCGTTGGGTTTGATGGGGACGGTCCTGGCGAAGACGGAGGATACGAAGGATATGTAGTCAAAGTCGAGCACGGCGAGGATGTACGACACCATGTCGTCGTCGGTGAGCGGCTTGCTAATGGCAGCCATCTCATCGCCAAGGGCCTTCATGCGGCCAAGGTACTCGGTGATGGTGGAAGTCCCCTTCTTGGTGGTGGAGAGGGCGATCCTCGTGTTGACGATGGGCGCCTGCATCTGGGAGATGAATATCTCCGTGATTGCAGTCCATGCTGCCATCGCCGTAGTGCAGTTTGCAATCTGAACCATCACAGGGGGTGAGATGGAATTGAACATAAAACTCAGAACCTGAGAATCTCGTGCCCTGTCGATCTCATAGGCCGGGTTGGGCACATCAGTAGGTTTGCCGTCCTTGTCGGAAAGCTTGAGCGCTGGGATCTCCCTCTCTGGATCGAGGTAGGAGACTAGCTGAGCGCCGCAGATGGTGGCTGGGGCTTGCGCACGCCAGATATTGAAGTTGGAGCGATGGAGTTTTTCTGCTATGGGGATGAGGACGGATGCGGCGGCGGCGGTGGTGCTTGAGGAAGCCATGGCGGCGCAGGGAGGATGTGCTAGAGGAGATAGGCTCTGAATACCATGTAAAATTGCGTGAAGCGTATGCCTTAGCAGGGACGCACTGCGTGCTTATATAGGCATAGGGATTACAGGGTTAGTTGTTAGGTAGTTGCTAGATTGATCTCCAAGTAATGATCTATACAAGAGATATACGAGATCAACTGCAACAACCCTAACAACCAGATTACAACGCAACGTCAGCCCTTATCTACTCGTACGTATGGTTTATACACATACCGTACATACATTTACAATACATACTTTAACATGAAGAACAACTGAGACAGGTGAAGAAATTACATAACACGGCAGGGCAGGCATAAAATTAACATAAAGGTGCTTGATCATCAAAAAAATCAAGAAATCGAGACAAAATGGAGAATTGATGGATTTGATTGAAAGTGTCACATAATGTAGATCTTGCTTGTGAATCGATGAAGCAAGGGGAAGGTTACACGTTGTGCATAAGATACCGATGACATTTTTCTCTCCCTATTAACATGACTGCGAAAAGACATGTGTTGTTCTGTGATTTGATTATAACATCTTTTAAAAGCATTTTATCGCAGTTTCTCTGTCGTAAGCATGCACCATTATTCAATGTTTTCATTCTGGTCATAGGTGGTTGAACGGAGAGCCTACTAACCTGAAAAAAACAAATGTGTGCTGTGTGCTAGCTGGAAATGTAACTTTTTGCACTAAAAAATGCTTTTTTTATCGAACCCTAAGAAAGAAGAGGCCAAAAGTCAATCTGGAACAAAATGTTTTGACATGTCCGCTCGTTTACTTTCTTGTGAATATTCGTAGAAATTTTATCCCGTGCCAGGTAGTCTATTTTTTATTTTTCTACTTTTTTTGCGCGGGTATGGCCGTCTATTCATTTATACGGTGAACATATGTGATGATGTAGGCAATCACACGACGTCCAGAAATCACGCAGGTTTCAGTATATTTCATGCATGGATGAAGTACGTACGCCGTACACGAAAGGATGGCTCCCGCAAGCTACTTTATGGCCACGGACACAGTGAGCGATCAAAAGCCATCTATGGCTTGCTGAAAAGAGACGCCCGGCCTAGCTAGGGCTCTCTACCGTACATCCTTTTGATTGAGTGTCTTTGTGAAATACATGATCACATGATTGGTACCTATGTCACATCCGCAGTGTACAATGGCCACCCAGGAGGTAACACATCCCCGGAGATGGAGGCAAAGAGACATCATAGAATAATAATCATTTATTCGTCTAGCTCCACCTCCATTCTCTTTTCCGTACCTCCACTTTCCCGAAACATGAATACCTGCATTCAATGAATATATTCGTGCCTTGCATGTTGCATCCATCTTTTTCCAGAGATACCCATTTGGCATTTAGATCACCATCAGCACCATGAAATGTAAGATTCTAGAGAAAATTTACCGTGTGTATTGTATATATGTATGTTTGCCACTGATGCTACACAACTCAGTTTTGCATGTTTTTTTTTCATGTAGCCGGCTCTTCTATTCCCGGTGGCGGGTACGGTTCGGCAAAGCACCCTAGGCACGGTTTTGTACGTGTAGAATATTGGTAGCGCACTCTGTTCTATCGGCTGTTTTTAGGTATCTATAGTCGTCAATTTACACTAGTCTGTAATATCTTCTCTAACCCTACACCATGCTCTTCGGTTCTTTTTGCATGTGTCAGTACTTGTATTTTTGGGATTGATTTTTCCGATCATTGGCTAAATAATATGTTGGTGGTTGTTTCATAAAAAATTTTGATGAATCCAATCCAAAAACGGCAACGAATTTTACAGACGTAAATGTGCATGTGTACAATATGAATTTCTTTTTTCCATTTGTGCTAACAATTCTTCAGTCCCCTGGCAGATTTTTTTATGCGTCTGTATTTATTTAGGGCTTGAAACAGATTTCGCTCAGCCAAGTGCACAACCTGAGTAAGTACACTCATGGAGGAGTGATAGGGCAGCAGATCTCGAGGCAGAAAAAAGGCCTAAATTTTGTTTTGCATAGAAAAAGGAAAATTGGTTATTTGATATATATACATATTATGATCTGTTGTGTTTTCTTGGTATCCAGAACATATACTCCCTCCCTAAAATATAAGGCGCGCTTTAACTTTTTTGTCTTCATCGCGTAACTTTGACTATGATTTTCACTCATTGTGTGTCCAGTAAATTATTATAAATATACATGAAATAAAACTGTTTTGCAAGACAAATACGACATTACTAGTTATACATATTCAGTCCATGCATTTTTATATGTATTAACCGTCAAAGTTGTGCATCAAAAACCATGCAAACTCAATCGTGCCTTACATTTTAGGAAGGAGGGAGTAATTACTAGGAGACGATTCGGAGCCAAAGTGGTGGCTGTTGCAGAGGGGTGGCTTCATCGGGTGGTGGAAACTACCCAAAACATTCGTGATTGGAAGCTACATCAGTGGCGGGAAGATGAATTAAGATTGGGGCAGTTATATATATATATTAAATGGATATATATCTAGCGGTCTAACAAAAGTCTAGCACTGCATAAGGCATGCACATAGTTCTAGATCATCCATTCAACTATAGCTAAATATGTATTATATGTAACAAGAAAATATACATTTGGAAACAACAATCTCATATTAATCCAATGATATACTATATTTTATGACATATAACGCATTTTTAGTTACTGAATCGATGACCTAGAACTACATGCATGCTCTATGCATGGAGACGGAGGGAGTAAAAAAGTTCATTGTTTCTTTCTACTAACAGTCTTATTGAAAGAGAGAGAAAATATCCGCACGTTGGTGCTTGTTGGCCATGTACTAGCTGCTTAGGGTAAGATGGTGTAAGATGGACGTCTCATTTGACATGACGTCCGGAAGCCTCTAGCTAGCAACATCCACCATGCATTCTGAACCCTGGAATGATGTTTATGCATTTCGGGAATTGGTTGGATCAGATGGAGATGATGGATAAGCTCCAATCGTGCGCGAGTACAGTTCTTGGAAATGGAAGCCAGCGCCAGCGACATGCAACAATTGCTACGCACGGGCGCACGGCACACGTACGTAGTACTACGCACTTCTATTCTATTTCCCCTAGCACTGGCAGTACGGACGCACTGTAGCCAGGAAGGAACAGTGGCCAGCCGCTTGGTGGGGCCAGGCCGGCCATGTCAATGAATGAATATATATTCTTCTGCATGCCTATTGCTCTGCCACGCTCCGGGCTCTCGCGATCTCGCGTCGCCAGCTAGCTACAAGCCGTAGGCCGTCGTAGCCATGGGCTCTCTCGTGGGCGCCCGCGCTCCGTGTACCGCCTCCAGACCACGCCCGCAGCAGCAAGTCATCTCATCTCCTTAAACAAAAGCAAAGCTATAGGCAGAGTGCAGCTACGGGGGAAAGAGACGGAGCAGTCATGCATCCATTCGACGGGCGACAGATGGGTAAATGTTTATTCGACTTGTTTCCGGAATTGCACGTGATGTAATTTCACCAGGTACACGGCCGGGCCGATCGATGCATGCATGGGTACGCACGTACGTAAGTGGCTCTAAACTAAGCTAGCTGCATGCGAAGCGGGATCATGTGTAAGCACTGTTCGGGCACGCTGTTGCCGTCACAGCTGAGCTCCTTTTCGTGTCAATCAAGGCGTGCCAGTACGTTGGTTAGGTACTACGATTTCGTTTTGGAAAACTTGGGGTTCCCAGTTAGGAACGGGCGGCCGTATACCGACTACGCACCGAACTCGAGCTGCCCGTCGTCCTTGGCAGTAAATAGTTCGTGAACGCGTCGCGGCCGCAGATGGATGTATCGCCGGGCCGGGCGCCCGAGAAACCCGGATACGCACGTACGCGCGGTGTCAGCGGGGCAGGCCGTGAGTGAGTAGATGGATCGCCATGTGAGCTGCATCTTGCCTAGGGTTGCGTGACGGAGAGTGTGCGTGCGGGGGTGGATGGGATGTGGCCGGCTGAACCGCTGACGGTTCTGCAGTGGAAGGATGGGGCGGCGATCTGGCCCCCTACCTGCCCCCCTGCTGCAGCTCCGTCTCAGAGATCTGGGTGGGGCTGGCTCATGAGCTCGTGATTGGAAGGCGGGATGGACACCGCACGAGGCCATGGCGGCCCCGTCTCGTCTTTCCCGTCACCACGCCACTAGCTATCTCTCTCTCTGTGTGCGTGTGTGAATCGTGGTGTGATCCCCGTCGTCTCGTTTCGTATTCCTCGGCTGAGCACAGTGCCGTGCCGACTGTGGTGTGCACTGCGCCAGTGCGTTCGTGCGTGCGGCTGCCGGTCAGTACGTCGTTTCCGTCGCTGGGGCGTGCAAGTCGCGCGCACGGCTGCCTGTGTGTTGGCCCACGTGCATCACCCAAACTGACCGCGATCCCCGCAACTTTTGCAACCCAACCCGCGGGGCGAAGAAGTCCCGCTCACCCCGCGCGATCCCCGCAACGTCGGGATAAATGTCCAGGCCGCGTGCCGCTCCCGATGAAATCGCGTGCATTCAGCCATGCGGCTCCCAATTTTTTTATCTTTAAAATAAAAAGGGGCAAAAGCCATATTAAGTAGCACAAAAAAAGTAGCATAAACTCTTAAAAATTATTCTTACGGAAAACATTCAAATTATTGGAGGCATCCAAAATTCTTCCTTCTGCATCCATTAGCGACCTGTCGCGAGCGAGTTGCGTTGGCGTCTCTGAGCTTCTATCTCAGCAGAACAAACTTGGTGAAATTCAGGAGCTTGTAGAAGCAACGGCTGAAAAGTCATCAATGTAGACGAGAAGACACCGGTGGTCACGGTCTGCATAGCAAATCGTCCTCCGGGAAAACAAAACGTTAGAAAGAGCACGTGGGTAACGAAATTTGAAGTAGGAGTACACCCCTGATTCTTGCTCCGTGTCCATGTCTATGTCTATGGGCTGTAAGAAAAGCTCGAGTCTCGTGCGATGTTCAAGATTGAGTAGTTTTCTTTGCTCAACTTCAAATCAACTTCAAAACTAATGAGCTGAGTATGAGTGCTTTTAGTATTTTGATTGAAACGGGTTACTCTTGAGACAACACAACCTTGCTCGATTTTAGCTCTATAGCTCAACATAATATAATTATGTGTAATGATCATGTTATTTATATTAGACGGGAATACGATAAGTTATTACCATGTATATACTGTGTACAAGTGATTTTTCATTTTGTCTGCAAGCAAATATAAAAGGGTAATTAAGCACAGAGAGAATTTAGGCCTTAATTAAGTATGTGGTAGGGCGTTGTGTTTTTTTTTGCGAGGTAAAAAGAAGTTTTATTCCATATTGATAGGGTTACAATCCAAAGGCAGTAATTGCTCTATATAAGGAGGTCTTTGACCAAGCCACACAGTTGTGGCCCGCTCATCACGACTATATAATGCCAAACGATCTGCTAGCCTATTTTGCTCTCTCGTAAGCTTCTGGGGAACAAACTCCCAGATAAGCATGTGTGCTTTTATCTCTGCAATTAAGTATGTGGTAGGGCGTTGTGTTAAATGCATTGTTGGCTTGGGCCAAAGCTCGACGGTATACATGCATTCGTTTTGATTGGAATAATATTTTGTAGTGTTTTCTTGTACTGTTGTGTTGGTCTAGCTAGCTATTTTTTTAGTTAGCTATATACTTCCAAATGGACTGACACCCCTTTCCATTAATTGATTAACAGAAATATTCAGTACATAAGACCCAAAACAAACACTGATTGAGCTAGAAGGGGACGAGAGAGAGAGAGAGAGAGAGAGAGAGAGAGAGAGAGAGAGAGTTGGAGCATTAGTAGGAAACCCGACATGGATGTTCGCCAAATGAGACATCTATTACAGGGCAAAAACCTACTAAAACCACTCAGTATTTACTGTACTAGAAGAATCAAGTGGTCTCAGGAAGCAGAAGACCATACAGAATCACCTTAGCAGGCATGAAACCTCTATGAGGAACCTAAACCAAAATGTGAGCAACAAGGAAACATAAAGCAAGGTGTGACAACATCACCCGTGCCGCATTCCAGACGCCTCAACAATCATGAGCCTACCCCAGAAGCCGAGCGATCCGCCAAGGACGAAGCCACCTGTATCACTCTCTGAACCCCAACTTGGAATGCGGCTATGTCCTCCAACTTCGGCAGACCTGTCCAGTAAATCATGAAGGAACAAGCTGAAAATAGCTTCCAGCAGAGTGAGAACAGCATGTTCCTCGAAGGTAACTTTATTGGACTTACATCAAATTGCCCAGAAAATAGCAGCAATAATCATCATACAAAACTTCTAGCCAACAGGTAAGTAGCAATATAGCCACGACCGATATTGCCACAGATATCTAGGGCTACAAGTAACCCCCAACGTAAGACCAAAGACCCCTCAAACAAAACGAGCGAAAGAATAGTCAGAAACTAAATGGTCAACAGACTCCACATTGGCACAAAATGAACAGGAGGGATTACCACACCCATTACATTTCTGAAAATTGTCTCGTGTAGGAATTTTTGATTTTTAAGGGGATACTAGCTAGCTTTCCACACCCACTTGTAGTTAGGCCTAGCAAGATCTTTCTCAAGCCACTCATAATCAGACTTAGTGGAGAAAATTCCATTGCCAGTTAATGACCAAGCAATAGAATCAGGCGCCTCACTCCTCACAAAAACCCTGGAATTTTACACATTCTCCTGCCATTGGGTAATAAGTCCCCAAATAGCCTACATCCGAAAGGCAACTCAAAGTCTGTTGTGATAAACTCGGTCAAGGTACAATTCTGTTTCTGGCAAACATCGAACTCTGGCACACATCGGACAACTCAGGGGAGCGAGACTTTAGAGGATTGTCTGAAGCCCAAGGATCAAATCAAATCCTTACCAGGTTCCCACTGTTGATAATTTTTTTCCTGTCAGTTAGGTAAACCTCTTTAACTTTCTTAATAGCCTTCCGACAGGGGGAGTCAGAACTACGAAGTTGAACGATGGTGACAGTATGCCGTCTAAAGTATCTGGCGCGCACAATTTGCTGTCATAGGTCATCTCTAATCTCCAATTTCCATCACCACTTACCCAGGAGGCTAATGTTTTGCTTTAGCAAAGCTTTAACCCCCAAACCACCAACAGGTTTGGAATGAAAAATTCTAGCCCATTTAACCATCTGATAAGCACATTTTTTCTTACACTTCCTCCACAAAAAAAATTCTACGATGGATGTTCATTTTCTCGATAAAAGTTTTATTGATAAGGAACACAGACATAAAAAAGGAAGGGATGCTATCAAGACTAGAATTGAGCAGAACTAGTCGAGCAATAGAGGAGGCTGAGAAACCAATCCAAGCATCAAGACATTTAATTAATTTGGCATCTAAGAAATCCCGGCCGATAGTTTTGAGCATAGAGAACATGATAGGAACCCCTAAGTATCGTACGGGAAGAACCCCAACTTGATAGTTAAACAACTCAGCATAGAATTTTTCAATATCATTATTGCCCCAATATTGAAGGTCTCACTTTCAAAGCAATTGACTTTAGACCAGACATAAGCTCGAAAAGGTACAATAGGAGTTTAAGATCCACTACTTTATTAGCATCATGCATGCCGCAAAGTACTATATATTGTCGACGTATTGTAAAATAGCCACACCCCATCTATCTGATCGTCAGCCAAGCCTGAATAAGACCATCTTTTGGGCATAAAGAACATCATAGTAAGGCTCTCAGCTGCCATATTGAATAAGAAGGGGACGAGGGTGACCTGCCTGACACCCTTGGCACCTTGAATGTAAGGACCCATCTCATCATTAATCTTCACACTAATAGTAACGTTGTGGGCGATCTAGGACACCCAGCTACACCACTTGTCATTAAAACCCCTTACCTTATGACAAGCTAAAAAGAAGTCCCAGTTTAACTTGTCATGTGCTTTCTCAAAATCCAGCTTCAGAACTAAGCCACCATGTGTTCTTAACGTGGGTATTGTGCTTGATGTCATGGAGAGACAAAATTCCATGCCTTATGTTCCTGTCCTTAATGAAAGCATTATGCTGAATGATGAACAATTTAGAGGCATAAAGGTCCACCCTAATATCCGTAACCTTAGTGATGAGTTTGTAAGGGCAACACATCAATCAAATCGGCCTATATTGTTGAATTTTGTTAGCTAAGACGACTTAGGCAGGACGGTAATGATGCCATAGTTCAAATGTTCGACACCAAGTTTTACATCATAAAACTACTCAAATAACCTAAGGAGGTCAGAACACACAACATCCCAGCAATGTTGGTAATTCAACTGGAATACTATTAGGCATGGGGGTTCTTTTAGGGCCCATGGAAAATAAGGCAGGTTTCACCTCCTAGATAGTGAAAGGCCTCGTCAGATCCTCATTGTTAGCAGGAGAAAGAACTTTTTTCAGCAGACCATAGGTTCAGATCAATTTGAAAGTGATTACCAGGGCGGGTCCAAAAAAGTACTTATAAAATTCAATCGCACGACCACGAGATTTTTTGTCCCTTCAATAAGGAGAGGACCACCTTCTAGGGAGTGAATGGTATCTTTTTCTTTTCCTACAATTGGTCGCATTAAGGAAAAAGTCAGTATTGTTGTCCCCTTTAAGAAGCCAATGCTCATGGGATTTCTGGTGCCAATAAAGCTCCTCTACAATGTATGTCCCATTAAGCTGAATGAGAATATCAATTTCTGAAGAAAGGCATCCCCATTAAGATCACATGATTCTTTCAAGATCTCCAGCTCTTCGAGTTCTAATTTAAGAAAATTCTTTTTAATTTTGTGATGGCCAAACACATTGGCCCCCACCTTTTGAAGACTTTCTTAATCCTTTTAAGCTTGATGTTAAGAATATCAATAGGATCAGTAGTATAGACATGTTTGGACCATATATCCTACTGGTTCTAGTTTTTTCAGGTCGAGCTGGCGTGTCGGGCTGAGTTTTTAAACTATGCACCAAACACCTCAAGGTGATCCTTGATGTCGCTTGAACTACGTCGGTATTTCCCCAAAGAGGAAGGGATGATGCAGCACAACTACGGTAGGTATTTCCCTCAGCTATGAAACCAAGGTATCAATCCAGTAGGAGAACCAAGCAACACTATGTAAACGGTTCCAGCACACAAAGGACAAGTACTTGCAACTAGACGGTTATAAGGGGTTGTCAATCCCTTTTCGGGTAACGGCGCCAGAAATTTTTGACGAGATAAATTTTGTGATAGATTGGATAAATAGATCTCGAATAAACGCGAAATAAAACATGCAAATAAAAAGTGCAGCAAAGTATTTTTGGGTTTTTGGAATAATAGATCTGAAAATAAAAGCAAATAAAAATAGATCTCAAGGCAAAGAATAAATCGGAAAGCAAATATGATAAAGAATAGACCCGAGGGTCATAGATTTCACTAGTGGCTTCTCTCAAGAAATAGCGCACGGTGAGTAAACAAATTACTATTGGGCAATTGATAGAAAATCAAATATTTATGATGCTATCCAGGCAATGATCAATATATAGGCATCACGTCCAAGATTATTAGACCGACTCATGCCTGCATCTACTACTATTACTCCACACATCGACCGCTATCCAGCATGCATCTAGTGTATTAAGTTCATGGAGAAATGGAGTAATGCAATAAGAATGATGCCATGATGTAGATGAGATCTATTCGTGTAGGAATAGCCCCCATCTTGAATCCTTAATAGCAACGATACATGCGTGTCTTGCTGCCCCTTCTGTCACTGGGAAAGAACACCAAACGATCGAACTCATCACAAAGCACCTCTTCCCATGGCAAGAAAATAGATCTAGTCGGCCTAACTAAACCAAAGATTTGAAGAAGAGATACGAGGCTATAAATAATCATGCATATAAGAGATCAAAACTCAAATAACTTTCATGGATATAGATCTGAACATAAACTCAAAGTTCATCGAATCCCAACAAACACACCGCAAAAAAGAGTTACATCAAATAGATCTCCAAGAGACCATTGTACTGAAAATCAAAAGAGAGAGAGGAAGCCATCTAGCTACTGACTACGGACCCGTAGGTCTATGATGAACTACTCACGCATCATCAGAGAGGCACCAATGAGGATGATGAACCCCTCTATGATCATGTCTAGATTGGATCTCATGGTTCTGGAACTTGTGGCGGCTGGAATTGTGTTTTGTCGACTCCCCTAGGGTTTCTGGAGTATTTGGGTATTTATAGGGCGAAGAGATAGTGTGAGAGGCCACCGAGGTGGGCACAACCCACATGGGCTTGCCTGGGGCCCCGGGCGTGCCCTGGTGGGTTGTGCTCCCCTCGGAGCCCCCTCTGGTACTTCTTTGGCCCATCTGGTGTCTTTTGGTCTAGAAAAATTCTCCAAAAAGTTTCGCTGCATTTGGATTCCGTTTGGTATTGATTTTCTACGATGTAAAAAACAAGCAAAAACAACAACTAGCACTAGACACTATGTCAATAGGTTAGTCCCAAATATGATTTAAAGGTGCTATAAAATGATTGTAAAACATACAAGAATGATAATATAATAGCATGGAACAATCAAAAATTATAGATACGTTGGAGACGTATCAGCATCCTCAAGCTTAATTCCTGCTCGTACTCGAGTAGGTAAATGATAAAAATAGAATTTTTGATGTGGAATGCTGCCTAACATGTTCATCACATATTCTTTTGTTTTGTAGCATGGACATTTGGACTTTTATATGGTTCAAAGCAAGTCTAGTTTTGACATGAAGATTTTAATACTCAAGCATATCAACAAGAAACTATGTCTTTCAAAATATCAACACTACAGAAAGTTATCCCTAGCTCATCATGCTCAATCATTTATCCATTCACGAAACACACTCGCATATTAGCTACATCCAATGCTCAAGTATGATCATAGTGCTCCCTAGTTGGTGCTTTATAAGAGAAGATGGAGACTTAAATAAAAATAAAAATTGCATAAAGTAAATAGAAAAGCCCTTCGCAGAGGGAAGTAGGGATTTGTAGAGGTGCCAGAGCTCAAAGCTTAAATTGAGAGATAAAATTTTTGAGAGGCATACTTTTCCCATGAACGAAAATGACCGAGTAATTCCCAACACTTTCCATGCTATATAGTTGATGTCTACTACGCAAATTTATTCTTGTAGACACATGTTGGGCCTCCAAGCGCAGAGTTTTGTAGGATAGTAGCAATTTTTCCTCAAGTGGATGACCTAAGGTTTATCAATCCACGGGAGGCGTACGATGAAGATGGTATCTCTTAAACAACCCTGCAATCAAATACAAGAAATCTCTTGTGTCCCCAACACACCCAATACAATGGCAAATTGTATAGGTGCACTAGTTCGGCGAAGAGATGGTGATAAAGGTGTAATATTGATGGTAGAAATATATTTTTATAATCTGAATAAAAAAACAGCAAGGTTGCAAATAGTAAACGGCCACAAAAACGGTATTGCAATGCTTGAAAATGAGGCCTAGGGTCCGTACTTTCACTAGTGCAACCTCTCAACAATGCTAAAATAATTGGATCATATAACCATCCCTCAACGTGCAACGAAGAATCACTCCAAAGTTCCTATCTAGCAAAGAACATAAGACGGAATTGTTTGTAGGGTACGAAACCACCTCAAAGCTATTCTTTCCGATCAATCTATCCTAGAGTTCAGACTAAAATAACACGAAGCTATTCTTTTCGATCGATCTAACCAAGAGTTCGTACTAAAATAACACCAAAGCAAATTCAGATTAATAATAGTCAATCCAACACATAGAACCTCAAAGAGTGGCCCAAGATTTCTACCGGAGAAACAAAATACGAGAACGTGCATCAACCCCTATGCATAGATTACCCCAATGTCACCGTGGGAATCTGCGATTTGAATGCCAAAACATATATCAAGTGAATCAAAATAATACCCCATTGTCACCACGAGTTTTCATTTGCAAGACATATATCAAGTGCTCTCAAATCCATAAAAGTATTCAATTTGATAAAACGAAATCTCAAGGGGAAAACTCAATTCATCACAAGATAGAGAGGGGAAAACACCATATGATCCGACTATATTAACAAAGCCTGCGATACATCAAGATCATGGCATCTCAAGAACACGAGAGAGAGAGAGATTAAACACATAGCTACTGGTACAAACCCTCAGCCCCGAGGGTGGACTACTCCCTCCTCATCGTGGTGGACGTTGGGATGATGAAGATGGCCACCGGAGATGATTCCCCCCTCCGGCAGGGTGCCAGAACAGGGTCTAGATTGGTTTTCGGTGGCTATACAACCTTGCGGCAGCGGAACTTCTGATCTAGGTTAATCCTGAGGTTTTTTTGAATATTTGAGAATTTATAGGGCAAAGAGGGAGTGCGGTAGGCCACCGAGGTGGGCACAACCCACCTGGGTGCACCTGGACCCCTATGCGCGCCCTGGTGGGTTGTGCCCCCTCGGGGCACCCCCCAGGTGCTTCTCTGGCCCATTGGTGGTCTTCTGGTCCATAAAAAATCCACAAAAAGTTTCGCGGTGTTTGGACTCCGTTTGATATTGATTTCCTATGATGTAAAAAACAAGCAAAAAACAGCAACTGGCACTGGGCACCGGGTCAATAGGTTAGTCCCAAAAAATGATATGAAGTTGCTATAAAATGATTGTAAAACATCCAAGAATAATAATAAAATAGCATGAATACTTCATAAATTATAGATACCTTGGAGACGTATCAATAGTATATCATAGGTGGTTCCCAAATAGAAAGTAAAGTGTATTCCTTTTTCCACCATTCTTTCACATTCCACGGCTAGCCGTATCCACGGGTACCGTCTGATACATTCATTTTGCATCATGCTTTTATATTGATATTTATTGCATTATGGGCTATTATTACACGTTATATCACAATACTTATTTTATAAGGTTTACATGAAGATGGAGAATGCCGACAGCTGGAATTCTGGACTAGAAAAGGAGCAAATATTAGAGACCTATTCTGCACAACTCCAAAAGTCGTGAAACTTCACGGAGCATGTTTTTGGAATATATAAAAATATTGGGCGAAGAAAGTACCAGAGGGGGGACACCCGCCAGTCACAAGGGTGGAGGGCGCGCTCCCCATACTTGTGGGGCCCCTGGCAGGCCTCCGGTGCCCATCTTCTGCTATATGGTGTGTTTTGACCTGGAAAAAAATCAGAAGGAAGCTTTCGGGACGAAGCGCTGCTGTCTCGAGGCGAAACCTGGGCAGAACCAATCTAGGGCTCCGGCGGAGCTATTCTACCAGGGAAACATCCCTTCGGGAGGGGGAAATCGAAGCCATCGTCATCACCAACGATCCTCTCATTGAGAGGGGGTCAATCTCCATCAGCATTTTCACCATCACCATCTCCTCTCAAACCCTAGTTCATCTCTTGTATTCAATCTTGGTCCCAAAACCTCAGATTGGTACCTGTGGGTTGCTAGTAGTGTTGATTACTCCTTGTATTTGATGCTAGTTGGTTTATCTAGTGGAAGATTATATTTTCAGATCCTTAATGATAATTAATACTCCTCTGATCTTGATCATAAATATATTTTGTGAGTAGTTACGTTTGTTCCTAAGGACATGGGAGAAGTCTTGTTATAAGTAATCATGTGAATTTGGTATTCGTTCGATATTTTATTGAGATGTATGTTGTCTCTCCTCTAGTGGTGTTATGTGAACGTCGACTACATGACACTTCACCATTATTTGGGCCTAGGGGAAGGCATTTGGAAGTAATAAGTAGATGATGGGTTGCTACAGTGACAAAAGCTTAAACCCTAATTTATGCGTTACTTCGTAAGGGGCTGATTTGGATCCATATGTTTCATGCTGTGGTTAGGTTTACCTTAATTCTTCTTTCGTAGTTGCGGATGCTTGCGAGAGGGGTTAATCATAAGTGGGAGGCTTGCCCAAGGAAGGGCAGCACCCAAGCACTGGTCCACCCACATATTAAATTATCTCTTGTATTCGATCTTGGTCCCAAAACCTCAGATTGGTACCTGTGGGTTGCTAGTAGTGTTGATTACTCCTTGTATTTGATGCTAGTTGGTTTATCTAGTGGAAGATTATATTTTCAGATCCTTAATGATAATTAATACTCCTCTGATCTTGATCATAAATATATTTTGTGAGTAGTTACATTTGTTCCTAAGGACATGGGAGAAGTCTTGTTATAAGTAATCATGTGAATTTGGTATTCGTTCGATATTTTATTGAGATGTATGTTGTCTCTCCTCTAGTGGTGTTATGTGAACGTCGACTACATGACACTTCACATTATTTGGTCCTAGGGGAAGGCATTTGGAAGTAATAAGTAGATGATGGGTTGCTACAGTGACAAAAGCTTAAACCCTAATTTATGCGTTACTTCGTAAGGGGCTGATTTGGATCCATATGTTTCATGCTATGGTTAGGTTTACCTTAATTCTTCTTTCGTAGTTGCGGATACTTGCGAGAGGGGTTAATCATAAGTGGGAGGCTTGCCCAAGGAAGGGCAGCACCCAAGCACTGGTCCACCCACATATTAAATTATGAAAGTAACGAACGCAAATCATATGAGCATGATGAAAACTAGCTTGATAGTAATTCCCATGTGTCCTTGAGAGAACTTTGCATTATATAAGAGTTCGTCCAGGCTTGTCCTTTGCTACAAAAAGGATTGGGCCACCTTGCTTCACCTTATTTACTTTATTTACTTGTTACCCGTTATGATTTGCCTTATCATAAAACTATCTGTTACCGATAATTTCAGTGCTTGCAAAGAATACCTTGCTGAAAATTACTTGTTGTTCCCTTCTGCTCCTCGTTGGGTTCAACACTCTTACTTATCGAAAGGACTACGATAGATCCCCTACTTGTGGGTCATCAAGACTCTTTTTTGGCGCCGTTGCCGGGGAGTGAAGCGCCTTTGGTATGTGCAATTTGGTAAGGAAACATTTATATTGTGCTGAAATTTACTGTCTCTTGTTACTATGGAAAATAATCCTTTGAGGGGCTTGTTCGGGGTATCTCCACCTCGACCGGAAGAGCAAAGAGTTGCTCCTCAACCTACTGCACCTACTAAAAATATTTATTATGAAATTCCTTCGGGTATGATAGAGAAACTGCTAGCTAATCCTTATGCAGGAGATGGAACATTACATCCTGATATGCACCTAATCTATGTGGATGAAATTTGTGGATTATTTAAGCTTGCAGGTATACCCGAGGATGTTGTCAAGAAGAAGTTCTTCCCTTTATCTTTGAAGGGAAAGGCATTGACATGGTATAGGCTATTGGATGATATTGGATCATGGAACTACAACCAACTGAAATTGGAATTTCATTAGAAGTTTTATCCTATGCATCTGGTTCATCGTGATCGGAATTATATATATAATTTTTGGCCTCGTGAAGGAGAAAGTATCGCTCAAGCTTGGGGGAGGGTTAAGTTAATGCTATATTCATGCCCCAATCATGAGCTCTCAAGAGAAATTATTATTCAAAACATTTATGCTCGGCTTTCTCATAATGATCAATCCATGCTCGATACTTCTTGTACTGGTTCCTACATGAAGAGGGATATTGAATTAAAATAGGATTTATTAGAAAGAATTAAAGGCAACTCTGAAGATTGGGAACTCGATGAAGGTAAGGAGTAAGGTATAAACCTTAAGTTTGATTTTGTTAAATCTTTTATGGTTACTGATGCTTTTCGTGATTTTAGCACTAAATATGGAGTTGACTCTGAGATAGTAGCTTCTTTCTGTGAATCTTTTTCTACTCATGTTGATCTCCCTAAGGATAAGTGGTTTAAATATCAACCTCCCATTGAAGTTAAAGTATTAGAACCTATTTAAGTTGAAGAAGAGACTATTACTTATAATGTTGATCCTATTGTTGCTACTGCTTATATTGAGAAACCACCTTTCCCTGTTAGAATAAAGGATCATGCTAAAGCTTCAATTGTGGTTAACAAAAGCAATATTAGAGTGATACGTCTCCATCATATCTACTTTTCCAAACACTTTTTACCATGTTTTGGACTCTAACTTGCATGATTTGTATGGAACTAACCCGGACCGACGTTGTGGTTAACAAAGCTTACATTAGAACACCCAAACCCTCTGAGAAAATTAAAGTTGAACCTAGTATTGCTATGGTTAAAGATCTCTTGGTTGATAATATTGATGGGCATGTTATTTATTTGTGTGATGAAGCTGCTAGAATTGCCAAACCCGATATGAAAGATAAACATAGACATGTTGTTGGCATGCCTATTGTTTCTGTTAATATAGGAGATCATTGTTATCATGGCTTATGTGATGTGCATGCTAGTGTGAGTGCAATTCCTTATACCTTATATAAAGAAATTATGAATGATATTGCACCTGCTGAGATAGAAGATATTGATGTTACTATTAAGCTTGCTAATAGAGATACTATATCACCAATTTTGATTGTTAGAGATGTTAAAGTATTCTGTGGGAAGATAAAATATCCTACTGACTTTCTTGTTCTTGCTTCCCCACAAGATAATTTTTGTCCCATTATATTCGGTAGAGCATTCTTGAATATTGTTAATGCTAAGGTAGACTACGAGAAAGATATTGTTACTGTTGCTTTAGGGGATATGTCTCATGATTTCAATTTCTCTAAATTTGGTAGAAAACCCCATGATAAATAATTGCCCAGTAAGGATAAAATTATTGGTCTTGCTTCTATTGCCATGCCTCCTACATATCCTTTAGAACAATATTTGCTAGACCATGAAAATGATATGTTTATGAATGAAAGAAGGGAAATAGATGAAGTATTCTTTAACCAAGGACCTATTTTGAAACACAATTTGCCCGTTGAAATCCTTGGGGATCCTCCTCCACCTAACGGTGATCCCATGTTTGAACTTAAACAATTACCTGATACTCTGAAATATGCTTATCTTGATGAAAAGAAGATATATCCTATTATTATTAGTGCTAACCTTTTAGAGCATGAAGAAAAGAAATTATTGAAAACTCTGAAGAAGCACCGTGTCGCTATTGGATATACTCTCGATGATCTTAAGGGCATTAGTCCCACTCTATGTCAGCACAAAATTAAATTGGAGTAAGATGCTAAACCAGTTATTGATCATCAACGACGGTTAAATCCTAAGATGAAGTAAGTGGTAAGAAATGAAATACTAAAGCTTCTGGAGGCAGGTATAATTTATCCTATTGCTGATAGTCAATGGGTAATTCATGTTCATTGTGTCCCTAAGAAGGGTGGTATTACTGTTGTTCCTAATGATAAGAATGAATTGATTCCACAAAGAATTGCTACAGGTTATAGAATGGTAATTGATTTACACAAATTAAATAAAGCTACTACAAAATATCATTACCCTCTACCTTTTATTGATCAAATGCTAGAAAGATTATCCAAACATACACATTTTTGCTTTGTAGATGGCTATTTTGGTTTCTCTCAAATACCTGTGTCAAAAGATGATCAAGAGAAAACCACTTTTACGTGCCCTTTCGGTACCTTTGCTTATAGGCATATGCCTTTTGGTTTGTGCAATGCACCTGCTACCTTTCAAAGATGTATGACTGCTATATTCTCTGAATTATGTGAAAAGATTGTTGAGGTTTTCATTGATGATTTCTCCGTTTACAGAACTTCTTTTGATGATTACTTAAGCAACCTTGACCGAGTTTTGCAGAGATGTGAAGAAACTAATCTTGTCTTGAATTGGGAGAAGTGCCACTTTATGGTTAATGAAGGTATTGTCTTGGGGCATAAAATTTCTGAAAGAGGTACTGCTTGATAAAGCTAAAGTAGATGCTATTGAAAAGATGACGTGTCCTAAAGATAACAAAGGTATAAGAAGTTTCGTTGGTAATGCTGGTTTCTATAGGAGGTTTATTAAAGACTTCTCTAAAATTTCTAGGCCTCTCACTAATCTCTTGCAAAAGGATGTTCCTTTTGTTTTTGATGAGGATTGTGTGGAAGCATTTGAAATACTTAAGAAAGCCTTGATTTCTGCACCTATTGTTCAGCCACCTGATTGGAATTTACCCTTTGAAATTATGTGTGATGCTAGTGATTATGATGTTGGTGTTGTTCTAGGACAAATAGTTGATAAGAAATTAAATGTTATTCAGTATGCTAGTAAAACTCTAGTCAGTGCCCAGAGAAATTATGCTACCACTGAAAAGGAATTTTTAGCAGTTGTATTTGCATGTGATAAGTTCAGACCTTATATTGTTGATTTCAAAGTAACTGTTCACATTGATCATGCTGCTATTAAATATCTTATGGAAAAGGAAGATGCTAAACCTAGACTTATTAGATGGGTTCTCTTCCTACAAGAATTTGATTTGCATATTATTCATAGAAAGGGAGGTGAGAACCCCGTTGCAAACAACTTGTCTAGGTTAGAAAATGTTCTTGATGACCCACTACCTATTGATGATAGCTTTCCTGATGAAAAATTAGCTGTCATAAATGCTTCTCGTAATACTCCATGGTATGCTAATTATGCTAATTACATTGTTGCCAAATTTATACCACCTAGTTTCACATACCAGCAAAAGAAAAAGTTTTTCTATGATTTAAGGCATTACTTCTGGGATGACCCACATCTTTATAAAGAAGGAGTAGTGGTGTTATTAGACGTTGTTGTAAGGACATATTTATCCCTAAGTGTTTTGGTGATTGATGACAACGCATTTGCGGACTAAACGTGTGCCATGAGTATTGCAGACACTTCTTTGCTAGGCACAAGACGATTGGGTGCCCCTCGAAGACTGACGAAGACGGTGTCTTTTCTACGTTTCTTTTTGGTGGATTTGAGTCGTAGGAAAGCCGTACTATTAAGAGGGGGTCCGCGTTGGAAAGGTTTGGGTGGAATCATCACGTACACGTCTCCTTCTTATCCCCTCCTTCTTCCTTGGAGCTTCCTCTGTTTTCTTGCTTTCCTTGTCTGGCTGCCGTTGTTGGTTGCGGTAGTACTGCTCCCGGGTCAATGGTAGTACCGTGTGCATTCGCGGTAGTACCGCGCGGTAGCGCGGTAGTACCGCAGGTGCCCACGGTAGTACCGCGTTCTCCGAGCGGTAGTACCGCGCTATGCAGTCAGGCAATAGTATCGCCCCTCGGCAGTACTATTGTGTCTTTTTGCTACTTCTGTTTCTTGGCGGAAGTAGGCACGGAAGTTTCCCTTCTCCCCTGGGTGGGATTTTTGCCTCGCGGTAGTACCGCATGGGGGGCGCGGTAGTACCGCCCCCAGCTCCTGTGCGTCTGTTTATCGGTTCTGTTCTGGGGTTGCGGTAGTACCGCTGGCCCGGCGCGGTAGTACCGCTGGCCGCGGGCTGGTTGGTGGGTAACGGTTGGATCTTTTCCACACACTATATAAGGGGTCCCCTTCTTCCCCGTTGACTCACCTCTTCCACCACTAAGCTCCATTATTGCTCCAAGCTCCATTTTCGCCCGATCTCACTCCCTAGCCAACCAAACTTGTTGATTTGCTCGGGAGTGGTTGAGAAGTCCCCTATCTACACTTCCACCAAGAGATATTTGATTCCCCCCACTAATCCCTTGCGGATCTTGTTACTCTTGGGTGTTTGAGCATCCTAGACGGTTGAGGTCACTGCGAAGCCATAGTCCATTGTGGTGAAGCTTCGTGGTGTCGTTGGGAGCCTCCAATTGAGTTGTGGAGATTGCTCCAACCTCGTTTGTAAAGGTTCGGTTGCCGCCTCCAAGGGCACCAATAGTGGAATTACGGCATCTCGCATTGTGTGAGGGCGTGAGGAGATTACGGTGGCCCTAGTGGCTTCTTGGGGAGCATTGTGCCTCCACACCGCTCCAACGGAGACGTACTTCCTCTCAAAGGGAAGGAACTTCGGCAACACATCCTCGTCTCCACCATCTCCACTCTTGGTTATCTCGTGCCTTTACTTGTGGAAGCTTATTTGTTTCATATATCTTGCTTGCTTGTGTTCCTATCCGTATTGCATCATATAGGTTGCTCACCTAGTTGCATATCTAGACAACCTACTTTGATGCAAAGTTTAAATTGCTAAAGAAAAGCTAAAAATTGTTAGTTTCCTATTCACCCCCTCTAGTCAACCATATCGATCCTTTCAATTGGTATCAGAGCCTCGTCTCTTTATTAAGGACTTTACCGTCCAAAGAGTATGGTTGATACTGTAGACGGTGTGGAGGAACACTCTGGTGTGAATCCTATCTCGTCTACGGGCGATGGGGGAACCTCGATCTCTCGTGAGGAGTTCAATGTGGCCTTGGAGACATTGAAAACCTCCATGACGACCGAAGTTGAGAGCATGTTTACTAAATTTCTTGAGGGGATTAAACTATCCACCGCACCGTTGAAAGTGGGTGATCCCACCAACAAGGTGACGGATGCTATCCCCTACAAGGGGGAAGCTAGTAGTGAAAAGGCTCCTTCTTCTAGTGGTAAGAATGGCACCGACATCTTTGCCCATGTGGAACCACCACTTGTTTATGGTGGACCGATTCCTTCCACTCATTTGAATCATGCCGGTCCTCCTCCTAAGATTGTGAAAAATGAGGACTTTGATTCTTGGGTTTACCGCTTTAAACGTCATTTAAATCATGTGAACACTAACCTTTGGAGAATCATTGAAGAAGGTTTTTATCCGCATGATCCAAGCAACTTCACTCCTCGAGAAGCCGTGGATAATCAATTCAATGAGAATGCTCTCTTCATCATTCAAGATGCAATTCCACCCGAAGATCTACCTCATCTTCGTCCCTTCGCCTTGGCCAAAGATGCATGGCATTGTGTTGTCTCTCTCTACCGGGGAAGCGCAAGCATTCAACGCTCCAATTATGAAGTGGTACAAGATGAGGCCGATGAGTTTGCAATGAAATAAGATGAAGAACCTCGTGAGCTTTATCGGAGAGTGACCAAACTCGCGGTCTCACTACGAGATCACGGGAGCAAGGACACGGATGACAATTGGATCAAGCGCAAATTCCTCAAGGC
The DNA here is from genome assembly GCF_056163025.1 of Triticum urartu. NCBI lineage: Eukaryota > Viridiplantae > Streptophyta > Magnoliopsida > Poales > Poaceae > Triticum > Triticum urartu. The sequence continues at coordinate 580,190,897 of NC_141875.1, read as the reverse complement.
AATGATGCCCTATCACAAGGCCATGTCCTCCTTCATTCGTTAAAGACCGGACTTCCACACTTTGACCTCAAGCGAAGTGTTGGATGATTTTGTGGCCATGAACATTTTGGACAAGACCGCCGATAATGCGGTGCTCCGTTCTCAACGGGCAAAGAAGCCTAACCTTGCATTGAAGGCCAAGCTCACCGTGGAAGAAGAAGAAGAAGAGGAAGAAGAGGAGAGAAACCCCGAAGATACGAAGTATGCATATCATGAACACATGGCACTTGCTTCAAGGCAATTTTGGAGCAAGAAAAACTCGAGGCCAAACTTTAGCAAAAGCAACTCGAGTGGCACAAGGGGCAAGCAACGTGTAAGGACTTGCTACAATTGCGGCAACGTGAGTCATTTCGTTGCGGAATGCCCGTATGAGAAGAGGGAAGACAATGGTGGCAAGCTCATCCGAAAGGACAAGGCCAAGTCGTTCCCCAACAAGAACAACTTCACCAAGAAGACTCCTCCCAAGGCTTTGGTTGTGCAAGAAGAGTACAATGAGGATGATGACGATGATGAAGATGGTGAGTCGGTTGCCATGGCCTCCGTTGCCATTGCAACAACGTCACGGGTGTCTCTCTTCGACTCACCCAACGAGAGCATCACCGCCAAGTGCCTCATGGCTAAAGCCACCAACAAGGTAACCTCCAACATCAAAACTACCATCATTAATCATCCTTCCCCGACGGATAGCATTAATGAACTTGAGGGAGCTAATGTGGAGGCTAACGAGTTTGAGGCCTTTATGGGAAAACTCAAGGGAAAATCCAAGAAGCACTTTGTTGCTCTCTTGGAACAACTTGGTGAAGCCAATGACATGATCGAGGCTCACGAAGACACCATCTCTAAGATGGAAGGGCATAGTCGTGACTATGCCGATGAGATTTCGGATCTTTCCAATGCTCTTGAGGAAGAGCATGGTCTTCGTTTGGCTCTTGAGGAGTCACACAAAGTTGATCATGCTAAGTTAAAGAAAGATTATGATCATGTCCTTATTGTTTCTCGTGTGCTAAATTCCGAGAAGGCCAAACTCGGGGTTGATCTTGCTAGACTCAAAGAGGAGTTTGATATACTTGACAAGGCCCACAAGGCCTTGAAGGGTATTCACGCTAGTCTCAAGGAGTCTCATGATCAACTCCAAGTGAAGCTAACTAAGGAGAAAGCAACTTTTCCTCATATGGTTCTAATTGATAATGCAAATGCTACTAACCCGTGTTGTGAGCATATACATCTTGCTGAGGAAAATGCTAAGTTGAAGGAGCAACTTGAGAGAGGTCTTGCGACTTGCATACAAGGCAAGAAGAACCTCAACGATCTCTTGATCAACCAAAAGGGAGGTGTGGCCAAGGAAGGGGTTGGGTACGTGCCCGACTCCAAGAACAAGAAGAAGAATGATAAGACCAAATGACCTCCTCCCCTCATGCAAACCTTTGTGAGGGAGGGAGAGAGTGCCCCCGAGGAGAAGGAGAAGAACAATGTCAAGAAGGGCAATGTCACCCCTCTCAACAAAGCCGGCGATTTTAACCCTTCTTATGTGTTATGTCGTGCTAGTGATGGGCATGTTTATGCCAAATTTGTTGGTTCTCTTCATGAGTACATTGAATGGTCTATTTGGGTTCCTAAGACCCTTGTTACTAACATCAAAGGACCCATTACAAAATGGGTACCTAAAACCAAGCATTGATCTCTTGTAGGTGTTTGCTTCCGGTGGTGGATCATGGTTGCTCGATAGCGGAGCTACAAATCATATGACCGGAAGCAAGGACTTGGTGGTGGACGTGCACAAAGTTCCATCTATGCCCACCAATGTCGAGTGGGGTGACGCCTCATCTTCTAAGGTATTGGGACTTGGCAAAGTGGTCATCTCTCATGATCTCACGATCGAGAAGGTCATGCTTGTTGAGTACCTTGCATACAATGTACTTTCCGTTCGTCAACTTGCTATCATGGGCTTTGCCACTTTCTTTGATATCGATACCGTGGCCCTCTTGTGGAGCAAGACTCTTAAAGTAGCTTTTGTTGGACATGTCGAGAATGGTCTCTATGTGATTAACTTTTCAGAGCGATCCACTAAGACCGCGACATGCCTAATGGCTAAAGTTGATGTGGGATGGCTTTGGCATCGCCGTTTAGCCCATGTCAATATGAGATCTTTGCAAAGTCTCCTCAAGGGGGACCATGTCCATGGACTAACGAATGTTAGTTTTGCTAAAGATCATGCTTGCAGTGCCTGTATCGAAGGAAAGCTACATGAGAAGGCTCACCCTCCCACAACTATCATTTATTCAAAGAGGCCTTTGGAGCTCCTTCACATGGATCTCTTTGGGCCTCCATACTTCGATAGTCTTGGAGGTAGGAAGTATTGCTTGGTGATTGTGGATGACTACTTAAGGTACACGTGGGTGTATTTCTTCAAGAGGAAGAGCGAGACCCAACAAACCGTCATTGACTTTGCAAATGAAGCTCAACGTCAACACAATGCAAAGATCTTGACAATAAGAAGTGACAACGGCACCGAGTTCAAGAACTACACCTTGGATGAGTTTCTTAGTGATGAGGGAATCAAACATCAATATTCCGCACCCTACACCCCTCAACAAAACGGTGTTGCGGAGAGGAAGAACCGGACGTTGATGGATGCGGCAAGGACCATGATGGCGGAGTTCAAGTCTCCGTACAACTTTTGGGCCGAAGCCATCAACACCGCATGTCATGCATCCAATCAGCTCTACCTCCGCAAGGGCTTGAACAAGACTCCATATAAGATACTCACCGGTAGCAAGCCCAACCTCAAGTACTTCCGGGTATTCGGGTGTAAGTGTTTCATTCTCAAGAAAGGTGTTCGGTTTTCTAAATTTGAGGCTAGAGCTTATGAGGGCTATTTGTTGGTTATGCTACAAACTCTCATGCTTACCGTGTCCTCAATAAATCCACGGGACTTATTGAGGAGACGTGTAATGTGGAGTTTGATGAGAATAACGGCTCCCAAGTGGAGCAAAGTGGCACTTGTGATGTAGGTGATGAAATTCCTCCTCAATCCATAAGAAGAATGGGTGTTGGTTTTATCCTACCCATTGAGGAACCCCTTGTGGCCGAAGGAGAAGGACAATGCTCCATCAAGTGGAGCCATCACCAACCCAAGGCCCACATGCTTCCGAAGAACAAAGTGAAGGCCCTCAACCTCATGAACAAGACCAAGGGCAAGATCATACTCAAGACGGTGTGGACACACCAAGTGATGCCCAAGGTAAAGTTCTCTCCCCCGAGCAAGTTCAAGATCAAGAACAAGTTCATGACGGCGCTCAAGATGATCAAGTAACCGCTCCTCAACTCACCACCGAGGAGGAATTAGAGCGTCGTGCCGCCAAGGTTGCTTCCAAGCTCTCCACCAAGGATCATCTCATGACGAATGTGCTTGGAAGCTTAAGAAAGGGGGTAAGCACTCATAGACAATTAGCAAATTATTGTGAGCATCACGCGTTTGTCTCTTGTGTGGAACCCCACAAGGTCTATGAGGCGCTAGAAGATCCGGATTGGCTCAATGCCATGCATGAAGAACTCAACAACTTCGAGCGCAACAAAGTGTGGAGATTGGTGCCAAGACCAACCGGGAATCACAATGTCATAGGAACCAAGTGGATATTTAAGAACAAGCAAGATGCCCATGGGATTATCATTCGCAACAAGGCTCGTCTGGTAGCACAAGGCTACTCCCAAGTCGAGGGTATCGACTACGGTGAAACCTTTTCTCCCGTTGCTCGTCTTGAATCCATTCACATGTTGATTGCATATGCTTCTCATCACAACTTTAAGTTACAACAAATGGATGTGAAGAGTGATTTTCTTAATGGTCCTATTAATGAATTGGTTTACGTCAAGCAACCCCCCGGGTTCGAGGATCCCTACTTTCCCGATCATGTGTATCAAGTCGATAATGCACTCTATGGCCTTAAACAAGCCCCACGTGCATGGTATGACCACCTTACCGAGTTGTTACAAGACCGTGGTTTTGAAGTTGGGCTAATCAACCCCACTCTTTTTTACTAAGAAGGTCAAAGGGGAGTTGTTTGTGTGCCAATTATATGTTGATGATATTATCTTTGGTTCTCCTAACAAAGCTTTCAATGAGGAATTTGCCGCTCTCATGACCTCAAAGTTCGAGATGTCCTCCATGGGAGAGTTGAAGTTCTTTCTAGGGTTCGAAGTGAAGCAAAGAAGAGAAGGAACCTTCATCAATCAATCCAAATACACCCAAGACATGCTCAAGAGATTCAAGCTAAGTGACGTCAAGCCGGCTTCCACTCCAATGCCCACCAAGTGCCAACTTGACTTAGATCCCAATGGTAAAGTGGTGGATCAAAAGGTATATCGTTCCATGATTGGATCCTTGCTTTACCTTTGTGCATCTAGACCGGACATCATGTTGAGTGTGGGAATTTATGCATAGTTTCAAGACGCACCTAAGGAAAGTCACTATGTGGCGGTCTAACAAATCTTTTGATATTTGGCTCATACCCCAAACTTTGGCTTATGGTACCCAAGAGGATCAAACTTCAAGCTTGTAGGGTACTCGGATTCCGATTGGGCGGGAGACAAAGTGGATAGGAAGTCCACTTCCGGAGGGTGCCAATTCCTTGGTTGGTATTTGGTAAGTTAGTCTTCCAAAAAGCAAAGTTGTGTGTCTCTCTCGTCCACCGAAGCGGAGTATGTGGCGGCCGGTAGTTGTTGTGCACAACTCTTATGGATGAGGCAAACTTTAAAGGATTACGGTGTCACTTGTGACAAAGTGCCTCTTTGGTGTGACAATGAAAGTGCCATCAAGATCTCTCTCAACCCGGTGCAACACTTCAAGACGAAGCATATTGAGATCCGGTATCACTTCACCCGGGATCACATTAGGCGAGGAGAGATCGAGCTCAACTACTACGTTAACACTCATGATAACCTTGCAGATATCTTCACGAAGCCCTTGGATGAAGCAAGATTTCGCGAGTTGAGGCATGAGCTAAATATCATCGATTCGAGCAATGTTGCTTGAACCCTTGCACACCCCACCATACTCAACGTGTTGTCCTATTTAGATGTAGGCATGGACATAGGGGGTGTGACGTTCTCTCAATGAACTCTCCCTCCCCCCATTATGCATAAATCAATCAAGTCTTTCACATTAGCCATGTTTGATGGTACTTGTGCTTCAAAGACGAGTTTTGGTCATGGACCCAAGGATAATTCTTCGCGGTGCCATACCAATTGACTCAAACATAGGTGGCTACGGCCACCGCCCTCTCTTTTGGAGAGGTGGTGTCTCGTGGTTGGTTCGTTTGTCGTGTGCCTTTCTAGTTTTGTGTGTTGCGTGGTCTTGTGGTGTCGTGTTGGCTCGGAGTGTTTTGTGCAAAGATCCAGTTTTTCGTGTGCTCGAAACGTGCATCTTCTTGAGCTCACGGTACTACCGCATCTGGCCGCGGTACTACTGCTTTGGGAGGCACGGTACTACCGCGCCACAGCACGGTACTACCGCGCCACAGCACGGTACTACCGCTCTGGTGCGATACTTCGGAAGTACCGTGCCGGGCGGTACTACCGTGTCTGGGCACGGTACTACCACGCCGTCGAGGGCGCGTGGGGGTTATGACTCGGGCAGGGGAGTTCCAACTCCCCATACCCATTCGTTTGTCTCTCTCTCTACGTCTCTCTCTCTCAAGAACGGTGCCGGAGGCCCTCGCCGGATCTCCATCTCCGTCCACTCTCCTCGGATTCCGACCGGTGGGATCGTTCCCCACCACTTCCTCTTGCCATGGACCAAGGTTTTTCCCCAAATCCCTCTTTTTCTTGGCTGTTCTCTTGCTTCTAGGTTTTTGGGGAGAAACTTGTCGTTCTTGAGATTTTAGGCCAAATCTGTGCAAGAGTAGGATGTAGGAGAGTCGTGATGCGTAGGAAACATACTTGATATGCTGTCTTGTGGTAGCTTTATCCAACCGTAGTACCATCGTGGTTTCGCGGGCTTTTTCAGATTTGAACTTGTTCAGATCTGACGCGGTGCGGTACTACCGTGCCTAATGTGCGGTACTACCGCCTGTCAGGTGCGGTACTCCGTACTGTGCGGTACTACCGCTCTACAGTCGCGGTACTACCACGCCAGCCGTGGCGCTAAGGTCGTACTACCGCTCCTACACCAGGTACTACCGTGATCTCGCACGGTACTACCGCGTCTAAGAGCCGTACTACTATCTTAGCTTCGCAGCACTTGGCAGTACTATCGTAGGGATCAAATCTCTCTCTAGGCATTTATCATGTGTGCTTTCTGCTTGTTTCACTTGCGTTGTTGTGATCTTTGCATTAATCTCTCTTGGCTGTTGTGGGTGTTTTTGCGTTCTGTGTCTCAGGTGGTGGCTGTCGCCGTTCCAATCCCAGTTGTGACACTGGCTCCAAGCGTCTGCACAACCCCCAAGATGAAGCCCCAGAGGGCTCCAATGCCCCCAAGCGCAATGTCAAGACCACTGCCAGCAAGCAAAAGGAACCTGCTAAGGGCATGGACGAGATTTCAATCACTGAGTATGTCGAGCGCCGGAAGATCAATCCCTATGTGAATCCTCGGGCTATCCTCAGAGGCACCGAGTTGTTCTGGACCAAGCAACAGGTTCTCATCTATCTGGATGTAATCAAGAGCAAGCAGAATACATTCGTGGAGGTCAAGTGGATAGACATGCATCACATGCGGAAGGACAAGTTTCGTGACTATTTTCGAGAGGCTCTGGACTTGGTGGAGCAGTTTGCTATTGAGCCGGTGATCTCTTTTCACCTTGACTATGACCCTGAGCTCATCTGTCAGTTCTTTGCCTCAGTATACTTTCATCCCGGGGAGGAGCGGAGGATGACCTGGATGACCAATGGCCGTCAGCTGTCTGCTACATGGAAAGAGTTCATGGATCTGCTGCACATTCCTGATGACGGGCTTCACACCCCGTTGGCGTTCGCCCCTATGCCAACTCTGAGTCTGCCAACAAGAACCTGCTTCAGCCCTTCCTTGTTGAGAAGGTACTCCCCAATGGCAAGTCATCTTGGGTGTTAAACTCCTTTCTGGATATCATGCATCGCATCTTCCGCAACACTCTATTCCCACGCATTGGCGACAAGGACAAGGTACATGCATATCTAGTGGACATGTTACTCTTGTGTGCAGAGGCACGTTATTCTCAGACTCAGCCACTTGATGTCTCACACATCATGTGGTGTGAGCTTCGGTTTCCGGTGTTCACTCGCAAGGTACCTATCTATGGACCGTACTTGTTTCTGCTGCTCTCCACCACTTGGGAGAAGATGTACCCGGGTGATGAGTTCCTTGCTCTAGACTCGATTCGCCATGAGTCCATCAGCCTCCGCGTCAAGCCCAACTGGGCCAACACCACTACCCATGCTGAGGCCTCTTCTGCTAGGAGGGCTGCTGGTGAGGGGGAGGCTGCTGCTGCTGAGAATGTTGCTGAGGACCGTGCTGCTAGGTCCACCACTTCTTCCTCTGAGCCATCATGGGCCAAGAAGCTAAAGGACAAGATGAAGACTCTCTTCTGCATACAGGCGAAGGGACAGTACATGGCTCATGTGGCAGACAAGGAGAGTCGCCGCCGTGACAAGAAGGTTATGAGGCTCTTTGGAGAGGATGTGTCTGGCGGGTCTGAAGACGTCATCACACCTGAGGCTGCCTGGATGTCAAAGCAGGGATACAAGTGGAGCAGTTCAGAGGATGACCTCGAGGAGACTATCCCCGCCGCTGAGTCTGACGAGGAGCACGAGGAGCAGTGGGACGACTTCTCTGCCTGAGCCACCCCGTGTGTGTAGGTGTCCTCTCTGCCTTTTGGCGTCTCGATGCCAAAGGGGGAGAGAGTGTAGGGATTTGCGTTGTGTCGTGCTTGGTGTGTTTGTTTGCTTTGTCGTTTGGTCCTCGTTTGCCTCGTTTGCTTTTGTTTGGTTTGTGCCTTCAAGACCTATCCTACATATGGTGTAAGACATATGTCACACCCTAGTTAGTTCAAGCATTAGAGTGTGCATCATGTTTAAATTTCTTTTAAATTTGAAATGGGGAAGGCAGAAACCCCCAACACCCCCTGGAAACAACTAGGGTTTACTAAAAATATTTTCAATGAACCTGAAATGCCCTTCTAAAAAGTTCACCCTCTTTGTCTTAGGTTAGAACCTCTGGCAAAATTGGTGCACAATTTTCTAGGTCAATAGAAGGTCATTGAATTAAATCATAAGTATTTGAATTTGGGCATTTAAATGCTATAAAATAATCTAAATGCTCAAATAATTCTGGGAATAAATGTTTCCTGTTGGAAATAATCTAAACAGAGGCCACATTTATTTTCAGGATTTTTGGAAACGTTTTAGTATTTTATCTAAAGCTAAACAGTTGCAGTTTAATAGAAAACAGAAACAAAAATCAAAAAAAAGGAGAGAGAAGAAAGCCCACCTGGGCCTTAACTGTGCTGGCCCAGCCACCTGGCTCGGCCCAGCCTGCTGGCGCTGCCAGTCATCGTCCTCCTCGCGCCAGAAGGACGCGGAGCGCGTGGCCGACGCCCGGGAGACGCCCTGAAGTGCCACGCGATCCCCCACGTCTCCCTCTCGCACTCGCTCACTCTCCCCCTCGTCCCCCTCTCTCTCTCCCGCGATGGCCGAGCGCGTACCTCGCCGCCGATCACCGTAGTTGCCACCACAGACACCCCCTCGCCCCTCCGACGAGCCCATTAGCTCCGCCTCGACTCCCTCGTCCTCCCCACCGAGCCACGCACCGCCGAAGGCCCTGCATCGCCGCCTTCACCCTCGTCTTCATCCTCGGGCACCCGAGCCATCTCCGGTCGAACTCGCCGCCGCCAGGACCTCCCCGAGCCCGCTGACCCCCTCTCCGACTCCGCTGTGAGCTCCTCTTCCTTTCCCCCTAGTTCCCGTGCTCGATTACGCCCCGTAGCCACCGCCCCCTCCGAGCCCGAGCGCTCCTCGCCGCCGGTCATGTCGCCATCATGGCTACGGCCGTGCAAGCACGCGTCCGAGCGCCTCACCGTGCTCAGCGCAGCACCAGGGACCCGTAGCCACCACCAGTTCTTCCTCCCGTGCACCGTAGCCTCGAAACCGACCTCGCCCGAACTCCGGCCGCCACCACGAGCTCGATCCCGGCGAGCTCGCTCCACCCCAGCTCCTCCCACTTGCCCCACTAGATGCGCACGAGCCCCAGCTACGCGTAGCACGTCTCTGCCGTCGATTTGGTCACCGGAGGACCAAATCCGAAGCCCTCCGCCGTCTCGGGCCTCGCCGGCGTCGAGCCGCCGGCGAGTTGACCCAGTTTGACCCCTGGGTGGGCCCAGGAAGACCCCCCCCCCGAGTCTATGACAGGTGGGGCCGGTCGGCTAACTAAATTAGGATTAGTCTTATTTAATTTTAATTAAATCAGTCACTGACATGTGGGCCCAGGCCCCACTGACAACTAATTAGTGTTAATCTAATTTTGCTGATTAGCTGAAAGGCTGACAGAAGGGGCCCACCAGTCAGGTTTGACCTGGGCTGGCGCCTTTGACCTGCTGACGTCACCCTGACGCAATGCTGACACGGTAATTGATTTTCTGGATTTATTCTTATTCTGGAAATTCCAGAATATAGTTCAAACTTCAAAAATTCATAGAAATTCAACCATAGCTCCAAATGAGATAAATTATATATGAAAAATTATCAGAAAAATTCAATCTATCCATCTGTAATGGTTTCATGCATGACAAAACAAGTTTACCTTGCTGTTTGGGCAGAATATGGTAATGCATTATAAATGCCATGTTTAATGAGCTAATATTTGAATCTTTGATTCAAGTGAGTTCCTCCCTTTCTATTTTAGCTTGCATTAGGCCAAGACACACTCATATTGCCATGTCATAGCATGCATCATATTGTTGCATATCGTCATGTGTTGATTGTGTTTCGATGTGTTCTTCGTGGTAGGTTCTGCCTCCGAGGATATTCAGGAGTATCCAACTGAAGGGCAGTATCCCGTTACCACTCCATCAGGCAAGAAACCATTGATCATTCCGATACAAACCCATGTTCTCGCTTCTGCTCTTGTTTACTGCATTAAGACAACGCGATTCAAACTGCTGTGTGCCACGGTAGTTGAACCCTTATCCTCTGCATGACCTGTCATTGCCACAGTAACTAGATGAAACCCACTAGCATGTGTAGGAGTTGGTTGAGCCATGTATGTGATTCTTACCTTGCTATGCCTGCTATGCTTAGAGTTGTGTCAGGTCTGGTTCATCTGGGTGATGGGCTAGAGTGAAATGCTTGTGCCGGTAATGTGAGGGATGTGTTGAACATGTTTTGGTAAAGGTATCGATGAGAGGCCATGTAGGAGTACATGGTGGGTTTTTTCACTGAGGCCGTCCCTAAGAACTGAGATCTGTATGCGTGATTTAAGATTCAGCTACTACCACACATTGGGCCCGAAACCAATGGACCCTCTCGGCTTCTTAATCACCCTAGTACTCTGTCCAGGAGTTGCAAATAGTTTCTGGTGTTTGTAGGTTATGTGTTGGCGGCCGTGCGTAGCACTGACCCTAGGGGTGGGCTATGTTGCGGTAGATACACCGTGGCCGGGTATGTCGGGCGCCCGTTTGGCGTCTCGGGACCCTGTTCACATCGTTTGGGGCCGTATGTGGAAACCTCGGCCGGACTCCCTGCGGATGGAACCTGGATAGGCGATAAACCTGGACTAGAGACTTAAGTGTTTAGGTAGGCCGTGGCCGACACCCTCGTTGGGCTTCCGCTTGAAGGTTGCCGAGTACATGTCGTGTAAGCGGTGGTAAGTGGTGAAAGCGTGTATGAAGAAGTACACCCCTGCAGGGTATAAAACTATTCGAATAGCCGCGTCCGCGGTAAAGGACTACTTGGTTGCATATACAGTTCATAGACAAGTTAATGGATACTACTAAAAGACTCAAGATAAGTGTGAGTACCAAGGATGGCCCTCTCGTAGGATGACGAGGGAGGATCCCCGGTGGAGTATTGTGTTGGTGAGTAGTGGACTCGTGTGCGAAAACTATTTTACTGGTGGAGTTCCGTAGGATAGCTTAGCCAAGAGTCAAAGCTGGCTTGCTGCATCAACCCCACCGCCTTCTTGAGAATAAGCATGTATAGTAGGTTCTGATGTAAGACTTGCTGAGTACCTTTGTACTCATGTTTTGCTTATTTATGGTTTTTAGACGACAACACTGCCCCCTTCGATGGGTTCTACGTAGACCTTGACGTCGACGAGTGACTAGCCACCCAGGTGGTGATCCTGGCCATGGAGGGCCCTATGTAGATAGACAGGCTTCGAGATGCCTTCTTTCTTTCTAGAGTCTGTACTCAGACTAGTTGCTTCCGCATGTGCTTGTATGTTTGTATGACTTGAGTGTCGGGTCATGTGACCCCTATCTGTATGAACATGTTATGTATGGCTCTCTGGAGCCTTTAAATAAGTACTTGAGTTGTAGAGTTTTGTTGTGATGCCATGTTGTATGTACTCATATCGGGCATATTGTGTGTATGATTGAAATGCTTGGTATGAGTGGGATCCGACAATCTAGTTGTTTATCCTTGGCAGCTTTTCTTATGGGGAAATGTATTCTAGTGTTCCTCGAGCCATAGTAGTCCGCTACAGCCCGGTTCACCGGAGTCCTGCTAGCCCAGCACTACTGTTCAGGACACTTGACTGGCCGGCATGTGTTTCACTTCGTCCCTATGTCTGTCCCTTTGGGGAAATGTCACACGGTGACTCCCGGAGTCCTGTCTAGCCTGCTACAGCCCGGGGTTCCCCGGAGTCCTGTTAGCCCAGTGCTACAGCCCGGAATCACTCGTTGATGACCGACATGTTCGATGTGATTCATGTATGCCTGTCTCCATAGGTCTGTGCCGCTTTGGGTTCACGACTAGCCATGTCGGCCCGGGTTCTCTGTCATATGGATGCTAGTGACACTATCATATACGTGAGCTAAAAGGCGCAAACGGTCCCGGGCCATGGTAAGGCGACACCCATGGGATACCGTGCGTGAGGCCGCAAAGTGATATGAGGTGTTACCGGCTAGATCGATGTGACTTGGAATCGGGGTCCTGACAGCGTTGGTATCAGAGCCGGACTGCCTGTAGGTTCGTTGAGCCAAACTGGTCGATGTCGAGTCTAGAAATGCTCTAGTTATATATAGGGGAATTGATTGTGGGAGGGAACGTAAGGTTCTTTTACTCCTTTACCTATGCCTCTGATCTGAGTCATTCTCTTCTCATTCAACGTGGGTTAAGGACTAGGCTCTCTTCTTCTATCAGGTTCACGTGTTACTAATCCGTAGTAGCTTATAGGATTGTTGTTACAAGCCCCAGTTCAGTTCTACTACTTTAGTATGTTGCTAATTGGATTAGAATCTTGATATGATGTTGTTGAGTGGTATTGCGAACTCTTGTGGATGACTCAAATCTTTTTCTGAGCATTTACAGCTGTTATGCTGTCCAATTTTCCCTAGAAATTCTGATGCCTTTGCATTGTGGTTGTGCTTTCAAATGGCCAACCATGTTCAAAATCAAGTGGTTCGCCTGACCCGGTGCCTCGACGTGCCCGGTCATACTGCTATGTTAGTCCGGGTAATGATCGAGACGGGCTACCGTTGGTATCCCGAATACACCGTCGAAGAGCAGTTCCGCGACTTTAATTAAAGCCAATATCTCTGCACTGTCAGGATATTTCCTTCTTATCCTGGATCTACCGAGCCCCTTTACTGTTCCTATGGACTCGGGGTTACTGTTGAGATGGCTGTGCAGGATGCTGCCTATTCCATGATGACCATCTTGCGAGTCCGGACTGGCCTGCTTCGGAACACCGACTTCCGTTACATGCCAGCTTCACTTCCGGGAGCGCAAGGGTATCTTCAGGCTATCTATGCTGACTCCACTCAGGAGGACTCATTAACTCGTACCACTGCCGAGCTGCTCGAAGATAAGGACCGAGAGAATCGGGCCTTGAGGCTGGAGCTTTTCAACACCCGTGCTGATCATTGGGCCACATTGACTCGGTTTGCACCTGCGGTGCAAGCTGGATGTATGGATACAAGGGATCTGTATCCTGTGAGATCAGCTCTGCCAGACATGGTGGATTGGCGTGATGTGGGAGGCATCACCCCACCCCGTGGTCCCCGCAGGCCACCGTTTGTTGGTCCAAGACCTCATCCTAGCCCCTTTGGTCCACAGGCTCCTCAGGACTGTCTGTTCCCGGATGGTCATGTTGAACTTCCAGGCTACGGAGGTGACTTCTATGAGAACTACTACGGAGCTGTCTGAGTTGGTAGTAGTACCACTAGTATTGTAGTAGTTGTATTTCCACTGTCCTGCGTGACTTGTGGAATACGACTTAGTGTGTAGTCAATTCCGGAGGTGTAGACAAATAATGTATAGGAGCTTGGAATGCCTCCGATGAGATGTAATGTCTTTCATCATAGTTGTACTGTAGCCTGGGCTTGTACTAAACTATGTATGATGTGTATGATCGTTGGTATATATATGGCAGTTTTATATTACCATGACATACAGATGAACATCTCTGCATTCCGTGTTATCCATTACATTCTGCACTTCCTTGCTAAGTTTGAGCCATCCTTGTCTAAACCGTTGTCTTGTTTTCTCCTAGGATGGTCAACACCCGCAGCAACCCTGCTGTCCCGGAGCAGGGGGAAGCCAGTGCAGCTAGGGGTGAAAATCTGCCTCACCCGCCTTCTCTGGCCGAAGTAATGTTGGAGGCGGAAAGAAACAAGCGTGAGACTAACCGCCTGCTAGAGCGGATTGAGCAGAACACTGCACGCCACCTGCGAAATGACTTGGTGTCAATCAATGACTTTATCAAGCTATACCCGCCAAAGTTTAATCACTCCGTCGAGCCCCTCGACGCGGATGACTGCTTCGCAGCATCACCCACAAGCTACGTTCTGCCAACGTAGCCGAAGCCGACAAGGCTACCTATGCTGTCTATCATCTTGAAGTCCCTGCTAGCCTTTGGTGGGAAAACTTCGAAGCTATGCGCCCGGTCGGCCAAATCACTTCTTGGGCTGAATTCAGTGAGGCTTTCCGTGAGCATCACATTCTGGAAGGTCTCATGGATCGCAAGAGGGAGGAGTTCTGCAACTTCACCCAAGGAAGACTGACTATGGATGCATATAGTCGTGAATTTGGGAATCTGGCACGCTATGCCCCTGAAGAGGTTTCTACTGACGCTAAGAAGCAGGCAAGGTTCCGCAAGGGACTTAGCCCTGAGCTTCGCCGTGATCTCCGTCTGCACGAGTGCGCTTCCTTTCAGAAGTTGGTAAATAAAGCCATCAGTGCTGAGACGGGCCAGACTGATTATGACGCTTCACGCAAGCACTCCCATGATTTTGGCTCTTCATCCGGCTCTGGGGCTCAGAAGCGCCGGGTGTGGATCCCAAGCACGGCACTGCCACCCAGGTTCATCCCGAGGCCATCCTTTGAGGCGCCTCGTCCCAACCAGCAATTTGCACCGCCCAAGCCCTATGGTGGCCCCGCTGCTAATGCTACTCCACGCCCCAATGTGGTGACATGCTTTAAGTGTGGAGAGCCGGGTCACTATAGCCGAGAGTGTCCCCAGAACAACCCCAATCAAGCTAGAAAGTCCGTTGGCCGTGGTAAGCCAGCGGGGAAGACTCTCTACGCCAAGCCGGCCACCACTGTACGTGGCCATGTCAATTATGTTTCAGCCGAGGAGGCTCATGAGGATCCTAACGCCGTCCTTGGTACGCTCCTTGTTAACTTCCATCCGGCATCTGTTCTTTTCGATACTGGAGCATCTCATTCATTCATATCCGAGAGCTATGCTCGATTGCATAACACGACATTCTGTGACATGCCTTCTACCATGGAAATTCAAACCCCTGGCTCTAGATGGCAAACTTCTAAAGTAAGCCATGGGAACGAAATTCTTGTCGATAGACTTGTCTTCCTTGCATCCTTAATAGCTCTCAAGCCCACGGACATAAACATCATCTTGGGTATGGACTGGATGTCAGCTCATTACACTAAGATTGATTGTGCCACTAGAACCGTTCAACTTACTCACCCATCGGGCAAGACAGTCAATGTCTTAACTCGAGTGGCCAAGCGCCAGCTTTACTCTCTAAATGCCAACCCTCTTCCAGACCTTGAGGATGTTCCGGTAGTCCGAGACTTTCCGGATGTTTTTCCAGAAGAACTGCCAGGTGTTCCACCTGACAGGGATGTTGAGTTTGTGATAGACCTTGTTCCAGGAACCGTTCCAATTTCTAGAAGACCCTATAAGATGGCACCCCTAGAACTAGCCGAGCTTAAGAACCAACTCGATGAGTCCTTCAAAAAGGGTTTCATCCGTCCTAGTTCCTCTCCTTGGGCTTGCCCCGTCCTCTTCGTTAAGAAGAAGGATGGAACGGATCGAATGGTTGTGGATTACCGACCTGTCAACTTGGTCACCATCAAGAACAAATACCCGCTTCCCAGGATCAACGATCTGTATGATCAGCTCGCTGGATCCCCAGTCTTCTCCAAGATGGATTTGAGGTTGGGTTACCATCAAATCAAAATCAGAAACGGGGACATTCCCAAAACGGCCTTTGCTACTCATTATGGCCAATACGAGTACACCGTCATGTCCTTCGGTTTAACCAATGCCCCGGCTACCTTCTCTCGGTTAATGAACTCGGTCTTCATGGAGTACTTGGATAAATTCGTCGTAGTATACCTCGATGACATACTCATCTACTCCAAGAATGAAGAGGAACATGCCGTACATCTAAGGCTGGTATTGATGAAACTTCGAGAGCATCGCCTTTATGCCAAATTCTCCAAGTGTGAATTTTGGTTGCCAGAAGTGACCTATCTAGGCCATGTAATTTCTGGTAAGGGTATTGCTGTCAATCCCGAGCGAGTTCAAGCCGTCCTTGATTGGACTCCACCTGAGACGGTTAAGCAAGTTCGGAGCTTCCTTGGCTTAGCGAGCTATTGCCGCCGCTTCGTCGAAAATTTCTCCAAGGTTGCTAAACCTCTAACTGAACTCCTCAAGAAAGATAAAAAGTTCGAGTGGACTCCACAGTGCGAGATCAGTTTTCAAGAACTGAAAAGACGCCTGACATCTGCCCCTGTACTGGTACCACCAGACTTCTCCAAGGACTTTATTATCTATTGCAACGCCTCGCGACAAGGACTAGGTTGCATACTCATGCAAGATCGTCAGGTAATTGCCTATGCTTCACGGCAATTACACCCACATGAGGAAAATTATCCTACACATGATCTAGAGCTTGCAGCTGTAGTCCATGCACTTAAAACCTGGCGACATTACCTTCTCAGTAATCGTTGCGAGATCTTCACCGATCACCAAAGTTTGAAATATATCTTCACCCAACCAGATTTGAATCTCAGGCAAAGACGTTGGGTTGAGTTCATCTCGGATTACAACTTAGGAATAACTTACACCCCGGGCAAAGCCAATGTCATGGCTGATGCGCTAAGCCGTAAGTCCTATTGTAACAACCTGATGTTACAACAAAGTCAACCACCTCTCCATGAGGAATTTCGTAAGCTAAACCTTCATATTATTCCTCAAGGATTCCTATCCACCCTGGTGGCGGAACCTACCCTTACGGATCAGATCATCAAGGCACAGAAGGTAGATCCGAGAATCTCCCGTATTAAGAGAAACATTAAGAAAGGAGTCACGAATTGTTTCTCCATTGATGATCAAGGTGTCGTATACTTTGGGAACCGCCTAGTGGTTCCAAAGGCGCGAAACCTGAGGCGACTGATCCTTAAGGAAGCTCATGAATCCCCTCTCACCATTCATCCCGGTAGTACCAAAATGTATCAAGACCTACGCCAGAGGTTTTGGTGGACTAGGATGAAGAGAGAAATCGCTCAATACATTGCTAATTGCGACGTATGTCGTCGTGTTAAAGCAGAGCATCAACGGCCTGCTGGCACTCTTCAACCTTTGGCTATTCCTGAATGGAAATGGGATAAAATCAGTATGGATTTCATCACTGGGTTTCCCCGGACCAAGAGAGGGAATAATGCCATCTTCGTCGTGATCGACCGTCTTTCCAAAGTAGCCCACTTTCTACCTGTTCGTGAGAGTATCACTGCTAGCCAGCTAGCTGATCTATACATCTCCCGAATAGTGTCTCTTCATGGTGTTCCATTGGAAATTAACTCAGACCGTGGGAGTCTCTTCACCTCTCGATTTTGGGAAAGTTTCCAAAATGCTATGGGAACTCGTCTCTCCTTTAGCACTGCCTTCCATCCTCAATCAAGTGGTCAAGTGGAACGAGTCAATAAAATTCTGGAAGATATGCTCCGAGCCTCTGTCATCTCGTTCGGAATGAGTTGGGAGAAATGCCTTCCATTCGCGGAGTTTGCTTATGACAATAGTTATCAAGCCAGCCTAGGCAAAGCTCCTTTCGAAGTTCTCTATGGACGAAAATGTCGAACGCCTCTTAACTGGTCAGAAACAGGGGAAAGACAACTCTTTGGCCCGGATATGATTCAGGAAGCAGAAGAGCAGGTTCGCGTTATTCGTGAGAAATTGAAAACAGCCCAATCTCGTCAAAAGAGCCAATATGATCGTAAACATAAGCCTATGACTTATGAAGTCGACGAGAAGGCTTACCTTCGGGTTACTCCGTTAAAGGGAACCCATCGTTTCGGTATCAAAGGCAAATTGGCCCCTCGTTACATTGGACCCTTTCGCATTCTTGCCAAACGAGGAGAAGTTGCCTACCAATTGGAACTACCTCCGCATCTTTCCAGAGTTCACGATGTCTTCCACGTTTCACAACTCAGGCGTTGCTTCACGGATCCTATCCGTGGAGTGGACCACGAAACGCTTGATCTACAAGATAATCTCTCCTATCGGGAATATCCCGTTCGTATCCTTGATCAAGCCGAGCGTACCACTCAACGTCAGAATATCAAATTCCTCAAGGTTCAATGGTCACACCATTCCGAGAAAGAAGCCACTTGGGAAAGGGAGGATCGTCTTCGACTCGAGTACCCCACCTTCTTCCAGAGGATCCTAAATCTCGGGACGAGATTCTTTTGAGTAGGGGTGAGTTGTCACACCCTAGTTAGTTCAAGCATTAGAGTGTGCATCATGTTTAAATTTCTTTTAAATTTGAAATGGGGAAGGCAGAAACCCCCAACACCCCCCTGGAAACAACTAGGGTTTACTAAAAATATTTTCAATGAACCTGAAATGCCCTTCTAAAAAGTTCACCCTCTTTGTCTTAGGCTAGAACCTCTGGCAAAATTGGTGCACAATTTTCTAGGTCAACAGAAGGTCATTGAATTAAATCATAAGTATTTGAATTTGGGCATTTAAATGCTATAAAATAATCTAAATGCTCAAATAATTCTGGGAATAAATGTTTCCTGTTGGAAATAATCTAAACAGAGGCCACATTTATTTTCAGGATTTTTGGAAACGTTTTAGTATTTTATCTAAAGCTAAACAGTTGCAGTTTAATAGAAAACAGAAACAAAAATCAAAAAAAAGGAGAGAGAAGAAAGCCCACCTGGGCCTTACCTGTGCTGGCCCAGCCACCTGGCTCGGCCCAGCCTGCTGGCGCTGCCAGTCGTCGTCCTCCTCGCGCCAGAAGGACGCGGAGCGCGTGGCCGGCGCCCGCGGCCACACGCCGGCCACCTCCTGCTTCCGCCGATGCCCGGGAGACGCCCTGAAGTGCCACGCGATCCCCCACGTCTCCCTCTCGCACTCGCTCACTCTCCCCCTCGTCTCCCTCTCTCTCTCCCGCGACGGCCGAGCGCGTACCTCGCCGCCGATCGCCGTAGTTGTCACCACAGACACCCCCTCACCCCTCCGACGAGCCCATTAGCTCCGCCTTGACTCCCTCGTCCTCCCCACCGAGCCACGCACCGCCGGAGGCCCTGCATCGCCGCCTTCACCCTCGTCTTCAACCTCGGTCACCCGAGCCATCTCCGGTCGAATTCACCGCCGCCAGGACCTCCCCGAGCCCGCTGACCCCCTCTCCGACTCCGCTGTGAGCTCCTCTTCCTTTCCCCTAGTTCCCGTGCTCGATTACGCCTCGTAACCACCGCCCCCTCCGAGCCCGAGCGCTCCTCGCCGCCGGTCATCTCGTCGTCGTGGCTACGGCCGTGCAAGCACGCGTCCGAGCGCCTCACCGTGCTCAGCGCAGCACCAGGGACCCGTAGCCACCACCAGTTCTTCCTCCCGTGCACCGTAGCCTCGAAACCGACCTCGCCCGAACTCCGGCCGCCGCCACGAGCTCGATCCCGGCGAGCTCGCTCCACCCCAGCTCCTCCCACTTGCCCCACTAGATGCGCACGAGCCCCAGCTACGCGTAGCACGTCTCCGCTGTCGATTTGGTTACCGAAGGACCAAATCCGAAGCCCTCCGCCGTCTCGGGCCTCGCCGGCGTCGAGCCGCCGGCGAGTTGACCCAGTTTGACCCCTGGGTGGGCCCAGGAAGACCCCCCCTGAGTCTATGACAGGTGGGGCAGGTCGGCTAACTAAATTAGGATTAGTCTTATTTAATTTTAATTAAATCAGTCACTGACATGTGGGCCCAGGCCCCACTGACAACTAATTAGTGTTAATCTAATTTTGCTGATTAGGTGAGAGGCTGACAGAAGGGGCCCACCAGTCAGGTTTGACCTGGGCTGGCGCCTTTGACCTGCTGACGTCACCCTGACGCAATGCTGACGTAGTAATTGATTTTCTGGATTTATTCTTATTCAGGAAATTCCAGAAAATAGTTCAAACTTCTAAAATTCATAGAAATTTAACCATAGCTCCAAATGAGATAAATTATATATGAAAAATTATCAGAAAAATTCAATCTATCCATCTTTAATGGTTTCATGCATGACAAAACAAGTTTACCTTGCTGTTTGGGCAGAATAAGGTAATGCATTATAAATGCCATGTTTAATGAGCTAATATTTGAATCTTTGATTCAAATGAGTTCCTCCCTTTCTATTTTAGCTTGCATTAGGCCAAGACACACTCATATTGCCATGTCATAGCATGCATCATATTGTTGCATATCGTCATGTGTTGATTGTGTTCCGATGTGTTCTTCGTGGTAGGTTCTGCCTCCGAGGATATTCACGAGTATCCAACTGAAGGGCAGTATCCCGTTACCACTCCATCAGGCAAGCAACCATTGATCATTCCGATACAAACCCATGTTCTCGCTTCTGCTCTTGTTTACTGCATTAAGACAACGCGATTCAAACTGCTGTGTGCCATGGTAGTTGAACCCTTATCCTCTGCATGACCTGTCATTGCCACAGTAACTAGATGAAACCCACTAGCATGTGTAGGAGTTGGTTGAGCCATGTATGTGATTCTTACCTTGCTATGCCTGCTATGCTTAGAGTTGTGTCAGGTCTGGTTCATCTGGGTGATGGGCTAGAGTGAAATGCTTGTGCCGGTAATGTGAGGGATGTGTTGAACATGTTTTGGTAAAGGTATCGATGAGAGGCCATGTAGGAGTACATGGTGGGTTTTTTCACTGAGGCCGTCCCTAAGAACTGAGATCTGTATGCGTGATTTAAGATTCAGCTACTACCACACATTGGGCCCGAAACCAATGGACCCTCTCGGCTTCTTAATCACCCTAGTACTCTGTCCAGGAGTTGCAAATAGTTTCTGGTGTTTGTAGGTTATGTGTTGGCGGCCGTGCGTAGCACTGACCCTAGGGGTGGGCTATGTTGCGGTAGATACACCGTGGCCGGGTATGTCGGGCGCCCGTTTGGCGTCTCGGGACCCTGTTCACATCGTTCGGGGTCGTATGTGGAAACCTCAGCCGGACTCCCTGCGGATGGAACCTGGATAGGCGATAAACCTGGACTAGAGACTTAAGTGTTTAGGTAGGCCGTGGCCGACACCCTCGCTGGGCTTCCGCTTGAAGGTTGCCGAGTACATGTCGTGTAAGCGGCGGTAAGTGGTGAAAGCGTGTATGAAGAAGTACACCCCTGCAGGGTATAAAACTATTCGAATAGCCGCATCCGTGGTAAAGGACTACTTGGTTGCATATACAGTTCATAGACAAGTTAATGGATACTACTAAAAGACTCAAGATAAGTGTGAGTACCGAGGATGGCCCTCTCATAGGATGACGAGGGAGGATCCCCGGTGGAGTATTGTGTTGGTGACTAGTGGACTCATGTGCGAAAACTATTTTACTGGTGGAGTTCCGTAGGATAGCTTAGCCAAGAGTCAAAGCTGGCTTGCTGCATCAACCCCACCGCCTTCTTGAGAATAAGCATGTATAGTAGGTTCTGATGTAAGACTTGCTGAGTACCTTTGTACTCATGTTTTGCTTATTTATGGTTTTCAGGCGACAACACTGCCCCCTTCGATGGGTTCTACATAGACCTTGACGTCGACGAGTGACTAGCCACCCAGGTGGTGATCCTGGCCATGGAGGGCCCTATGTAGATAGACAGGCTTCGAGATGCCTTCTTTCTTTCTAGAGTCTGTACTCAGACTAGTTGCTTCCGCATGTGCTTGTATGTTTGTATGACTTGAGTGTCGGGTCATGTGACCCCTATCTGTATGAACATGTTATGTATGGCTCTCTGGAGCCTTTAAATAAGTACTTGAGTTGTAGAGTTTTGTTGTGATGCCATGTTGTATGTACTCATATCGGGCATATTGTGTGTATGATTGAAATGCTTGGTATGAGTGGGATCTGACAATCTAGTTGTTTATCCTTGGCAGCTTTTCTTATGGGGAAATGTAGTCTAGTGTTCCTCGAGCCATAGTAGTCCGCTACAGCCCGGTTCACCGGAGTCCTGCTAGCCCAGCACTACTGTTCAGGACACTTGACTGGCCGGCATGTGTTTCACTTCGTCCCTATGTCTGTCCCTTCGGGGAAATGTCACACGGTGACTCCCGGAGTCCTGTCTAGCCTGCTACAGCCCGGGGTTCCCCGGAGTCCTGTTAGCCCTGTGCTACAGCCCGGAATCACTCGTTGATGACCGACATGTTCGATGTGATTCATGTATGCCTGTCTCCATAGGTCTGTGCCGCTTTGGGTTCACGACTAGCCATGTCGGCCCGGGTTCTCTGTCATATGGATGCTAGCGACACTATCATATACGTGAGCCAAAAGGCGCAAACAGTCCCGGGCCATGGTAAGGCGACACCAGTGGGATACCGTGCGTGAGGCCGCAAAGTGATATGAGGTGTTACCGGCTAGATCGATGTGACTTGGAATCGGGGTCCTGACAACATATGCACTCTATCTATCTTAGTTAACTTATGTTTGTACTATCTTGTCTAGTGATAGATATGCCTTGTCTCTATAATATAGGGGGAGCTATGTTCCTAGTATTCGTGTGCCATGCAGTCCACAGCACTCATCTAGGTGGCACACATCTAGGGGGAGCCCGTCTATATTATAGAGAGGAGGGGTGTGCATTTACTTAGTAGTATTTTCTTTGTGCAAATCCCGTTTTGTCATCAATCCACCAAAAAGGGGGAGATTGTAAGGACATATTTATCCCTAAGTGTTTTGGTGATTGATGACAACGCATTTGCGGACTAATCGTGTGCCATGAGTATTGCATACACTTCTTTGCTAGGCACAAGACGATTGGGTGCCCCTCGAAGACTAACGAAGACGACGTCTTTTCTACGTTTCTTTTTGGTGGATTTGAGTCGTTGGAAAGCCGTACTATTAAGAGGGGGTCCGCGTTGGAAAGGTTTGGGTGGAATCATCATGTACACGTCTCCTTCTTATCCCCTCCTTCTTCCTTGGAGCTTCCTCCGTTTTCTTGCTTTCCTTGTGTGGCTGCCGTTGTTGGTTGCGGTAGTACTGCTCCCGGGTCAACGGTAGTACCGTGTGCATTCGCGGTAGTACCGCGCGGTAGCGCGGTAGTACCGCAGGTGCCCACGGTAGTACCGCGTTCGCCGAGCGGTAGTACCGCGCTATGCAGTCAGGCAGTAGTACCGCCCCTCGGCAGTACTACTGTGCCGGGTTTTTGCTACTTCCATTTCTTTGCGGAAGTAGGCACGGAAGTTTCCCTTCTCCCCTGGGTGGGATTTTTGCCTCGTGGTAGTACCGCATGGGGGGCGCGGTAGTACCGCGCGTGCGGAAGTACCGCCCCCAGCTCCTGTGCGTCTGTTTATTGGTTCTGTGCTGGGGTTGCGGTAGTACCGTGGGTCGGTGCGGTAGTACTGCGCGGCTTTGCGGTAGTACCGCTGGCCCAGCGCGGTAGTACCGCTGGCCGCGGGCTGGTTGGTGGGTAACGGTTGGATCTTTTCCACACACTATATAAGGGGTCCCCTTCTTCCCCGTTGACTCACCTCTTCCACCACTAAGCTCCATTTTCGCCCGATCTCACTCCCTAGCCAACCAAACTTGTTGATTTGCTCGGGAGTGGTTGAGAAGGCCCCGATCTACACTTCCACCAAGAGATATTTGATTCCCCCCACTAATCCCTTGCGGATCTTGTTACTCTTGGGTGTTTGAACATCCTAGACGGTTGAGGTCACCGCGAAGCCATAGTCCATTATGGTGAAGCTTCATGGTGTCGTTGGGAGCCTCCAATTGAGTTGTGGAGATTGCCCCAACCTCGTTTGTAAAGGTTCGGTCGCCGCCTCCAAGGGCACCAATAGTGGAATCACGGCATCTCACATTGTGTGAGGGCGTGAGGAGATTACGGTGGCCCTAGTGGCTTCTTGGGGAGCATTGTGCCTCCACACCGCTCCAACGGAGACATACTTCCTCTCAAAGGGAAGGAACTTCGGCAACACATCCTCGTCTCCACCGTATTTACTCTTGGTTATCTCGTGCCTTTACTTGTGGAAGCTTATTTGTTTCATATATCTTGCTTGCTTGTGTTCCTATCCGTATTGCATCATATAGGTTGCTCACCTAGTTGCATATCTAGACAACCTACTTTGATGCAAAGTTTAAATTGCTAAAGAAAAGCTAAAAATTGTTAGTTGCCTATTCACCCCCCCTCTAGTCAACCATATTGATCCTTTCAGTTGTGTACCTGAGCATGAACAGGGACATATCCTGCGTAGGTGCCACTCTGAGTCTTACGGAGGACACCATGCTGGAGATAGAACTGCACACAAGGTATCGCAATCCAGTTTCTATTGGCCCACTCTCTTTAAGGATGCTCGTAAGTTTGTCTTGTCTTGTGATGAATGCCAAAGAATTGGTAATATTAGTAGATGTCAGGAAATTCCTATGATTTATTCACTTGTTATTGAACCATTTGATGTTTGGGGATTTGATTATATGGGACCTTTTCCTTCCTCTAATGGGTATACACGTATTTTAGTTGCTGTTGATTGCATTACTAAGTGGGTAGAAACTATTCCAACTAGTAGTGCTGATCATAACACTTCTATTAAGATGCTTAAAGAAGTTATTTTTCCGAGGTTTGGAGTCCCTAGATATTTAATGACTGATGGTGGTTCACATTTTATTGATGGTGCTTTCCGTAAAAGTCTTGCTAAGTATGATGTTAATCATAGAATTTCATCTCCTTATCATCCTCAGTCTAGTGGTCAAGTAGAATTAAGCAATAGGGAGCTTAAATTAATTTTGCAAAAGACTGTTAATAGATCTAGAAAGAATTGGTCTAAGAAACTTGATGATGCATTATGGGCTTATAGAACTTCTTATAAGAATCCTATGGGTATGTCCCCCTATAAAATGGTTTATGGAAAAGCATGTCACTTACCTCTTGAGCTAGAACATAAGGCATATTGGGCTATTAAATAGCTCAATTATGATTTCAAACTTGCCGGTGAGAAGAGGTTATTTGACATTAGCTCGCTTGATGAATGGAGAACCTAAGCCTATGAGAATGCCAAGCTGTTTAAATAAAAGGTTAAAAGATGGCTTGACAAAAGGGTACAAAAGCGTGAGTTTAATATAGGTGATCATGTTCTGCTATACAACTCCCATTTAAGATTTTTTGCAGGAAAACTTCTCTCTAAGTGGGAAGGCCCCAACATTATTGAGGAGGTCTATCGTTCCAGTGCCACAAAGATCAACAATGCCGAAGGCACAAATCCAAAGGTGGTAAACGGTCAAACAATCAAACATTACATCTCAGGTACTCCCATAAATGTTGAGACAAATATAATTGATACTGTAACACCGGAGGATTACATAAGGGACACTTTCGAGAATGTTTTAGACTCCAAAAAGGAATAGGTATGTGGTACGATAAGTAAACCGACTCCAAAATGTTTCCAATGTTAATTTTTCTCCGTTTTGGAATATTTAAAAAGATAGTAAAATTAAAAGTAGTGCAAAAGAGACATGAGGCCACCACAAGGGTGGAGGGCGTGCCCTACCCCCTGGGCGCCCCCCTCCGTCCTTGTGGCCACCTCGTGTGCCCTCTGGACTCCGTTTTCTTGCACGATACTTCTTTTGGTCGGTAAAAATTTGTTATATAATCTCCTGAAGGTTTTGACCACCGTACCATGGCAAAATCCCCTGTTTTTGTTTTGAGCTGTTTGTGTAGCAGATTTAGAGCAGGATGTCTTTGCAAAATTCAGCCGGGGAGAGTCGGGTATCTCACAGGACACCGGGCGCAAGAGCATACAGCGAAGCTGACCACTTCGGGCAATCAACGGAGGAAGAGATGGAGGCTGACCTGAAAAGGGTGGATGCCATGGAGGAGGATCAAGAAGTTACCCCTCATTTTCAAACAAGATTCTTGTTGGAGGAACTTCAGAGCTCAGCAATACCAAATTCGGTCATTCCTCCCAATGCTAGATTTCTCTCTTATGAAAATATGAAAAAGAGTGTTGCTTTTTCTCCCGCGGATAGGAAACATCCATGGGTAGATGGAGCTCTAGCTGTCACGGGTAAACTTCGCAAGGAAGTAATGGATCTTAAGCAGCAAATTAATAAGCTCGAGGAAGGGAATCGCATCCTAAGGGGCATCATCGCCAAGAATATCACATCATCACCTCCAAAGAAAGAGACATAAACACATGGGTATGGGCACTCCCCTTGGCAACTGCTAAGCTTGGGGGAGGTGCCCTGGTATCATATCACCATTACATCTTTACCTTTATCATTTTTATTTGTTCAATTATTTTAGTAGATCTAGTCTTGAGTTTTGTTTTGATCTCTATCTATGTTATTGAGTCCTTGAGATATATATTTAATTTTGAGTTGAGGGCTTTGTTATCTTGCTATGATCTTGAGGGAATTAAATAAAAGAAAGAACAAAAAGAAATAAAAAGATCATATATTGATCTTATGGAGAGTAATGACTTCACATATAAAGAGTATGATGAATAAAAGTTGTTGTGAGTTGACAAACATAGTTTTGGTCATTGTTGCAATTAATAGGAAGTAATAATGAAAGAGAGGCTTCACATATAAATATACTATATTGGACATCTTTTGTAATTGTGATCACTCATTAAGATATGACACGCTAAAAGGTTGATGTTGGACAAGGAAGACAACATAATAGGTTATGTTTTCTTATATCCGAATAGAAGTTATATTGTCATGGATCATCCAACATGTCGAGCTTGTCTTTCCCTCTAGCCAAATTCTTTGCACAAAGTAGAGATACTACTTGGGCTTCCAAACATCCCTTCAACCAGTTTTTCCATGAGAGTCCACCATACCTACCTATGGATTGAGTAAGATCCTTCAAGTAAGTTGTCATCGGTGCAAGCAATAAAAATTGCTCTCTAAATATGTATGATCTATTAGTGTGGAAAAAATAAGCTTTATACAAACTTGTGATATGGAAGAAATAAAAGCGAAGGACTACATAATAAATGTCCTTATCACAAGCGGCAATATAAAGTGACGTTCTTTTGCATTAAGATTTTGTGCATCCAACCATAAAAGTGCATGACAACCTCTACTTCCGTCTGCGAAGGGTCTATCTTTTACTTTTATCTTCTACCCTTATACAAGAGTCATGGTGATCATCACCTTTCCTTTTTACACTTTTTCCTTTGGCAAGCACTATGTGTTGGAGAGACCCAGATATATATATATATATATCCACTCGGATGTAGGTTATCATAAAGTATTATTGTTGACATTACCCTTGAGGTAAAAGGTTGGGAGGCGAAACTATAAGCCCATATCTTTCTCTGTGGCCGATTGAAACTTTGTACTCATAAGTATTACGTGAGTGTTAGCAATTGTGAAAGATTAAATGATAGTTGAGTATGTGGACTTGCTGAAAATCTCTTATATTGACTCTTTCCGATGTTATGATAAATTGAAATTGCTTCAATGAATGAGATCATAGTTTGTTAGTTTTCAATGAAGTCTCTGATTCATACTTTATCTTGTGAATGAACTGTTACTTTAGCATAAGAAATTATATAGCATTATATGTTGCTGTTCTAAAGATGATCATGATGCCCTCATGTCCGTATTTTATTTTATCAACAACTCTATCTCTAAACATTTGGACATATTTTTCGATATCGGCTTTCGCTTGAGGACAAGCGAGGTCTAAGCTTGGGGGAGTTGATATGTCCATTTTGCATCATGCTTTTATATTGATATTTCTTGCACTATGGGCTATTATTACACATTATATCACAATACTTATGCCTACTCTCTTATTTTATAATGTTTACATGAAGAGGTGTAGTGACCCGATCCGGATGGATCAAGTCTCAGTGCTTAAGTGTCATCCCTGGATCGGTATGCTGACACACACAGTACTCGAGGATTTATAACAGAGGTAAATCACATGTAAAAGTAACGTAAATACTATTACCTCAATCCAAAATAGCGAAAGTAACAAGGTTGTGGATTCCCATCAACACCAACGACAAAGTTGAGTGTAGAAATCGTAACCCTAACGTATCACTTACTCGTCGTAAGATTCCTACAACATGAGACGTTGCAGCCATAAAGGGTTAGTACATTGAATGTACTGGCAAATTCACACCATAGAGAGAAATGATGAACAATGGCTATCACTACATGCATATTTGGCTGGTGGAAAAGCTCTATGGTTATAGTTTTTGCGAAAAGCCAATTTTCCCCTACTACAAAGGAATAAATTTTATTTAACTATCATGGTGGTTGTTGAACATTGAGAATGGTTGACAGCATTCTCAATCCCAATTAAATAACATCATTAAACCCAACAAACTTAATTTAAAGTAACGTGATGAGATCAACAGGATAATCCAAGTACCAGAGACTCGAGATGTCCATAACCGGGGACACGGCTAATCATGATTAGTTTGTACACTCTGCAGAGGTTTGCGCACTTTTCCCCACAAGACTCGATCTCCTCCGTTGGATTTCTCGCACTACATGGTGTTTGAGAAACGGATGACCGAGACATAGTCTTTCAGACGCGTTTGCACCTTACGATGGGTAGACCGTACCACCTACAACCCCTACATCTGCTAGTCTACCACTGTAAGAGTTCACACGACTTAGTCAACTATGCTAGAGCCCATAATAGCTTGTGGCTGCACACGGAAGTTTCTAGCATGAATAATCTCATGATCCCTTTGAGCCTGGGTGGTGGTCCAAAAGAAAACAGGCAATCCTGGTCTACCCAGGTGCCTAGACAGACAATCCTGGAATAACCCGGTGCCTCAATCCACCAAGATGTGTGTTTAAGTTGCCACCTTAAGTAAACCATTAATTAACAATCTCACATCTGTCATGAATACTCTCAAAACCCAATCCACGTCTACGAGCATAGCATGGCACTATAAGCATAACGTAATAGTAACTCCCAAGGGCTTGATAATAAACAGGTAATAGGTTCCTACCTCATCAACTAATTCCCAATACCCACATGTTATCAATTCCTAACCATGCAATGTTTGAGGGTTGAAACTAATGCATAAAACTAGGTGTTAAAGGGATATGATCAAAGTGTGAACTTGCCTGCAATGTTGATGAAGATGATTCGCACTCAAAATCTTGATAGTTCTACTCGTCACACTCCGGTCAATCTATCGCAAGCAAGCCATAGTAACCACACATAAGCAATCACTCAAAAGATCAGGAAGATCGAAGAAGACAACTCGGAAAACATCAAAACCAAGCAAATAACTCTTGCAACATAAAACGATTTCTAACAGTACCAAAATTATATGAATTTGGCCTTATCAGAAAGTTTAGGTCAAGAGCTTCGATTTGCAAAAAGAATCAACTCAAACGGAGTTACGAAACTCAAGTTATGAGCAAACGAAGTTTGAATTCAAATCTGATCTAATTCAAATTTTAAAATTTTCAAAAACATGTTTGAGTTGGATTACTGGATAGAGGAGATCATAACGAAGACGTGGGCGTTGGTTTCGTTGAATTTGGGATAACGAGTAAAAAGATGTGGTTGTTTTAAGATTAGGGACTAATCTGTAAAAAAATCACAGACAGGTCCCTGGCAGATATAAAATAAAACGAAAAGGCTATTTAACAAACGTTCGCTAACGAACGAAAAACCGTTCGCTCCAGATCTAATCTGACGAGCATTCTCTAAATAAGTAAACCCTAAGAGAACCGGTTTTATAGGGAAAAAATGGTCTAGGGTTTTTTTGAAAAGAAACCAGAGTGGTTTATTACTGGTTCGGCTTTTCGACGAAAA
This sequence comes from Triticum urartu, assembly GCF_056163025.1. NCBI lineage: Eukaryota > Viridiplantae > Streptophyta > Magnoliopsida > Poales > Poaceae > Triticum > Triticum urartu. The sequence goes on along the minus strand of NC_141875.1, from coordinate 580,161,213 downwards.
CCGGCAGTGGCGGCTATGAACTCCGGCGAGTTCGGCGTCGGGCGTGGTCGCCGGCGGTGCTCCGGTGGCATGGGGCGGCCCAGCGTGGGCAGCGGCGTCGGTAGCGGCGAGCGGCGCGGCAGCAGCGAGCGGCGCGGCAGGTGGAGGGCGGTGGCGGCAAGGTGCGGCCAGGGCGGCGGAGATGCGAGCACCAGCGACGGCGAGATCTGCGGCGGCGGCGCGACAACGAGGAGCGGCGGCGACGGCGAAAACGGGACCCAGGGGTCGCTGGGTGGCCTTTTAAAGGGACAAGGGAGGGCGGTGGCGTGGGGAAGGGGGTATGGAGGCCGGGGCGGTCACGGCGGCGGCGGCGATGTCGTGGCGACGGCGGACTCGGGAGAAGTCCCGGTCGGGGGCGGGAGCTGGGCCGGCCCAGTTCGGCGGAGGGAAGTATTATTTTTTTTATTTAAAAAAAACATTTTCCAGATAATAGAAATAATAAAAACAAATTAAAAGAAAATATTATGTAGGCATATAATATATCAAAATTTTCAGAAAAAGATTTCCAACAACATGGTCATTTTTATAATGCCAAATAAAATCCACACAAATTCAGATAATTCAAAGAGTGCTACTGGTCTATTAAAATCCAAAAAAAATCATTTAAAAAAACCAAAATGATTTCAAATTAATTTTTTTCTCCAATTTCTATTGTAGGGAATCATGTTACCCTAATTCCATATATTTTATTTTTGGAGAAAAATAATTTGAATAAAACTCAAATAATTCCAAATTGAAAATAATTTCAAAAGGACTTTGAATTTGATCCTTGAAACTCCCAACTCATATTTCATATAATTGGAAGAAGTCATTTTATCTTCTCTCATGAAAATCATTGATCTGCATGAAGTTTATGAATTGAAATATTTCCAAATGAAATTCAATTATTTTCAAATACCCTTTCATTTAATTTAAATGGAAGAAGTCATATCATCTTCGCTCAAGGGTTTTGTATTTGAAAATAATTTGAATTCATGGAGATCAGAAAGCAAATATGAAAGTTTGGGTAAGTCCTTTTATTCCCTCTCATTTAACTTTCAAAAAGTTTTGAATTCACTCACTTTCAGACAATCAATCAAACAATCAATCAATCTATCTATTTATTTTAACATCCCAAAATTTAGAATTTTGGGATGTTACAAACCTACCACCCTTAAAATGAATCTCGTCCTCGAGATTCGGAGAGGCTAGCAAGAAATAGGTTAGGGTTTGGGGGTCTCCTCAAAATCCATCGATCATCACACGGGGTCTGGGGTGCTACCACCCTTAGAAGCATGGTTACGGTTCCATCAAAACTCATATACTCCATCCTTATTCTTTGATAGTGCCGGTCTTTTCAGATCGTAAGGATAATTCCTTCTCTAGGCTCTTCAGATAGTGGCATAACCTTTTCCTCAATTCTTCTGTCTTTCATCTTGGTAAGGTTCTTCTGTGACTGGGTCTTCTTAGCTGACGGGTCTGGCGCCAAAACTAAACAACTATCGATATCTCATGGTGGTCAACAATTTAGGGTTTCTCCTGCAGGAAATGGGTCTGGGTTGAATCTCACCGTATAACCTACGGTTGGCAACAACTGCCGTGTACAAGGGAAAAATACTTATACCATTCTAAAGTTTAACAAGGTTTAATATCGTCGTCTCTCTACTATAGGCAAGTCACTCAGATTTACCATCCCATATAGCAAGGCGAACAATAAGAGTAAGTCGGTATGGTGATCAATCCCGCACCCAAATCATTACCTTGTACATGGTTTAGCGAATCTCGCATTCTAACACTCGGTCATCCTCACAAGCATTGCAGAATTTCTCTTGTCGATGAACTAAGTTCAGATAATTCCATGGATTCTGCAAGCCAAACAAACATCTATCGTTCCTTCACAACTCTCAGGTTTTGCGTTACTCCTATAAAATTGTCTGCCGATAAACGTCGTATCTCCCTCCAGGGTTCTTCCTTCAGCAAGGATGTGCTTGCTTCTTGGAAGGTCCTGGGGCCTGTGGGTTATGGCCCATCTCATCACTTGTAGTCCTTGAACTTATCATCGGGCAACTGATCATTATTCCAACTTCCAACTTCCAACGTCCTAGCATAATTAAAATCCATCCAATTGTATTGTCTCCCTTCCTTCTATTTGTACAAGACTAAGACGTGATTACTCAAACTCATCATGGAGTTTCCATTGATCCATATTTCCGACATCATACCTCCTTTATATCCAATAGTAATTTATCTCTTCATCCACATGGATTATCCCATATACCGAGATATAAACTTATACTTATGGAGTCCATACTCCACTTCATGGAACATCATTATCCTTTCCAGGGTCAAGCATCCTTACAGGGGAATATTGGCCATCTCTGCATGGCACTTCTTGAACTGGGAAACGTGAACCACATCATGAACTCCTGACAGTCCGTCAAGTAACTCCAACTTGTAGGCCACTTCTCTCATACGCTTCAAAACTCGGTATGGTCCTACAAATCTCGGGGCTAACTTTCCTTAACTACAAATCGTTTAACTCCTCGCAGAGGGGTCGCACGAAGACATGCTGTATCTCCAATTTCATAGACTACCTCCTGAGTTTTTGAGTCTGCATATCTCCTCTGCCTGGACTGAGCTACCTTCAGTCTATCTCGAATCAACTTAACATTCTCTTCTGACTCCTTGATCACATTTCATCCAAACAACTGACGGTCTCCAACTTCATCCCACATACTCTTGGGGTATCACGCATATCGAGACAAAAACTCGTATTCATTTTGTCCGAAATCCTCTCAGTGGAGTATCCTTATCTTTTCCAGGGGTCAAGGGTTCTTATAGGGTACTACCACCCTTAAAATGCACAAATCTTCCATAGACCATATTTCTCATATCCTCGGAAATGGTCAAAATCCTTCTTCATAGAGTAACAACTCATAAAATCCATATCAGTGTCAACGATGCTAACTTTATTCACTCTCAATTGTTTACAATCTCTCGCTTTTCCATTACATGTCTCAACTCAACACCTCAATATAAAAGAAAATGTTCTCACTTCTACTACTATACTTCTCACGGCCTCAACTATTTATCACAAGTCTCCTTCTCTTTGGGACAATCTCTGGCAAAGTGCCCTGCTTCATTACAACGAAAACATATTACTTCTGACAAGTATCGAGGTTTCCTTTTTGGGCAACTGTTGAGGTAGTGCCCTGACTGCTTGCACCTGTAACAGGTGATATGACTCAGATCCTTCCTGTAATCCACTCTGCTTCTCTTTCTGGACTTTTCTATTCCAATTAGGGCTTCTATTTCCTGTGGGTCATACTCTACTTCCTATGTCGGGAATTCTACTAGATCCCCATTCAAACAATTTTGGGAGATGTGTCCTTCTTCTCCACATGAATAGCAAGACTTAGTGCAGGGTTTACTCGGGTCTTCTTTAGGTGTGTCCTCCACATCTTCCTTCATCACGGGTTCTTCTAAAATTTCCATGAGGGCTCCTTTCATTACTTCTTTCTTCTGTTGGATGGTTCGTTGTACCATGGGGTAAGCGTGACACTGAGCAGGATAGTGGGTAGTCCCTTCACACAAGAAACAAGTAATCTGCCTAATTGGGCATTCTTCAACTGGGTGACTTTCTTCACAATTAGGGCATTCCTCCTTGTGTTCTTTATGGGTGTGTCCTATTTCTCCACAAATCTTGCATGCACAAGGTTTCTTCATATCCTTTCCACAAGGCTTCAACTTCTGGTACACAAGTCGAGACTTTGGCAGAGTCAACTTAAATTCTCTCCAAGTGATTACTCCTTGCCATCCATTCATGGTTTGGTACATCCTCCACCAAGTAGCAGCACCTCTTTCAAAGCACTGAAGAGCATGCTGGGTCATATCCTTTCCGACTATAGGGTTATTCTTCATGTGATCCTCCATGTTCTGAATCCATCGGTCTGTCTCCAACTGACTCATCGGTCCAGAAAATACAAGCTCATCTCCATTTATCCTCTATTGGGTCCATGTGGGTTTGGGGTAAGATAAGAGAGAGGGAGAGGGATACACACAATACAAACAAAAGTTTTGGAAAGACAGATTTTATTTGTGGCTGTCGGGAAAAACATCAAACAAATGACAGCTCACAAACGTCGCATCTAATGTAGGTATATAACAGGGGTTTGGTCTTCTAAAGGTCAATAAATCTTCAACGTCTCCAAACTCTTCAAGCCTTGTTCATGCCTCCAATGGCTTCTTCTGATCATGCTTGTCTTTCTCAATTTCTTTTGCCAGATCAACTCTGTTGACGCGAAGTCTCTCGTGACGTCCTTTAATATTCTGGAGTTGCATTCCAAACTTCTGGTTTCAACATCCTTCACATGAACCATGGTCATACTGTCCTTCAGTTCCTGACAAATCTCCGGTATCTCGAGGTTGTAACTCCTCCAGCTTGGCTACTCTCATCTTCAGGGTCCTGAATTCTTCATGAAATACTTCCTTGTCTAATACGACTTCCTGGAGCTCCATTTTAAACTGCTTGATGTACTACTCCAGATCCTGGTGATACACCGGCTAAGGTTAAAACTTCATCTCTGCTGATAGATGCTCCATCAGCCTTCTACCATCCAATCCATTCTGAAGAAATGCATCCTTAACTCAACATGGTGACAATAGCATCAACGGGCGATGACATCATGGATAACCGTGTTTCTGCTCTTGTCATTCCCATGAGCTATCATTCCATAGTTGATATCTCCTGCCTTAGGGTTTTCTTTAACAAAACTTCGAGTTCTCATGCTCCTTGTTTCAGTCTTTCTCCGATACACCTTGATCTCGGGTATTGATAACTTCCATAGTCTGCCAAGTTCCATAAGGGTAGCCTTCCTAGGTCATACAAATCTGGGAATTCTTCAGAGCCTTCAAAATCTCCTAGTCTTCGGTCTTCAACCGTTGTAGTTTCCATTATTCAGATGCACGGAAAATACTCTTCATTCCGAAGTGGTCTTAGTTGTCCGATATCTTGTACTTCTTGGAGTGGCCTCATCAATCGAATCTTCGTGGGGTCAAAAGGGAAAAGGGGGTATGGTCTCACTAAAAGGGGATATTTGAATAAGCTCAGAAGAGAAGAGAGGTAAAAGATCTTTTGAAAAGTAAAGTTTAGAGAAAAATCTTTCCTATGGGCTTGCCAGTTTCTAGGGTCACGTCCTACAGTCAACATGTGCTCTGATACCATCTTGTAGCGACCCGACCCGGATGGATCAAGTCTTAGTGCTTAAGTGTCATCCCTGGATCGGTATGCTGACACACACAGTACTCGAGGATTTATAACAGAGGTAAATCACATGTAAAAGTAACGTAAATACTATTACCTCAATCCAAAATAGCGAAAGTAACAAGGTTGTGGATTCCCATCAACACCAACGACAAAGTTGAGTGTAGAAATCGTAACCCTAACGTATCACTTACTCGTCGTAAGATTCCTACAACATGAGACGTTGCAGCCATAAAGGGTTAGTACATTGAATGTACTGGCAAATTCACACCATAGAGAGAAATGATGAACAATGGCTATCACTACATGCATATTTGGCTGGTGGAAAAGCTCTATGGTTATAGTTTTTGCGAAAAGCCAATTTTCCCCTACTACAAAGGAATAAATTTTATTTAACTATCATGGCGGTTGTTGAACATTGAGAATGGTTGACAGCATTCTCAATCCCAATTAAATAACATCATTAAACCCAACAAACTTAATTTAAAGTAACGTGATGAGATCAACAGGATAATCCAAGTACCAGAGACTCGAGATGTCCATAACCGGGGACACGGCTAATCATGATTAGTTTGTACACTCTGCAGAGGTTTGCGCACTTTTCCCCACAAGACTCGATCTCCTCCGTTGGATTTCTCGCACTACATGGTGTTTGAGAAACGGATGACCGAGACATAGTCTTTCAGAAGCGTTTGCACCTTACGATGGGTAGACCGTACCACCTACAACCCCTACATCTGCTAGTCTACCACTGTAAGAGTTTACACGACTTAGTCAACTATGCTAGAGCCCATAATAGCTTGTGGCTGCACACGGAAGTTTCTAGCATGAATAATCTCATGATCCCTTTGAGCCTGGGTGGCGGTCCAAAAGAATACAGGCAATCCTGGTCTACCCAGGTGCCTAGACAGGCAATCCTGGAATAACCCGGTGCCTCAATCCACCCAGATGTGTGTTTAAGTTGCCACCTTAAGTAAACCATTAATTAACAATCTCACATCTGTCATGAATACTCACAAAACCCGATCCACGTCTATGAGCATAGCATGGCACTATAAGCATAACGTAATAGTAACTCCCAAGGGCTTGATAATAAACATGTAATAGGTTCCTACCTCATCAACTAATTCCCAATACCCACATGTTATCAAGTCCTAACCATGCAATGCTTGAGGGTTGAAACTAATGCATAAAACTGGGTGTTAAAGGGATATGATCAAAGTGTGAACTTGCCTGCAATTTTGATGCAGATGATTCACACTCAAAATCTTGATAGTTTTACTCGTCACACTCCGGTCAATCTATCGCAAGCAAGCCATAGTAACCACACATAAGCAATCACTCAAAAGATCAGAAAGATCGAAGAAGACAACTCGGAAAACATCAAAACCAAGCAAATAACTCTTGCAACATAAAACGATTTCTAACAGTACCAAAATTATATGAATTTGGCCTTATCAGAAAGTTTAGGTCAAGAGCTTCGATTTGCAAAAAGAATCAACTCAAACGGAGTTACGAAACTCAAGTTATGATCAAACGAAGTTTGAATTCAAATCTGATCTAATTCAAATTTTAAACTTTTCAAAAACATGTTTGAGTTGGATTACTGGATAGAGGAGATCATAACGAAGACGTGGGCGTTGGTTTCGTTGAATTTGGGATAACGAGTAAAAAGATGTGGTTGTTTTAAGATTAGGGACTAATCTGTAAAAAAATCACAGACAGGTCCCTGGCAGATATAAAATAAAACGAAAAGGTTATTTAATGAACGTTCGCTAACGAACGAAAAACCGTTCACTCCAGATCTTATCCGACGAGCGTTCTCTAAATAAGTAAACCCTAAGAGAACCGGTTTTATAGGGAAAAAATGGTCTAGGGTTTTTTTGAAAAGAAACCAGAGTGGTTTATTACCGGTTCGGCTTTTCGACGAAAACCGGCAGTGGCGGCTATGAACTCCGGCGAGTCCGGCTTCGGGCGTGGTCGCCGGCGGTGCTCCGGTGGCGTGGGGCGGCGCCGCGTGGGCTGCGGCGTCGGGAGCGGCGAGCGGCGCGGCAGGTGGAGGGCGGCGGCGGCGACAAGGTGCGTCTAGGGCGGCGGAGATGCGAGCGCCGGTGACAGCGAGATCTACGGCGGCGGCGCGACTACGAGGAGCGGCGGCGGCGAAAACGGGACCCAGGGGTCCCTGGGTGGCCTTTTAAAGGTGCAAGGGAGGGCGGTGGCGTGGGTAAGGGGCCACGGAGGCTGGGGCGGTCACGGCGGCGGCGGCGATGTCGTGGCGGCGGCGGACTCGGGAGAAGTCCCGGTCGGGGGCGGGAGCGAGGCTGGCGCGCTGGGCTGGGCCTTGGCCTGGCAGGAGCTGGGCCGGCCTAGTTCGGCGGAGGGAAGTATTTTTTTAAAAAAAATTTTAACAAACATTTTCCAGATAATAGAAATAATAAAAAAATTAAAAGAAAATATTATATTGGCATATAATATACCAAATTTTCAGAAAAAGATTTCCAACAACATGGTCATTTTTATAATGCCAAATAAAATCCACACAAATTCAGATAATTCAAAGAGTGCTACTGGTCTATTAAAATCCAACAAAAATCATTTAAAAAAACCAAAATGATTTCAAATTAATTTTTTTCTCTAATTTTCTATTGTAGGGAATCATGTTACCCTAATTTCCATATATTTTATTTTTGGAGAAAAATAATTTGAATAAAATTCAAATAATTCCAAATTGAAAATAATTTCAAAAGGACTTTGAATTTGATCCTTGAAACTCCCAACTCATATTTCATATAATTGGAAGAAGTCATTTTATCTTCTCTCATGAAAATCATTGATCTGCATGAAGTTTATGAATTGAAATATTTCCAAATGAAATTCAATTATTTTCAAATACCCTTTCATTTAATTTAAATGGAAGAAGTCATATCATCTTCGCTCAAGGGTTTTGTATTTGAAAATAATTTGAATTCATGGAGATCAGAAAGCAAATATGAAAGTTTGGGAAAGTCCTTTTATTCCCTCTCATTTAACTTTCAAAAAGTTTTGAATTCACTCACTTTCAGACAATCAATCAAACAACAATCAAACAATCAATCAATCAATCTATTTATTTTAACATTCCAAAATTTAGAATTATGGGATGTTACAAGAGGGAGAATGTCGGCAGCTGTAATTCTGGACTGGAAAAGGAGCCAATATTAGAGACCTATTATGTACAAATCCAAAAGTCATGAAACTTCACGGAGCATGTTTTTAGAATATATAAAAATATTGGACGAAGAAAGTACCAGAGGGGGCCACTAGCCAGCCACAAGGGTGAGGGCGCGCCCCCCATCCTTGTGGCCCCCTGGCAGGCCTCCGGTGTCCATCTTCTACTATATGGTCTGTTTTGACCTGGAAAAAAATCAGAAGGAGGCTTTTGGGACGAAGCGTCGACATCTCAAGGCGGAACCTGGGCAAAACAAATCTAGGCCTCCGGCAGAGCTATTCTACCTGGGAAACATCCCTCCAGGAGGGGGAAATCGAAGCCATCTTCATCACCAACGATCCTCTCATCGAGAGGGGGTCAATCTCCATCAACATCTTCACCAGCACCATCTCCTCTCAAACCCTAGTTCATCTCTTTTAGTCGATCTTGGTCCCAAAACCTCAGATTGGTACCTCTGGGTTGCTAGTAGTGTTGATTATTCCTTGTAGTTGATGCTAGCTGGTTTTATCTGGTGGAAGATTATATTTTCAGATCCTTAATGATAATTAATACTCCTCTGATCTTGATCATAAATATGTTTTGTGAGTAGTTACGTTTGTTCCTGAGGACATGTGAGAAGTCTTGTTATAAGTAATCATGTAAATTTGGTATTCGTTTGATATTTTGATGAGATGTATGTTGTCTCTCCTCTATTGGTGTTATGTGAACGTCAACTACATGACACTTCACCATTATTTGGGCCTAGGGGAAGGCATTGGGAAGTAATAAGTAAATGATGGGTTGCAAGAGTGACAAAAGATTAAACCCTAGTTTATGTGTTACTTCGTAAGGGGCTGATTTGGGTCCATATGTTTCATACTATGGTTAGGTTTACCTTAATTCTTCTTTCGTAGTTGCGGATGCTTGCAAGATGGGTTAATCATAAGTGGGAGGCTTTCCCATGGAAGGGCAACACCCAAGCACTGGTCCACCCACATATCAAATTATCAAAGTAACAACCATGAATTATATGAGCATGATGAAAACTAGCTTGACAGTAATTCCCATGTGTCCTTGGGAGGGCTTTGCATTATATAAGAGTTCGTCCAGGCTTGTCCTTGGCTACAAAAATCATTGGGTGTAGCGACCAGACCTCAAACGGTCCAATCTCTATGCTCCGGTGTCATCCCTGGATCAGTAATGCTGACACCACAGAGTACTTGAAGGATTTATAACAGAGTAGCAATCACACACTTATTACATCGAGTGTTTCAAAAGAGAACAATAAATATGGCTTAAGGCCATCTAATAACGATAACAGCGGAAGGCTTGGAAGATAAGTGAGTCCATCAACTCCAACGGCATCACTGAGTATAGAACCACGACCTAAAAACTCCTTAATCGTCGTTTGAAAAGTCTGCAACATGAACGTTGCAGCCCGAAACGCGTCAGCACATGGAATATGCTGGCAAAATAACACATAGAGAGGAATGGAATGAAACAGCTATTCTATATGCATATTTGGCTGGTGGAAAGCTCTATGGTTATAGTTTTGCATAAAGCCAATTTTTCCCTATTGCAAAGGAATAAATTTTATTTAACTATCTTGGTAGTTGTTAAACATTGAGAATGGTTGACAGCATTCTCAATCCCACTGTAAGAGTTCGCACAACTTAATAAACTATGCTAGAGCCCATAATAGCTTGTGGCTGCACACGGAAGTTTCTAGCATGAATAATCTCATGATCCCTTTGAGCCTGGGTGGCGGTCCATAAAGAAAATAGGCAATCCTGGAATACCCAGGTACCTCAATCCACCCAGATGTGTGTTTAAGTTGCCACCTTAAGTAAACCATTAATTGACAATCTCACATCTGTCATGGATTTCACTCACCCAATCCATGTCTACCAGCATAGCATGGCATAATAAGCAAACGTAGAAGTAACTCCCAAAGGTTTGAAAATAAACAGGTAATAGGTACTACCTCAACTACTTCCCAAACCCACAATTTAATTAGATCCTAATCATGCAATGTGTGAGGATTGATCTAATGCAATAAAACTGGGTAGAGGGAAAACATGATCAAAGTGTTACTTGCCTTGCTGATGATCCGGGAAACCTAGCGATTCGAAGTAGCAAGCGGTGCACTCCGGGTACTCTATCACAAACAAACAAGCATACAATAAGTACTCATCTAATGCACGGGTAAAACTCAAATAAGAGATCTAACCAGAAAGTTCAACTTAAGAACTCCGGTTGGCAAAAAAAATCAAATCGAACGAAGCAACGAAAGACAAACGGCAAAAGAAACAAGCTTCGTTTACTATTCTGGATCTAAGGAAATTTTTACCGTGCCAAAAACTTGTTTGAGTTGGTTAAACGGAAAGAGGGTTTCGAGACGAAACTCCAGGCGCTTGAATCGCCTGATTCCGATAAACGAGCGAAGAGTTAGACAAACGAAAATCGCGATCAGAAAAATCGCGGATTTAATCCAAGAAAAAGAAAAACGACGAACGTTCGTTAAAACGAACGAGCGGACGAACGCTCACTATTAAATAAACCGGAAAAACTGATCTATTTAAAAAACCGAAACTAAAAAAACGAACAAAACCGTCGGAAAAACCGAACGGTTTTTCGAGAAAAACCGGAGGCAAAAAATACCTCCGGCAACTCCGGCGACGGCGGCGGCGGGGCGGCGAGGCGGCGGCATGGCGGTGGTGGCGGGGCGGCTGCGGGCAGCGGCGGCGGCGGGACGCGGCGGCGGCGGCGGCGGGGGTGGGGGGGGGGCGTGGCGAGGCGGCGGGGGAGGCGGGCTAGGCGGCTAGGGTTTGAGGGGGGGGGGGGGTCCGGCTGGGCCTCCCCGGCTTATAAAGCCGGACGTGCCTAGTGTCCGGGTCGGACACGGCCCGTAGGTCGGTTGCGTTTTTTAAAATAGTTATGCTTAGAAAAAAAAACTAAATGAATACTAAACGGACTCCAAAAATCCCGAAATAAATTTTCCCCGGCTTCTAAAATCAAGCCGCACAAGATGAACATTTATTTGGGGCCTAAATGCAATTTTTCCTAAATTCAAATAAAATAGCAAATAAAACCAAAATAAAATCTTATCTGATTTTTTTATTAAATCCTCAATATTTCTTTATTTTGGGAAAGTCATTTTATTCCCTCTCTCATATTTTTGTAATAGAAATAATTGGAGATAAAATAAATAAAATCAAATGATCCTATTTTCAAAATTTGAGACAACTCAAATATGAAAATAACGAAATCCCCAACTCTCTCCGAGGGTCCTGGAGTTGCGTGAAATTTGTAGGATCAACCAAAATGCAATAAATATGATTTGCAATGATGATCTAGTGTATAACATTCCAAATTGAAAATTTGGGATGTTACATTGGGCCACCTTGCTGCACCTTAGTTACCTCATTTACTTGTTACCCATTACGATTTTCCTTATCATAAAATTATCTGTTACCGATAATTTCAGTGCTTGTAGAAAATACCTTGCTGAAAACCACTTGTCATTTCGTTCCGCTCCTCGTTGGGTTCGACACTCTTACTTATCAAAAGGACTATGATAGATCCCCTATACTTGTGGGTCATCACCGTCCATACCAACACTTCCCAAGGAATTTATTATTTGACAACATAAAGTAAATTTCTTCTTCATTTCGGGACTGGGCATCCCTATTACCGCCGTACTCTCGTGCAATGACAAGTGAATAAACACTCATTTTGAGAATAACATATCTAGCATGGAAAATATTGGCCACCCCATGTCGTTTCATGAGTAGTACGAGCAGACAAAAAGTAAATTTATTTTGAAAATTAGAGATGGCACAGACGAATTTTCTTAGAATGGCATGTAAATACCGCATATATTTAGGTATGTTGGACTCATAAGACAAAACTAAGTTTAAAGATTTTGGATGCACAAGTAGTATTTCTACTTAGTACAAGTGGAGGCTAGCAAATAGATTGAGAAGCAACCAACCAAGAAACAAGTAATCACATAAGAGAGCATTAAGCATAACTAAAACCGATAATGCACCATAAGTAGGATGTAATATCATTGCATAACTATTGACTTTCGTGCTTGCATAGGGAATCACAAACCTTAACACCAATATTCTTACTAAAGCATAATTACTCACCAACATGATTCACATATCACTATCATCATATCTCAAAAATATTACAAAGAATCTAGTTTATTTTGTCCAATGATCTTCAAGGAAGTTTTTGTTATATCCCTCTTGAATATCTATGACTTTGGGACTAATTTCATATGTTGCTTTTGATAAGCTCAAAGAAATTTAAGTGAAGAACATGAGCAGAAAAATTTTCTTTCTCTCAAAATAGTAGAAGTGAAGCATGAGAGAATTTCTTCAAAAATATTGAAGCACACTGTGCTCAAAAAGATACAAGTGAAGCATAGAGCAATTCCATAGCTCAAAAGATTTAAGTGAAGCACATAGAGCAATTCTAGCAAATCATAGCATAATTTTGGCTCTCTCAAATAGGTGTGTCCAGCAAGGATAGATGACACAAATTAAAAAGCAAAACAAGAAAAGACTCATATAATACAAGACGCTCCAAGCAAAACTCATGATATGTTACGAATAAAATTATAGCTCCAAGTGAAATACGGATGGTCGTTAGAAGAAAGAGGGGATGCCTTCCGGGGCATCCCCAATCTTAGTTGATTGGTTCTCCTTGAATAATAACTTGGGGTGCCATGGGCCATCCCCAAGCTTAGGATCTTTTCACTCCTTATTCCTTCATCCATCGGGATCTCACCCAAAACTTGAAAACTTTAATCACACAAAACTAAACAAAACCTTCATGAGATCAGTTAGTATAACAAAGCCAATTACCACTCTAAGTATTGTTGCAAACCCATTCATATTTTATTTTTGCATTATATCTACTGTATTCTAACTTCACCATGGCTTATACCCACCAATAAAAATCATAGATTAATCAAAATAAGCACATAACGCAAAGAAAACAGAATCTATCAAAAACAGAACAGTCTGTAGTAATATGCAAACTTTGTATACTTTTGTAACTCCAAACATTCTGAAAAAATAGGACAATGTAGGAAATTTGTATATCAATATTGTGTAAAAAATCAGAATTTTATGGCGCCTCTCTGATTTATGAAAGTTATTTTACTGGGCGCAAAAGTTTCTATTTTTCAACAAGATCAAATCAACTATCACCCAACATGATCCCAAAGGATTTCCTTGGCACAAACACTAATCAAAACATAAAAAACACAATCATAATGGTAGCATAATTGTGCAAACACTCAAGAACATAAACAAATAGGCAAAAATAAAATTTATTCATTGGGTTGCCTCCCAACAAGCTCTATTGTTTTATTCCCCTAGCTATGCATAAGATTTTATTGATGCTCACATAAAAGATAATAATTGAAACACAAAGAGAGCATCATGAAGAATGTGAAAAGCACATTTAAGTCTAACATATTTCCTATGCATAGGAATTTTAAAGGCAAACAAATTATCAAGGCAAGCAAAAACTAGCATATGCAAGAAGAAGAATAAAGCATAGAAAATCTCAACATGTAGAGAGGTAATGTAGTAACATGAAGATTTCTACAACCATATTTCACTCTCATAATAATTACATGTAGGATGATATTAAAATTCAACAATATAGCTATCATATAAAATTTTCTTTTCATGATCCACATGCATACAAGTTTTATAATTTTCCAAAATAGTGGGAGTAACATCAACTAAAGTCATGACCTCTCCAAACCCACTCTCATAAAAAAGGTTTCATAATATTGAACACTCTCCAAATATGTGGGATTAATTTTACCTAAAGTTGATGCTCTTCCAAATCACTTTCAATATTATTGCAAACATATTCATCATGAGGCTTAAATAAATTTTTAAGATCATTAAGAAGAATCACCCCAATCGTGATCATTGCAATAAGTAGTGGACATACCAAAATTAGCATCCCCAAGCTTGGGGTTTTGCATATTATTAGCACAATTGACATTAATAGAATTTATAGTAACACCATTGCAATCATGCTTTTCATTCAAGGAGCTATCTTGAATCAGTTCATAAATTTCTTCTTTTAGCACTTCATCACAATTTTTAGATTCATGAATTTCAAGCAAAATTTCATAGAGGTAATCTAGTGTACTCAACTCACTAGCAATTGGTTCATCATAATTTGGTCTTTTGAAAAGATTAGCATGTGGATGAAGATCCATATCAATAGATTTTTAGCAAGTGAAGATGCAAGCATATAGAAGGCACATGGCAACACAAGCAAAGATAGCAAACAAGAAAATGCAAATAAAAATAAGGCACATTTTTATGAAGTGGCGGAGATGAAAATGAGAGGAAAATGGCAAATAATGTAAATTGCAAGGAGATGAGATTTTTGATTAGGAACCTGATAGATTTTGATGATGTATCCCCAGCAACGGCGTCACAAATTCCTTTTGATGTCGCTTAAACTATATCGGTATTTCCCCAAAGAGGAAGGGATGATGCAACACGGCTACGGTAGGTATTTCCCTCTGTTATGAAACCAAGATATCAATATAGTAGGAGAACCAAGCAACACGATGTAAACGGTACCTACAGATAAAGAACAAATAGTTGCAACCCAACGCTTATAATAGGTTGTCAATCCCTTTTCGGATAACGGCACCAGAATGTTGAGTTGACGGGATAAATTTGTGACAGATTGGATAAATAGACCTCGAATAAATGTGAAATAAAAGATGCAAATAAAAAGTGCATTAAAGTATTTTTGGGTTTTTGGAATAATAAATTTGAAAATAAAAGAAAATAAAAATAGATCTCAAGGCAAATAATAGATCAGAAAGCAAATATGATAAAGAATAGACCCGAGGGCCGTAGATTTCACTAGTGGTTTCTCTCAAGAAATAGCCCACGGTGGGTAAACAAATTACCGTTGGGTAGTTGATAGAAAATTGAATAGTTATGACAATATCCAGGCAATGATCAATATATAGGTATTACGTCCAAGATTAGTAGACCGACTCTTGCCTGCATCTACTACTATTACTCCACACATTGACCGCTATCCAATATGCATCTAGTGTATTAAGTTCATGCAGAAACATAGTAATGTAATAAGAACGATGACATGATGTAGACGAGATCTATTCATGTAGGAATAGCCCCCATCTTGTTATCCTTAATAGAAACGATACATGCATGTCTTACCGCCCCTTCTATCACTAGGAAAGAACAACGCACGATCAAACCCATCACAAAGCACCTGTTCATATGGAAAGAAAAAATTATCTAGTCGACCTAACTAAACCAAAGATTCGAAGAAGGAATACGAGGCTACAATAATCTTGTATACAAGAGATCAAAACTGAAATAAAATTTCATGGATATAGATCTGATCATCAACTCAAAGTTCATCGGATCCCAACAAACACACGATAGAAAAAGAGTTACATCAAATAGATCTCCAAGAGGCCATTGTATTGAGAATGAAAAGAGATAGAGGAAGCCATCTAGCTACTGACTACGGACCTGTAGGTCTATGATGAACTACTCACGCATCATTGGAGAGGCACCAATGAGGATGATAAACCCCTTCGCGATGGTGTCTAGATTGGATCTCGTGGTTCTGGAACTTGCTGCGGCTGGAATTCTGTTTCATCGACTCCCCTAGGGTTTCAAGAATATTTGGATAATTATAGGGCGAAGAGGCGGTGCGGGAGGCCACCGAGGTGGGCACAACCCACCTGGGAGCGCTTGGGCCCCCAGGCACGCCCTGGTGGGTTGTGCTCCCCTCGGAGCCCCCTCTGGTACTTCTTTGGCCCATCTGGTGTCTCTGGTCTAGAAAAAATCTCCAAAAAGTTCTGCAGCATTTGGACTCCATTTGGTATTGATTTTCTGCTATGTAAAAAACAAGCAAAAAACAGCAATTGGCACTAGGCACTATGTCAATAGCTCAGTCCCAAAAATGATATAAAGTTGCTATAAAATGATTGTACAACATCCAAGAATGATAATATAATAGCATGGAATAACCAAAAATTATAGAAACATTGGAGATGTATCAATCCCCTCATCCTTTCTTCCATGGTGCCATGCTCGAGTGTCACCTCCAGCTTGTGCCCCCGCGAGCTCCGGTCCTGTCGTCCGCCATGGTCAGCGAAGTCGCCCATGCTAAGCCATGGCCCTTCACAGAGACGTCTGAGCTCTCCTGGAACACATAGGGAAGACTTATCCCCTCGGTTTTCTCCCATGGTCTTCATGCCCTCCTCTCAGCTAGGGCCACTATATTGGTCAGATGCGCATGCTCATCGATGTCACTCCCAGTGACCATAGGATCCAAAGCCACCTAAACTGAATCCGTCACAGCCCCCATAGTTCACACTCGCTCACTTAGCCCTCTCTGCCACTCTTGTTCGCTTCCCGACTCGTCGCCGTTGTGTCTAGTGCCTCACCGACGTCCAATCCCCACTTGTTAGTGGGCCCAACTGTCAGGTATTATATTAGATAGATATGATAATTAACTATTAGTTCTAACCTTAGGTGCTAATGTAGCCATAAAGTTTTACCTTCGTCATTTTGTGGGGAGACATATATTTTTATTTTCTTCTGTGGGTGGATATGTAAGAGGCAAATAGAGGGGCTATTTATTTCTTTTTTAGAAGGGTTCCACATGTAAGTGACATCACCCATCTTACACTTCCTTGGGGTAGGTTGGTCTAAGATGATGGTCAAATGCCCTTGATCTTGGAGATGAAAGGGCATTCGAGCGATCACAGAGACAAATGTAAGGGAAAAACTCACTAGAAGGTTCCAAGTAGTGACAAAAATGTGATTATCCCATTTTATATTTCTTATCAAAAAAGGGAAAACAAGAGATCAAAAGTTAAAATTGATAAAGGATAGGCCACAACTTGTTTGGGAACCAAAATTTATGTTGCTGCTAATCAATTTATTCCTTCATGAGGTGGTATGGGTGGGCCCAATAACAAGCAAACATCGGTTCCCTCGCTCACTGGATCAGGAGAGTAAATGCTCGGTGATTGGTTGACAATGCACCGTTCATCTATGACTTTACCATGAATTTGATTTTTTTTCAAAATATTCATGAATTTTAGAAATGGTTCATGATTTTGAGATAGTTCAAGAATTTAAAAATATTCATGAAGTTGAAAGAGTCCATGGATTTCAGAGAAAAAACCACAAATTTGAAAAGGATCCTGAAGTTGAAAAGGTTCATGAATTTTAAAAAAAGTTTGTGAAAGGATCGAGAAGAGGTGTCTAGAGGAGGGGGGGTGATTAGACCCTCAACAAGCAAAAGTGGCGGTTTTTAGATTCTTCCAGTTGAGATGGAGTTTTAGCACAAGTTTAAGCATTCACAATACATTTAAAGCAAGCATGGCAAGAGTATATGAGTAGCGGAAAGTAAAGCGTGCAAATTGCAAGAAAGTAAAGGGATGGGATTGGAGTGTGCAAACGCAATTGGAGACATGGAGATTTTTGGCGTGGTTCTGATAGGTGGTGCTATCATACGTCCACACGTTGGTGGAGACTTCAACCCATGAAGGGTAACGGTTGCGCGAGTCCACGGAGGGCTCCACCCACGAAGAAGAAACCTTGTCTATCCCACCATGGCCATTGCCCACGAAGGACTTGCCTCACTTGGGTAGATCTTCATGAAGTAGGCGTTCTCCTTGCCCTTACAAACTCCTTGGTTCAACTCCACAATCTTGACGGAGGCGCCCAAGTGAGACCTAACCAATCTAGGAGACACCACTCTCCAAAAGGTAATAGATGGTGTGTTGATGATGAACTCCTTGCTCTTGTGCTTCAAATGATAGTCTCCCTAACACTCAACTCTCTCTCACAGATTTGGCTATGGTGGAAAGATGATTTGAGTAGAAAGAAACTTGGGGAAGGCTAGAGATCAAGATTCTTATGGTTGGATTGGAATGTCTTGGTCTGAACACATGAGTAGGTGGTTCTCTCTCGGAAAATGAGTAGTGGAAGTGTAGGCATGTTCTGATGGCTCTCTATTGAATAGAGAAGGGGGTGGAGGGGTATATATATCCTCCCCACAAAATCTAACCATTACACACATTTGAACCAACTCGATCAGACCGAATAGGTGAACTCGGTGGGACCAATTCAGTTCAAAATGTGAACGTTAGGATTCTCGGTGGGACCGACATGATCAACTCGGTGGGACCGATGTGCTAGTGTTAGGGCAAAACCTCATCTTGGTGTGACTAATTGCATGAACTCGGTGACACCGATTTCAACAATGAGCAAATAGAGAGTTGGTCAAGCAAACTCAGTGGGACCGATTGCACATTTCAGTGAGACCAAAATAATTACAAAGGGCAACACAGAGTTTGCAAGGCCATCTCGGTGAGACTGAATTGATTAGGGTTTCTAGCAGTGGCTATGTCAATAGAACTCGGTGGCACCGAATAGATCAAATCGGTGGGGCCGAGTTTGACTTTAGGTTTAGGACATATTTGGATTTGATAAAGTGATTGAGGTCTTTGGAGCATATCACTAAGCACTTTGAGCAAGTAGACCATTAAACAACACCTTATCCCCTCTTAATAGTTTTGGCGTTTCCTATGGACTCAATGTGATCTTGGATCACTAAAATAGAAATGAAGAGTCTTGAGTTTTACCAATCTATGTCCTTAGCATCTTGAAGGGGTTCCACATCCTCCTGTGCATCCCACGCCATTGTTGAACTTTCTAAAATATACTAGATTAAAATATTATTCTAACAAGAGATATGTTGACATTAATTACCAAAATCGCCCAGGGAGCACTTGTGCTTTCAATCTCCCCCTTTTTGGTAATTGATGAAAACATACATCAAAACTTTAGATAAAGATATGAAGAGTAACAAGTAAAGCTTTGGAAAGACATGTAAACATGCATAGGCTCCCCTACATGTTTGCAATCATGTAAAGCAGTGGCGGAGCCAGGATTTGAGCAAGCCCTGGGCCTAAAAAAATTCCGCGAGGAAAAACTTAATGTCTATCAGGCTTTTAGCTACCTCAAAAGATATCCCAAATAAAATATGGCTCAATTGCATGAAATATTTATAATTTAAACTCAATTAACGATACAACAAAATAGCTAAAAAAACACATAACCTCATCAATGTGATAAAAAAGAGTACCAAATCAATGGTTTGCTTCATGAGTACCTTGCATAACCACATCAGTGATGGAAGAAGAGCCAACACCTTCAAGACATCAAAAGCAAATTTCGTAAGAGATAACATAAACATCAAGTGAAATAATTATCATTGATACAAATCTAAAAACTTACCACTTCGACGAAGTAAAAGCCCTTTGCCAAACCTATATAAGTTCCCTGGATCAAGAAACGCAATGCATATTAACAATTGAGTAGACCTTTCATCTTCCTTTTCTACAATATGAAATACTATATTGCCGGGGTCGCTGATCCACGAACACCTATGGGACCGGCGGACCGGGTCCCTTTCGGTTCGGCGGAGGGTGGAGGTTGCGCAAAGAGCAGATCGAGGCGAAGCACG
This sequence comes from Triticum urartu, assembly GCF_056163025.1. NCBI lineage: Eukaryota > Viridiplantae > Streptophyta > Magnoliopsida > Poales > Poaceae > Triticum > Triticum urartu. The sequence goes on along the minus strand of NC_141875.1, from coordinate 580,141,159 downwards.
CGGGCGATTTACCCAGGTTCGGGCCGCACGGATGCGTAAATCCCTACTCCTGCTTTGTGGATTGGTATTGATTTCTTGCTCGGGAGCGCGGAGTGCTACAGTACACACCGGCGGCGAGCGAGATCGAGCGTGGGTGTGGGGAAGTGGCTTCCTCGAGAAGGCTCTCAAATTGCCGACCCCCCTCTACGTTGCACACGGGCCTCCTTTTATACTCAAGGGGTTACCGACATAGAGCAACGGGGGCCAAGGGCAAAAACGGAAAAGGTGCCGTGGATAGGCACAGCTAGGTGCTGTAGTAGGCACAGCTACCCGCTATAGTGTTATCATACCTAACCCTGACGGCAGGGGACAAGGGCATTAAATGCCCGTCTGTGTCGCCTAAACAGTACCAAGAGGGACCGCTAGGGACGCCACCGTTTGCGACGATGGTTATCTCGTCAGCGCCTGCTCGCCACCTCGCACCCTTAGCTGCACGGCCTCCAGCCACGTCTGCTTGGGAGGGGCCCCAGAGCGACACGTGGTGGATGTGCTGGAGCGCGGGCTCGGAGAGGCGGTTCGCCGCGGCAAGCGCCTTGCCGCGGTTGTTGTCTTGTCGCGTCCGGGAGCTTGTCGCCCACCGGGCTTTGCCAGGATGCATGGTGCGTCGCGGCAGGTTTTCTTGGTATGCCTGGGTTGGCCTTCCCGGCAAGCTCCTCTTGCCGGGGCCTCGAGGTGCTTTTGATAGCCTTCTCGGCAAGCTCCTCTTGCCGGGGTCTTGTTTCCTTCCCGGCCAGCTCCTTGCCGGGGCCTTGGTTCGAGTACTTTGTTCTTGAATGGCCTTCAAAGGGAACCGCGGAGGATCTTGGCGGTCACCCGGCAAGCCTTGCCGCGGGATGCTGCGACTGCCCATGCACGAGTTCGGGATACTAGGGTACCCCTACTCTAGGACACCGACAGGAGCCCCCGGGCCTGGGCCAGACGCGGTGCCGAGCGCTGTTGGGCCAGGCCCAAAACAGTGCACGGGCACGCGCGGCCTAGGTCACGCCGCGTATCTCTCCGTCTCCTCCACACACGCCCAGAACGGCACGCGTCATATGCGGCGTCGTGGGTGACGTGGGGTTCCTTTACGGAAATGCGGAACGTCCGCCCCCTCCCCCCTTTACAAGCAGAGGAAACAGGGGCAGTTGGCCCGCTCGCCCGTTGCAGTTCCCAACCTCAGAAATCTCCGCCGCTCCCTCGCCTCCCCAAAGCAGAGAGAGAGAGAGCAGCGCTCCGCCCCCCTCCGCCACTAGAACCACCGACGCCGTCGATCCCCTCTACTACTTCCGCCATGGATCCAAAAGCCGACAAGGGGAAGACTGTGAAGACGACCGAGGCGCAGCGGCTCGCGACGCTGCGGAAGGAGCGGTCTGTTTTCCCCCCAGGCTCGACGCGAAGGAGCTGAGGGAGAAGTATTATCTGTTCTGGTCGGCGGAGACGCGCGCGCATCCGCGCACAAGGGTTTTCCCCGCCGCCGCTTGGAAGAAGGCTCCGAAAGGGTACCCCTTCTTCGCCTTGTTCTTCTATTGCGGGCTCTGCCCGCCCTTCTCTGATTTCTTTTGCGACATCATGAACACCTATGGATTCCATCTCCTTGACTTCACCCCCAATGCCGTCTTGACAATGGCGGTTTTCGCACACGTCTGCGAAAACTTTGTCGGAGTCCTTCCCAACGTAGCTCTCTTCCGCCACTTCTTCATTCCTCGAGTAGAGAGAGGAGAGGCTCTATCCGGTGGAATCGCCTGGATCTCGAGGGCCGGCAAGAAGGAGACCTATCTGGAGGGAGAGCTCCGCGGCAAGTGGGAGGAGTGGAGGGCCGATTGGTGCTGGATTGCTGAGGAGAGCCCGCAGCCTTTCACCGCCCGGCGCCATTCCCCTGTGGCGCGCGGCAGCGATTGGAGCGACGTGGCCCCGGAGGATGACAGGTTGAAGATCGCCGTCACCAGGATCCTGTGCCTCAGGATTGCCGGGCTCACTGTTGGCGCAGTTGGTGCAGACTTCCTCCGCCGCCGCATCGCCCCCCTGCAGGAGCGGGGGAGGCCAACTTGGGAGTTCAAGAATGCGGCAGACATCATGAGGTTGCGGCCAGGCCTCAATTACAACTTCACAGTCTTGGAGCTCACTGCAATGCTGCAGGAGCTCTTCAAGTATGACCCCCAGCACCCGAGGTGTTCAGGTTGCCGGGGGGCGTCGTGCCTTTGTGCAACAATTCCGCGCTTGACCGCATCCGTGCAATGATGCCGGAGTGCGATTCGCACGGGATCGTGCCGACCTGGCAGGAGCCTGTGGACGTGGTCGTGCAGCAATTCTTCGACGACTTGGTGGAAGTGCCAATCTGCCTTGACGAGAAGGACGGCCTGACCCGCGACACCACGGATGCAGAGTTGGCGCGCATCGCCACTAGGCTGGAGGAGGCGGTGGCAGCCGCAGCCGCGGGCGAGTTTGGGTTCACTATGGCGGAGGCAGAAGCGGCAAGCCGCGCTGTGCGAGGGGACCCTACCGGCAAGAAGGAGCTTGCCGGGCAAGACACCGAGCCGAGCGAGCCCGCCAAGGACGCGAGCGACTCGTCGCAAATCGACGCGGAGCCTCCATCCCCACCAAGAAGGCGCCTCCGCAAGGCTGGTGATGTGGCGGAGCGGCAAGCGGGGCAACAGTCGCCACGCCGCGTGACACGCTCGACCATGGCAAACACCGTTGCCGCGGGAGCGCCTCATGCTACGATGGCAACTGGAGCGGAGTCTAGCCGGAGCACCGCTTCAGTCCCTGCCGCTACTCACGCCGCGCCAACAGCTGGAGCGGGGTCGTCTCAGACCGCCGCGACTGCACCCGCCAAGCGGTCAAGGGAAGCTTCTCCTCCACCTCCTCGCGCCGGGCGCGCGCGGGGCTTCGACTTCTCCGCGTTAAGCTCCAACGAGGAAGATGAAGAAGAGTAAGCTTCTCTTGTTGTACTCGCGTTTCTTCAGTTCTTGCTGTTGATCTTGTTTCTCACTTGCTTTTCCCTGAACCTGCCCCTCTTTAGGACCCTGGCCCAGAGAGCGGCAAAGAGAGCTAAGGCCCCGGTGGTCATCGTCGAGGACGAGCCTACTGCGACAACAGGTGGCGCGCCCGAGACAACCTTGCTGGGGCTTGCGACTTTCCTTCATGGCAGCCCCCAGCGTAAGTGTGTGATTTACTTTCTGCTGCGAGGCGCGCTTGGGTACTTGTCTTTGCTGATATCTTCTTGTTGACTTGTGTAGGAGCCGAGCAGCCCCACCAGGAGCCAAGGGAGAATCCCCCGACAAGGGAGAATTCTCCGGCAAGGGAAGGCTCCCCGGCGAGGGGCAGCGCCAGCGGCCCCCCGACGACGGAGACCACGACCGCAGAGCCTGGCGCAGGTACTCCCCTCGCTTCGGAACTTCTCTTGGATCCTTCTTGAGTTTTTGCTGGACTTTTCTTGACTCTTCTCCCCTTGCCGGCCGTCAGACCCATCTGCTGCGGAGCGGATGGAGACCGAGGTCGCCGCCGAGGACGTAGCCGGCGGTGGCGACGCCGCCGGCGCGGAGGCCGCCAAGGAAGACGCCGCGGCAACTGGCGAGGGGCCTGGCGATCGCTCTGACGGCCCTGAGGCCGCAGGAGCGCCAGGCGCTACATCGACCGCCGATCCGTCCGCCGCTGCCGCAGCGCCAGGCTCCGGGGAGCCCCAGCCAGGCGTCTACCTGAAGGCCGGCGACGACGTCTTCATCAATCTTCCCTGGGCATCAAGCTCCAGAGTGCCGGTCGAGGGGGAGGTCTTCGATGGAGAAGTGCTCGCCTCCGCGGGACTGAAGCTGGTCGACGCGCCAAGCAGCAGCAGCAACGAGCCCGAAGAAGAGCGGCTGCTGCGCAGGTTGATGTCGCTCTACCGCGCGCGACAAGCCAAGCTGGAGTCCCGCGAGGCGCTTGTCACGAAGGCGGGAGCCGACATCGAAAGGCGCGCGGAGGAGCTTGGGGGTTTCCACCGGGAAGCCGTCCGATCCTTGGCGGAGGAGCGGGAGCAGCTCGCCGAGGCGCGGAAGGCCTTCCTCCTCGAGAAGGCCGAAGCCGAAGAGCTGCAGCGACTTGCCGCTGTGAAGCTAGCCGCGGAGGAGGGCGAGCTGGCGCAGCGGAAGGTCAACCTCGACGCTCACGAGGAGGAGCTTGCCGCGCGCGAGGAGAAGCTTGGCGGAGCCCTCAAGCAAGCGGAGGACGCTGCCGCCGCCGCCGAGGCCGCGAAGGAGGAGTGGAAGACGAAGGTGGCGCAACTAGAAGCCGATCTCACCGAGAAGGGTAGAGAGCTCAGCGCCGCCAAGGTCTCCTGCGTGGATCTTGAGTTGAAGCTAGCCGCTTCGGCCAAGGCGCTGGACGGCGCCAAGGAGCGGGAGGCGGCCCTGAAGAAGGAGATCAAAGCCGACAAGGCGTTGCTGGAGAGTGCTGCCACCACCCAAAACGCCTTTAGGGATACGGTGGAGCACTGGACAGAGAGCCTCGTGAACGCCGCCGGGGACATCGATAAGGAGCTGGCGCAGCTGGGAGCGGTGGATTTCGGGTATCCCTCCGACGACAACCTCCAGCCCAGCGCCAAGCTCACTCTGTTCTTCCAGGGCGTGGCGACAGCGCTCCAGCGGCTCCGGGATAGGATCCCGAAGCAGCTGGCCGACGAGTCGCGCGAGATCTGTGCGGGAGCCCTTCAGAAGGTGTTGATGAAGGTGGCCTTCCGCAATCCAGGCCTTCGCCTCAACAACGTCCTCAGACCCTTGCCGCCTGATATCGATCAGGAGGAACTCAAGGCCCTTGTCGCACCCATTGTGGACAAGGTGAGCGGGATCAAGAGGGTTGAGGGCGACCGCGTTGACTAGGCCGCCTGCCCCCTTCTTTCCTTGTCGCTGCTAGCTATGCCATAGAAAACATCTGTTAGAGCTGCGACAAGCTATCTTGTAATATAACTTTCTTATGGGTAGTGATTGCTATGTTATTCCCCTTTGCTTGATTCCTTGCTTTGTTTGTTTTCACCCTACGCTTTTAGGGAACTTGCCGGTGTAGGCACCTGAGCCGCGAGCGCTGAGTGCGGAACGTCAGCAGCCTGCTGGCGGTGCCGCTATCGGCAAGAAACCTTGTCGCAACTAGCTGCAGCTCACTTAAGTTGCTGAGCGGGGCTCGAAGCAAAGTAAGGGCGCGACTAGTTAAGCAACTAGTCGCGGCTCACTTACGTTGTTGAGCAGGCTCGAAACAATGCAAGGGCGCGGCTAGTTAAGCAACTAGCCATAGCTCACCTAATGTTGTTGAGCGAGCTCGAAACAACGCAAGGGCGCAGCCAGCTACGAGTTGGCTCCTCCGCGCACAGGTTTTCCATACAAGGTGTGGTCGTTCAAGGGAGATAACTTAAAATTTAAATAACTTGATTGCTCAAACTTTGGCAACTTAGCTGTTCTGTTGTAGCGAGATCCTTGAACTCCGCACCGCCCACACCACTATCTTCTCCTCCACCGCCCGGGCCCCCAAAGTAGGGGCCTTCTCACGGTCGGCGTCAACTTGTTGGAATTCTTGGTGAACTGAATGCGCCGAAGAACAAGGTCGCCTTCCTCGAGACTTCTGGCATCAACTTTGCGGCTATGGTAGCGGCGCAAAGTTTGCTGGTAGCGAGCAGCTCGCACAGCAGCCTGAAGACGGTCTTCCTCAAGGAGCGGCGCGTCATCTTGCCGCAGCCGCTCTTGCTCAAGCTCGTCGTGAGCGAGCACTCGAGGTGACCCGTATACGAGGTCCGTGGGGGGGGGGAAGATGATGAAGATCTAGCTCGTGTGGACGCCGGATCCGGTTCGCACAACTTCGACGCGCCCCTACCTGGCGCGCCAGAGATGCCGGGGTCGCTGATCCACGGACACCTATGGGACCGGCGGACCGGGTCCCTTTCGGTTCGGCGGGGGGCGGAGGTTGCGCAAAGAGCAGATCGAGGCGAAGCACGCGGGTGATTTACCCAGGTTCGGGCCGCACGGATGCGTAAAACCCTACTCCTGCTTTGTGGATTGGTATTGATTTCTTGCTCGGGAGCGCGGAGTGCTACAGTACACACCGGCGGCGAGCGAGATCGAGCGTGGGTGTGGGGAAGTGGCTTCCTCGAGAAGGCTCTCAAATGGCCGACCCCCCTCTACGTTGCACACGGGCCTCCTTTTATACTCAAGGGGTTACCGACATAGAGCAACGGGGGCCAAGGGCAAAAACGGAAAAGGTGCCGTGGATAGGCACAGCTAGGTGCTGTAGTAGGCACAACTACCCGCTACAGTGTTATCATACCTAACCCTGACGGCAGGGGACAAGGGCATTAAATGCCCGTCTGTGTCGCCTAAACAGTACCAAGAGGGACCACTAGGGACGCCACCGTTTGCTACCATGGTTATCTCGTCAGCGCCTGCTCGCCACCTCGCACCCTTAGCTGCATGGCCTCCAGCCACGTGTGCTTGGGAGGGGCCCCAGAGCGACACGTGGTGGATGTGCTGGAGCGCGGGCTCGGAGAGGCGGTTCGCCGCGGCAAGCGCCTTGCCACGGTTGTTGTCTTGTCGCGTCCGGGAGCTTGTCGCCCACCGGGCTTTGCCGGGATGCATGGTGCGTCGCGGCAGGTTTTCTTGGTATGCCTGGGTTGGCCTTCCCGGCAAGCTCCTCTTGCGGGGGCCTCGAGGTGCTTTTGATAGCCTTCCCGGCAAGCTCCTCTTGCCGGGGTCTTGTTTCCTTCCTGGCCAGCTCCTTGCCGGGGCCTTGGTTCGAGTACTTTGTTCTTGAATGGCCATCAAAGGGAACCGCCGAGGATCTTGGCGGTCACCCGGCAAGCCTTGCCGCGGGATGCTGCGACTACCCGTGCACGAGTTCGGGATACTAGGGTACCCCTACTCTAGGACACCGACATATATGATTGCATACATACACATTATTTGAATTAAATTTCAGTCCAAAGTAGTTTACACACTGATACATCATACAAGTAAAAAATGTTACAAGTGGAATTGTGGAAAGCTTCAATGACGAAACAGAGAAAGCATCAAAGAAAATACAAGGTGCAACAGCCCCAGTGAAACAGCGCGCAGGTGGATGATGCGCCACGCGGGCGATCGATGCACGGGACAGGATCCGGCGGTCAGAGCCGCAGAGGCCAGAGCAGGAAGAAAGTTGGGGGTGGGGTGGGGCCGGCGGCGAAGCCACGATGGACGGTAGCGTGAACGCTGGAGTCTGGAGATCGATCGTGCCACCCGACTCTCTTTGCCTGCGTGCGACTCGGTGGCGGCCGCGCGAGGGTTGCGTCTCCTTTTTTTGCACGACAGTGGTGGCTCTGCGCCTCGTGGATCATGCGCAAGACTCGTGCGTACGAGTTGGATCGTGGGTGGGTTCTGGGTTGCCTTGTGCTGCATTTAGACAGCCTAGCAAGGCTCTGGGCCTTCGTTATTTATTGGGCTGTACCCCGGGCCTGTAAAGCAACCTATATAGTTATAGCCTGTAAACTTTTGCACGCCCTGGGCCTGGGCCCTAGGTGCCCGGGGCCCAGCTCCGCCCCTGATGTAAAGATAGAATATGAGTGTAGCGACCCGACCCAAATGGGTCAAGTCTCTGTGCTTAAGTGTCATCCCTGGATCGGTATGCTGACACACACAATACTCAAGGATTTATAACAGAGTGCAATCACATGTAAAAATAACGTAAATACTATTACCTCAATCAACATACAGGAAGTAACAACAAGGTTGTGGATTCCCAACAACACCAACGGCAAAGTTCAGTGTAGACATCGTAACCCTAACGCGTCACTTACTCGTCGTATGATTCCTGCAACAGGAGGCGTTGTAGCCATGTAGGTCGGTACATTAAATGTACATGCAATTTCAGACCATAGAATAATAATCAAAATGTCTATCTCTATATGCATATTTGGCTGGTGGAGGCTCTAAGTTTAATTTTGCATAAAGCTAATTTTTCCCTACAACAAAGCAATACATTTTTATTACTACACAGTTTATGCCATTATTGAGAAAGTTCCTCCAACTCAATCCCAAAATTACCAAGTATAAATAATACCCCAATTCATTAATTAAATAGATTGATGAGATCAACAAATAATTCACTTCTAGATACTCAAGATGTCCATAATCGGGGACACGGCTAATCATGATTTGTTTGTACACTCTGCAGAGGTTTGCGCATTTTTCCCCACCAGACTCAATCTCCTCCGTTGAATTTCTCACACTGTCTGATGTTTGAGAACCGGATGATCGAGACATGGTCTTTCCGAAGAGGTCCCCTTAACCGATAGATAGGCCGGTACACCTACAATTCCCCTACATCTGCTAGTCCATCATGGAAAGGTTTCCCACAGCTTACTTAACTATGCCAGAGCCCATAATGGCTTGTGGCTGCACACGGAAGTTTGTAGGCATGAATAATCTTATGATCCGTTTGAGCCTGGGTGGCATTCCATAGGATGATCTCACGGGTAACCCGGGATCTCCTAGGACAACACTGGATTACCCAGGTGCCCGCAATGAATCCACCCAGATGTGTATTAAAGTAGCCACGTTAAGTTTCCCTTAGTTATTATCTCTCACAACTTGCACAATTCTCACGTACCAATCCCCGTCTACGAGCATGGCTAAGCAATATGAGCATAATGTATATTCCTGGGGTTATAAAAGGTATTAGGTTCCTACCTCATGAACTACATAGCAAAAGCACAATACCCAAATCCTACACATGCAAATCTTTGAGGGGTGTATCTAGTACAAGTAAAACTGGGTATGGAAAAGTATGATCAAAGTGTGAACTTGCCTTGTACTGTTGATGAAGATTCTTCGCACTCATAATTTCTGATAGTTCTACTTGTCACACTCCGTTCAATCTATCATAAGCAAGCAATTATAAACACACATAAGAAATCACTCAAAAGATCCAAAAGAACGTAGAAAATACTTCGGAAAACTTCAAAACCATCAAATAAAACTCATGGACATAAATATATTTTTAATAGAAGCAAAATTGTGTGATTTTGATCTTAACAGAAAGTACATGTCAAAAGCTTCGATTTGCAAAAAGAATCAAATTAATCGGAGTTATAAAACTCAATTTATAGCCAAACGAGTTTGAATTCAAATCTTGAAAATTTTAGAACTTCCAAAAATATTTTTAGTTTGGTTCTCTGGTTAGATGAGATCACACTGAAAATTTTGGCATTGGTTTCATCGAGTTTGGACAAACGAGTAAAAAGTTGTGCTAGATTGAAAAGCATGGGCTAATCTGTAAGAAAACTAATTGCATCTAGGTCCCTGGCTACGCGACAGAAAACTAACGGACGAACGTCTGCTACAGAAGCATAAATGATGAACACGTTCACTACAAAAGTGAACCTTATGAACGTTTACTAAATAAAAACAAAATATTTCAAAAAAAACTCCTTGATCTGGACCGTTGGATCCAGATTGGACGGACGAGGGCAGGTGGCGGTTACCGCGGCGGTTGGGGTCACCGGCGACGTCAGCTACGGACAGAGCGGCGGCTCCGGTGGTCCTCCGGCACGGGAAGCACCACGAGAAGGCGCGGGGCGTCGAGGCAAAGTCAAAGAACGCGGCGGCTTCGGTCGAGGGCGACGGGACGATGTGGGGCGACAGCGGCGGCGGCGGTGGCGGGTGCGGCGGAGGTGTGTGGCGGCCTGGGAGGATGAGAGAGAGGGGGTTGTGGGCTGCGCATTTATAGGAGGGGAAGGGAGACGTAGCTTGCGCGAGGGGCAAAGGCAGTGGCTGGTGACCGGGTCGGGCATGGCGGCGGACTCGCGAGCGGAGTCCCGCTCGGGTACGGAGGTGAGGTGGTGGGCTGGCTGGGCCGCGGCCTGGCGGCTAGCTGTGCCTTCCCAGTTCGGCGGAGAGAGTTTTTTAAAAAAAACTAACAACAGAAATAAGACAAACCACGAATAATAAAAATGATATATAGGTATATTATATATCAAAATTTTTAGAAAAAGATTTTCTAAAACATGAACATATATTCAGCGGCAAATAAAATCCACAAAAATTTGAATAAAGCTAATAGTGTTGCTGGCTCATTTAAAAACCAAATAAAAATATTTTAAAATACCAAAATAGTTTCAAGCTCATTTTTCTCCAATTTTCTACTGTAGGGAATCATTTTACCCCATTTTCCACATATTTTATTTTTGGAGAAAAATAATTTGAATAAGAACCAAATAACTCCAAATTGAAAGTGGGTTTCAAAATATGTAAGTGCATCTAGTGCCACCCCTAGTTGGTTTTGCAGTATTGACGACAAACCTAGTTGAGGGACTAATGTGTTCGTGAGAATTGCAGGATAACACAGGTAGAAGTCCGTCATTGATTCAGTTTTCCTACCAGAGATGACCCGTATAAATGTATGAAGACATTGAAGTCAAAGGTGGTATGTGAAGACATTCACATTGAATACTATGACAAGAGAAGACATCGCATGAAGACTATGGAGCGCGAAGACTTAGATCTTTCGTAGTTCTTTTTCTTCTTTGTTGAGTCATAGGAACCACCGTACTGTTAAGTGTGGTCCAAGAGAACCAGTCAGAATGACTGAAGTGATGCTTAACCAAAATCCTATGTCTTCGAGTGAAGACTATGAGAGCGAATCTTGTCCAGAGTTGGACAAGTCAGCTTTGCTTGTAGCCCAAGTAAAGTTGCCATGTGTGTTTGAAATCTGACCGTTGGAACACGTGACAGTTCCTTAGTGACCCAGGGTCATTTCAGACAAATCAGGTCGGGTTGCCTAGTGGCTATAAATAGCCCACCCCCTACAACCATAAATGGTTGGCTGCTCAGAGTTAAAGTATGGCTTTTGTCGTTTGAGAGCAACCCACCTCGAAGCCTTTGAGAGAGAATTCCTTGCGAGGATAAAGCCCTAACCACCCAGAGCCAAAGAGAGTTAGGCATCACTTAAGTCTTCTTGTCTGTGTGATCTGAAGACTTATTACACTTGAGGACTGTGAATCCTCCAGCCGGTTAGGCGTCGCGTTCTGAGCATCCAAGAGTCATTGTGGATCGCCGGTGAACGAAGTTTGTAAAGGTTTGGAAGTCTACCTTGAAGGCTTACCAGAGTGATTGGGAGAGGTCTGTGTGACCTTAGCTCAAGGGGAATACGGTGAGGACTGGGTGTCCTGAGCTGCGTGTTTAGGACTGGGTGTCCGGGACTGTGTGTCCTCAGGTTTAAATACCTAGCCACCCTAACCAGACGTACAGTTGTCACAACAACCGGAACTGGTCCAACAAATCATTGTCTTCAACGAGTCACTGGTTTCATCCTTCCCTTCCCTTTACTTACTGTTGGTCCGTGTGAAGTCATTGTACGATTGCATCACCATTTGGCTTCACTGCGTGATTACTTGTTCTGATTGGCTTCACAATATCTTCCTACATGATCCTTACTGCCTAGCTGCTATTAGTCATTGTGCTTTCACTTCATTTAATACTTGACTATGGTTTGCCTAGTGTAGTCTACCTTCTGCTGCATGGTAATAGGTTTATTTCTATCGTTTGTCTTCGAAACTTCCACGTTTTGAAGACTTTCATAAAAATCGCCTATTCACCCCCCTCTAGTCGATCACTAGCACTTTCAATTGGTATCAGAGCAAGGTACTCCCTTGTTCTGTGTGATTTGGTTTAACCACCTGGAGTTTTAGCTATGTCGACTGCAGGGATAATTAAAGTCTCCGCCGCATGCCCCGTCTTCGATGGAACTGAATATCCCTACTGGAAGAATAAGATGCGCATGCATCTTGAAGCCATTGATGTCGACCTATGGTATGTCGTCAAGAACGGCGTTCCCAAGGCTGGAGAAGGTGTCACTGCTGCAGATGTCAAGAAGTTCGTTCAACTGGACTCTACTGCCAAGAATATCATCTGTGGTCATCTGACCAAAGGACAGTATGGCTATGTGAGTGCTTTGGAAAAATCTAAGCTAGTCTGGGACTGGCTCTCCAAGGTCAACGAAGGCGTCTCAACCCAGAGAGATCAGAGAATCAGTGTCCTTCGCAACCTCTTCAACCGCTTCAAGAGAAATGACAATGAGAATGTCCAGCTCACGTTTGATCGACTCACTGACATCACAAATGAACTTCAAGCCCTCGGCACTACTGAGATCACCAAGCATGAAGTCGTCAAGATACTCCTGAGATCACTTGACAGTTCGTTTGACACCCTAGCCCTGATGATTCAAGAACGACCTGATTTCAAGACACTCGATCGTCTGATACTTGAGAGGCTCAACACACACGAGTTTCAGCTTTCTGAGAAAAGAGACATCTACGGTCCCAACTATGGGCGAACTCGTGCCTTGAAGGCAAAAGTTGTCTCCTCATCTGAAGAAGAATATGACAGCAGTTCTGATGATCCTGAAGACATTGGAAACGAGCTTGCTATGCTTGTGAAGAAGTTCCAAAAATTCACCAAGAAGAAAGGCTTTAGAAAGTCCTCACGTTCAATCTCAATAAATGATGAAGCTTCTGCTCATGACTACAAGAAGAAAACATGCCACAAGTGCAGGAAGCCTGACCACTACATCTCTGAGTGTCTGCAGTGGGACAATGAGAACAAGAAGAAGAAGAAGAGCAAGGAGTATGACTCTGACGACAAGAAGAACAAGAAATACTCAAAGTCTTCATCCAAGTCTTCCTCAAAGTCTTCATCATACAAGAAGAGCTCATCTAGCAAGGCACGTGCGTTTGTTGGCAAGGAAATGGATTCAGAGGAGTCCGCTTCTGAGGAGGTGGAGGTGGAGTCTGAGGAGGAGTCCGATTCTGGCGTAGCGAGTCTGGCTACAGCATACGTTGCCAAGTCCATCTTCAACACTGAAGACAATGACTCTGTCACCGACACCGAGGCAAATGCCAAGGACTACTCCGCTCCTACCTACTGCTTCATGGCACGCGGTGCCAAGGTAAACACACGCACTACTCACTATCAAACATCTAGTGACGATGACTCTGATTGTGGTTCCAAACCCAGCTACAAAACACTTGCTAAAATTGCAACTGAACAACAGAGAGCTATGGAACATATTCAAAAATTGTTAGACAAAAGCGATGATCTATTAGACGCTGAAATGACTCGATCTTAGTCCTTAATTGAAGACATAAAAAATCTTCACGTTAAGTATGAGGAACTTGAAAGTCTTCATGAAACGCTCTCAACAACTCATGAAAAGCTTTCCCATGATTATCTTCTAAGGAAGCAAGATCTTGAGAGATTGAGAGCGGCTCATGAAGATCTTCAAAAGGAAAACAAGTCACTTCGCGCTGAATAGATCAGTCCCGCTTAGGAAGGATTTGAACCACCATGTCTTAAATGCCTTGAGCGTGATAACGCTACTTCCGTTGCTGAATGTTCTACTGCTTCTACTATTGCAATATCTTCAACTGATGATGTGGAAACTAACCCCTCTGCTGAGTATACCACTGCTATTGCTGATGAGAATGCTAGGTTGAAGACATTGCTTGAAACAGGGATGTACAAAAGTCTCAAAGGGCATCAGACACTATGTGATGTCCTCAAAAGGCAGATCCTGAACCGAAAGAGGGTGTTGGGTTCGAAAGGAAAATGAATGCTGATGGCTCTTACTGGAAACCTGACCAGTACCCCAAAACCACATGGGTTGCTGCAAAGGAACCTTCAGCGGATCCGTCCACCCTATGTGGCTTCACTTGTGCTAATCCCACTGTTATTGATGAATCCTTTGATGCAAACTATAAACTGTTTAAGAATCAGAATGGTGAAGTGTTTGCCAGGTATATTGGTACTAACTGCAGGAATGGGCCGCCTATGAAGAAGGTCTGGGTGCCAAAAAGGTGTTTGGAGAATCTTCCTGTGAATGTCATCATGACACCACAGGTGAAGAAGACAAACCCCAGACCACAGGCTTCATACGGTCCAAAGGCTTCATACAGGCAGAGGACTCACCTGAGTCGCACTAACGTAAATGTATTGCAGGGAAACCATACTCAGGACTGTGAATATGAGCGCGTTTCATCAAACCGCCATGTTCATAAGACCAAGAACTATTCTTCTTATTCTTATGAGTACTATTTTCCACCTGCAAGACTTTTTGCTAGGGCTCCTAAGCCAAAGTTCTCAGATGCTGCACTTAGACTCATTGCTTCGAAGCCACCCTTGAAGATGTGGGTGGCTAAGAAAGCTTAACTCTCTTTTGCAGGGAAAGGTCTCCAGACGAAAACCAAAATCATCTGATGCTATTGCTGGGGACCTTACACATCTTGCAGGGCGCAAGATCAAATGCCCAAATGGTCTTATTATGACTTTGTTCCTGAGTCACTTGCTACTTGCCCTATCAGTCCTAATCTCGATCTAAGCTTTAACAATCCACTGGTTCATCAAATGTTTTTGCTTCACAATTCTCTTCGTGAAGCCTATCCCCCTAACTGCACTGTAGGGTACGACACCAGCAGCTTCAGAATGGATTATTGATAGTTGGTGTACCAATCACATGACTGGCAAGCGAAGCCTTCTCATGGACTCAACCTTACGTCCATCTGACAAAAGTCACATCACATTTGCTGACACTGGTAAAAGCAAGGTATTGGGTCTAGGTAGAGTTGCAATCTCAAAGGATCAACACATGGATAAAGTCATGCTTGTTGAATCCCTCGGTTTCAACTTAATGTCTGTCTCAATGCTCTGCGATTTAAACATGATTGTGATATTTGGAAAATATCGTTGCCTTGTTCTAATGGAATCTGACAAGTCTCTAGTGTTTGAAGGGTATCAGAAAGATGATTTGTACGTGGTAGATTTATCAGCAGGACCACAACTTGCAGTATGTCTTCTAGCAAAAGCTTCTGAATGCTGGCTTTGGCATCGAAGGCTAGGGCATGCTGGCATGAGGAACCTCCACACCCTTGCAAGGAAGAAGCATGTCATAGGCATCGAGGGCGTCAAGTTCAAGAAGGATCACTTATGCGGTGCCTGTGAAGCAGGAAAGATGACGAGGGCCAAGCATCCCTCAAAGACAATCATGACAACGACTCAACCCTTCGAACTGCTACACATGGATCTTTTCGGTCCCACTCATTACTCAACTCTTACTACTACTGCTTGTCTCTATGGCTTTGTCATTGTTGATGATTATTCAAGATATACTTGGGTGCATATAATCCTTTACAAGACTGAAGTGCAGGATGTCTTCAAACGCTTCGCCAATCGAGCAATGAACAACTATGGCGCCAAGATAAAGCACATCAGAAGTGACAATGGCACTGAATTCAAGAACACTGTCCTAGATACATATCTTGATACTTTGGGCATCACACATGAATTCTCAGCTCCGTACACGCCACAGCAGAATGGCGTTGTCGAACGCAAGAACAGAACACTTATTGAGATGGCTCAGACGATGCTTGATGAATACAAGACTCCAAGAAAATTTGGCCTGAAGCCATTGACACTGCATGTCATATCATCAACCGTATTTATGTTCACAAGCTTCTGAACAAGACATCCTATGAGCTCCTTACTGGCAAGAAGCCAAATGTCAGTTACTTCAGAGTATTTGGCGCCAGGTGCTGGATCAAGGATCCACATCATACATCAAAATTTGCACCAAAAGCACATGAGGGTTTTATGCTTGGATGTGGAAAGGATTCACACTCCTACAGAGTCTTCAATCTCTTTCATTATAAAGTGGTTGAAACAGTGGATGTGCGGTTCGATGAGACTAACGGCTCACAAAGAGAGCACCTGCCAAATGTGCTAGATGAAGTTCCATCCAGTGAATCTATCAAACTTATGGGAACTGGAGAAATCATACCTTCTGAAGCTCAACCTGAAGAGGAACTTATCATCTCCGCACCTGAACGACCTGAAGACAATCCCTCTAACAATGACAATGATCAGCAAGAGCAAAATCTTCGTCCTGTACATCCCTGTGTTGCAAATGAAGTGCAGATTGAGAGAATAATTGATAGCATCAATGCACCAGGTCCACTCACCCGTTCAAGGGCAACACAGCTAGCAAATTTCTGTGGGCACTTCGCATTCGTCTCAATAACTGAACCCAAGAAAGTTGAAGAAGCCTTCATGGAACTTGAATGGATTCAAGCTATGCAAGAAGAGCTTCAACAGTTTGAGCTAAATAATGCATGGGAACTGGTTAAGCGTCCTGATCCTCGGAAGCACAATATAATAGGCACCAAACGGATATATCGCAACAAGCAAGATGAGCATGGTCAAGTTGTCAGAAACAAAGCTCGCCTCGTTGCTCAAGGATACACTCAAGTTGAAGGGATTGACTTCGGTGAAACATTTTCTCCTGTGGCTAGACTTGAAGCCATACGCATACTGCTGGCCTATGCAAATCATCATAACATACTTCTATATCAAATGGACGTGAAGAGTGCTTTTCTCAATGGCAAGATTGAAGAAGAAGTGTATGTTGCACAACCGCCTGGCTTTGAAGATCCAAAACATCCTGACATGGTGTACAAGCTCAACAAGGCACTGTATGGCCTCAAACAAGCTCCTCGGGCTTGGTATGACACACTCAAAGACTTCCTGAAGAGCAAAGGCTTCAAATCTGGTTCCCTCGACCCCACTCTCTTCACGAAGACATACGATGGTGAACTGTTTGTGTGCCAAATATATGTGGATGATATTATCTTCGGTTGCACCAATCAGAAATACAGTGAAGAGTTTGGATATATGATGCAAGAGCAATATCAGATGTCCATGATGGGTGAGCTGAAGTTCTTCCTTGGCATTCAAATACGCCAGCAACGCAACTGCATCTTTATATCTCAAGAGAAGTATCTCAAAGATTGCCTGAAGAAGTTTGGTATGCAAGACTGCAAAGGCTTCACGACGCCAATGCCAGCCAAACGTCATCTGGGTCCCGACGACAATGGTAAAGAGTTCGATCAAAAGGTATACCGCTCCATGATTGGTTCTTTACTTTATCTATGTGCATCTAGGCCAGATATTATGCTTAGTGTTTGCATGTGTGCTCGATTCCAAGCGGCACCAAAGGAATCGCATCACTTAGCTGTGAAGCGAATTCTTCGATATTTGGCTTACACCCCAACTCTAGGATTATGGTATCCAAAGGGCTCAGAGTTTGATCTGGTTAGATTCTCGGATGCTGATTATGCTGGTGAGAAGGTGGATCGCAAGTCTACATCAGGCACATGTCATTTTCAGGGACGATCACTTGTATGTTGGTCTTCAAAGAAGCAGGACTGTGTATCTCTCTCCACTGCTGAATCTGAATACATTGCTGCTGGATCTTGCTGCGCTCAGCTTCTGTGGATGAAGCAAACACTCAAAGACTATGGCATTCATCTGAAGCAAGTGCCACTCTACTACGACAACGAAAGCGCCATCAAGATCGCCAACAACCCAGTTCAGCACTCGAAGACAAAGCACATTGAAATTCGTCATCACTTTCTCAGAGATCATGTTGTGAAGGAAGATATTAACATCATACACGTCAACACTGAAGAGCAATTGGTAGATATCTTCACCAAGCCCTTGGATGAGAAGAGATTTTGCAAGTTACGGTGTGAGCTAAATATCTTGGAATCCTCAAATGTCCTGTGATCAGGCACACATCCTAACACTTATGCATATTGATGACTTAGATGTGCAACACACGAAGTAAAGTATATCTTCAATCAATGAAGACATACATTCTAAGTGTGAATACATTAATGTGGAATTTGACTTCGGAGCGCCACGGTAATTGTGCGCCGTGTCTGGGTCTAATACTTCCTATACGGTGGGTAACGCCACCACCAAATTCTTCTGTTTGAAGTGTTTTGCCCATGGCGTTACATTTGCTATGTCTTCACATTTTGTTTGTCTTCATTCTCAACTTGTCTTCATGATTATCCTCACTATGTTGGTTTGGTTGTCTTTCTCACATATATATATACATATATATACTAGTCTTCTGTCCTCTACGGCATTCACTTATAGCTATGTCTTCTTGTTGAATCTTTTGAACTAAGTGAATGTGATCGGACCCTAACCTCTCTATGCTTTCTATCTTAAACTCTATCTCTCCAAATCATATGCATTCTCTTGAAACTGTCGAATGTCTTCTCCGCGTCCTTGTCAGCAGAAGATACAGAGACAAACATTAAGTCCGCTTTCAATGCTAATTCCTTCACCTGAAACCCGGAGAAGTGGGAACGACCACCTGACAATCCAGGCGTGCGTGGGAATGTGGAACAACCTCCGATATGTTTCATGATGGCCACGTGTCCTTCAGATGTGAATCGCCAGGGGCACCTGTGTAATAACAATGTGTCGTCCCTGTCCCTATAAATACACGCCTCACCATAGTCATTATCCTTTCTTCCACTCTCGCACGAACCCTAGCGCCACCGCTAGCCCTCGACGACGCCAGCGACGAAGCGCTTAGCTGCCGCGACCTCTCCAATGCCGTCTTCACGCCGGCCACGGACATCGTCTTCTCCACCGTCGCCGTAGGTGTCCTCCGTCGCCAAGTTAGGGCACGGACGATCGAACTGCTCGGCCTCCTCTTCCACTCCGTCTAGCAGTTCTTGGTGTGGTAAATAAAACTTCCTTTTTACGGCCCCTTTGATCCTATAGATTCGTCAATTTCTACCACAAGCAGTTTCTGTTCACACAAGTTGGATCCACTTCATACTGCATCTCATATTATGCCTAGTATGTTCACTTATGCTTCACAAAGTAGTTAGATTCCTCACTTGTACTGATCTGTGGATTCGTACAAATCTGGAACCAACTCCTTATCTATGAGTGAATGTCTTCGCATGATGAGGTCAATGTCTTCTAAACTGATTTATCTTCAAAATCTTCTGAGAATGCATATGACCTCTTCCCCTTCCCTCGCACCTTAATGCTGTCACAGGTACATGTCCGTGGGATAATCCCTTGGTTCTCATAGTCTGCATTCATTTGCAGAATTGTTACAGTATCATATAAATTCTCCCGAAGCCAGTTCCTGTTTGTCCAGCAAGCGAAAGCCTTTGAAGCCTTTGAACGTGTTGAAGCCATTTAGTTTGAAGTTCATGGCTGCAGAGAAATCAGTAAGGAAGGGTGGCAGACAGCGTCGTGGGGGAACATCAAGAGATTTGCCCGATGACCTCTCAGAACTGTACAAGACAGATCCAGAAGAGGATTACAATCAGCGCAAGACACGAATCCAATGCATTCGACGATATTGGGCAGAACAGTGGTTCAAGTACAGGTTTGTGACAAAGGAGTATGCTAAGAAGAATGCCATCAAGCGACCATGGGGAGACATCCTATACAGAAATCTTCAACCCAGGTCCAGAGATGAAGCCATTGAACAAGGCTTCTATCCCTGCATGGTCCGTGGACCACAGCCTGCGGATGCTGACCCATCATCACTGCTATGGTGCCGTGACGACAATCTGTTCAAGCGCAACTTCCAGTTTGCCCAGAATTAGGCGAAGCAGAACAAGAAGTCATTGGAACTAGACTTCAACCCTGGTCCCTCTGCTCCCCGTGCCGATGGCACCCGCGAAGCTGAACCCAATCTTGTTGGGCCCTTCTATAACCTGGAAGGTCTCATCACTCATATCGTGGTTCAAGGGACAGCTGTGGATGAGCCTGCAGATGACGCTGAATCTGATGAAGCGCCTGTAGCACCGAAGCCAAAGAAACTGAAGCAACCCAAAGTTTCAAAGCCTGCCTCAGCACCAAAAATCTCATGGGCGAAGCCACTGGCTACTGCACCTCCTGAAGACAGTGTGCAGTCTGAAGATCTGTCACGCATCTCCAAGCCCCCAAGAGTCACGATGCCTCTGCCACACACCAGCCAAGAACTGACTGTTGCTGCTATTCTGCGCAACGATGCCATTGATCTGTCCAGCGATGAAGATCTTGCAGATGACGCTCTTGAACAACTGATCAAGAGCAAAGAAGAAGCAAAAATCTTCAACAATTTGCCTCTCTTTGACGTGGCAATCATCCACGACTTCATCGATGAATGGTTTGACACGCCCAACCTCAGCTTTGAAGATCTGCAACTTCCCATTGGCCTCAGTGTTGCCTTCCATGGCGCCATTGCTTCAGAGTTAGCTATAGCCCAGCGCATCGTTGAACTGAAGCAGAAGATTGACTTTGAGAAAGCTCAGTTCAAGAAGCATATGGCCAAGCTCAGCGTGCAAGAGGTCAAGAACTTCAAGATCATGTTGCACGAGCTCAAAGAAGCCTTTCTCAAGAAGCATGAAGAAGCTCAAGGTTCTCGTGAGCGCATGAAGAGCCTGGCTAACAAGTGTGTGCAAGCCTACAATGAGGCTGAGAAGCGCAAGGCCCTTGGTCGTCCTGGCATCGACCCTAGGATGGCTGCAAAGAAGAAGAAGAAGCCCACTGTGGCCGAACCCGACGCACCAAGGCAGGAAGCAAATCCCATTGTCTTCCCAGCCAGCATGACTGGCTCGAAGCCAAAGGTCAGGTCAACCGCTTCTGAACTGAAGAAGACGAGGACTGCTGAGGCTGAAGCCAGAAAGAGGAAACATCCTGAAGCCTCTGACGCTGCTCCCTCCAAGAAAAAGCGCAAGACCAAGAAGGATCGGGCTGCTCCCACAGAGCCCTTAGTTGTTGAACCTATCTCAATGGTTCGCCCTACATCTACACACCAAGAGCGCCAACTGATTGTCCATGAACCTGCTTCCACAGAGGCTCATGCAGCTGAAGAAATTCCAGCAGTTGATCCCACCACTGCTGAAGACATTGGTCACCATGACAATGTTGAAGATGATGTAGTTCTTCCTCAGATCGAGCACCAACAGGTATCATCGCCTGTGCTTACGCACAGCGAACTCATCAGCATTGGTCGTCCTCTGACCCCAATTGCTCAGGATGCATCATGGGCTGATCACCCACAACAACAAGTCACACCACCCCGGCAAGAAGAGGAAGATGACCTTGAGGCCCAGCCAACTCCATCTCCAAAGGCGTCGCCAGCGTTACGCAGGCTTCGCAAAGGACTAAGGTCTCAAGTCTCCGAGTCTGAGGCTAAAACTGCTGAAGACATTCCGGCTGCATAAGCCGATGACACCCAAGAAGAAGAATGTGTCCCTACTCCCCCAACTACTTACGAAGCTGTTCTCGAGGAGAACGTGTCTGTGCCCGACCCTCCAGCTCATCAAGTGGAGGTAGAAAATCTTGAGGCTGCCACCACCAACACCAATGAAGCCACTGACGCTGTCATGGCTGAAGCAAATGTGGAGCCTACACCAACCCAAGAACCAGAAGTCAGCAAAGACAATGATGCTACTGCTCCTATTCCTGCGCCTGCTGCTGGTCCTCAGTTTGACTATCATGTTGAGCACAGGCCTCAGGTACAGAAGCCAATGCCAAGGTTGCCCAGGTTTCCAGGTCCTGCATCAGCACTCGGATCCTTTAGTGTCAACGGCTTCAAAGTAGACAACACTTTCTTCAATAGCTCCAAGAACCCCTACTCAAGGGAAAGAATATCTTCTGATCGGTTCTGGAGCTACCCGCAGCGAAGTTATTACTTATGCATTCTATACAATCAAGGTCGCATCTTCCCTCATATGCGTCTTGACACCGAAGCAATAACTGGACTGCCCTGCTTGGAAGAAGCTCTGGATTGCTTCAAAGAGGTTGGATTGTTGCCTTTCATCACTGACCAAGAGCACTGGAACGAAGAGTTGCTGCTCCAATTTTATGCCACACTTCACATACGTGGTTACAACATAGATCCGAAGACTTGGGTCCTGGAGTGGATGACAGGACATGTTCATCACGAAGCCAAAGCCTTTGATATCATTGAGCTCACTGGTCTGCCCACTCCTGGAGATCTCTATGAACCTGGTTGTCAGCTTCACAGTGAAGCTATGGAGAGCATCTTTCAGAAGCCTGGACCAAACATGAGTCAGATGCTTAGTATGATGAAGCCTTTGCCTCCAGATGCTGCATATCCTAAGGAGTTCTTTGTTGAAGACCTTGAGTATCTGCCATGCACTATCTATTACATTATGAGGCGAACTCTCTGGCCCATCAAAGGACATTCTCCACATGCAAAACTGGAAGGTGCAATGAAGACTTTGGTCTTCTATATTCTTCATGGCAAATGCTTCAATGCACAAGACTTCTTCATCCGCCAACTTGCTGCATCAGGATCTGATCTTTTTGGCTTGAAGTTCTACGCTCCATGGATAATGCGGCTGATCAAACTTCACTCAGCTATCTCATATCAGCCCTCTGCTCGAAATCATTGGATCTTTCTGCCTGATGTGGATATGTCCGTTGAAGCCATCTATCAAGAGCCTGCCAAGGAGCCTCTTAGTCTTCAGAATGCTGAGAATCAAAGTTTCTCTCAGAACATTGAAGGAGTTGAAGCAGTAACTCGTGTTTATCCTCTGGCTGGTACTACCCATGCACCTCATCGTGTCGTCACTAAAGCCACTGAAAGCACTATTGCCCAATGGCCCAAGAAGCGATCTCGTGTTCTCAATGACCGAGAGCTTCTGGTTGCCCTTCATCAGAAACATGATAGGCATCATGACTGGCTGAAGCGCCAAATGCAAAGCCTCTAGGTGGATGTCAACCGCATTCGCAATCTTGCCACCAAGAATGCCTTCGTTACCCATGAAACATGTCGGCGTACATGGAAAGGGCTGACGCTTATGTGCTTTGAGGATGATCTTCACGAGGATGGCTTCCCTGAACGTTTCAAGTTTGACTCCACACCTCCCCGAAGGACTATGCTGCGATGAACTCCTTCTCTTGAAGGCTCTGAGTTCTCTTCCTCCGCGGCAACTGTGAATGCCAGAGTGATCGAGGACGAAGACGATGCTACTTCACCGCGCCCTACTTCAGCGCGCATCGACACTGCCCCGAGTTCGTCTGCACCGCCTAACAACACCGACGACCTTGCTGCTTCACCTACTCCTCATGGGAACGAGTAGATGCTCTATGTCTTCAAACCTTTTTGGTCCTTACTGACAAAAGGGGGAGAAGCATATGAGTTTGATAGTCTTCAAGCGGGTCCATATGGGCGGTTACTTCATGTTTTGCCTAGTGTTTACAACTCTCGTTTTGATACATTCTGTTCTTTGAGTTGTAACACTTAAACTTGATGGTCGTCTGCTACTTATTTGCTTTTCCGCACTTAGATCATTTGCAGACGTCCATTTTTCATTATGCATGTCATTATCTTCACATACTTCTCATGCATGATGAATTGTCATCATAAGTTGAAGAGGATCTCCACAAGTACAACCTGCCATGTGCATTTGCATTCCAAAAGCAAATTCCTTATATGCACATCTTCAGGGGGAGCCCTTGCAACTTATGAAGACAATTTCTTATCCTTTTCAATTTCACATATTATATTCCCCGTTGAAAACTTCAACTAGTTTGTCATCAATCACCAAAAAGGGGGAGATTGTAAGTGCATCTAGTGCCACCCCTAGTTGGTTTTGCAGTATTGACGACAAACCTAGTTGAGGGACTAATGTGTTCGTGAGAATTGCAGGATAACATAGGTAGAAGTCCCTCATTGATTCGGTTTTCCTACCAGAGATGACCCCTAAAAATGTATGAAGACATTGAAGTCAAAGGTGGTATGTGAAGACATTCACATTGAAGACTATGACAAGAGAAGACATCGCATGAAGACTATGGAGCGCGAAGACTTAGATCTTTCGTAGTTCTTTTTCTTCTTTGTTGAGTCATAGGAACCACCATACTGTTAAGTGGGGTCCAAGAGAACCAGTCAGAATGACTGAAGTGATGCTTAACCAAAATCCTATGTCTTCGAGTGAAGACTATGAGAGCGAATCTTGTCCAGAGTTGGACAAGTCAGCTTTGCTTGTAGCCCAAGTAAAGTTGCCATGTGTGTTTGAAATCTGACCGTTGGAACATGTGTCAGTTCCTTAGTGACCCAGGGTCATTTCGGACAAATCAGGTCGGGTTGCCTAGTGGCTATAAATAGCCCACCCCCTACAACCATAAACGGTTGGCTGCTTAGAGTTGAAGTACAGCTTTTGTCATTTGAGAGCAACCCACCTCGAAGCCTTTGAGAGAGAATTCCTTGCGAGGATAAAGCCCTAACCACCCAGAGCCAAAGAGAGTTAGGCATCACTTAAGTCTTCTTGTCTGTGTGATCTGAAGACTTATTACACTTGAGGACTGTGAATCCTCCAGCCGGTTAGGCGTCGCGTTCTGAGCATCCAAGAGTCATTGTGGATCGCCGGTGAACAAAGTTTGTAAAGGTTTGGAAGTCTACCTTGAAGACTTACCAGAGTGATTGGGAGAGGTCTGTGTGACCTTAGCTCAAGGGGAATACGGTGAGGACTGGGTGTCCTGAGCTGCGTGTTCAGGACTGGGTGTCCGGGACTGTGTGTCCTCAGGTTTAAATACCTGGCCACCCTAACCAGACGTACGGTTGTCACAGCAACTGGAACTGGTCCAACAAATCATTGACTTCAACGAGTCACTGGTTTCATCCTTCCCTTCCCTTTACTTACTGTTGGTCCATGTGAAGTCATTGTACGATTGCATCACCATTTGGCTTCACTGAGTGATTACTTGTTCTGATTGGCTTCACAATATCTTCCTACCTGATCCTTACTGCCTAGCTACTATTAGTCATTGTGCTTTCACTTCATTGAATACTTGACTATGGTTTTCCTAGTGTAGTCTACCTTCCGCTGCATGGTAATAGGTTTATTTCTATCGTTTGTCTTCGAAACTTCCATGTTTTGAAGACTTTCATAAAAATCGCCTATTCACCCCCCTCTAGTCGATCACTAGCACTTTCAAAATACCTTCAAAGGGACTTTAAATTTGATTCTTTTAAACTTCCAACTCATATTTCATATGATTTGAAGAAGTCATTTTATCTTCTCTCATGAAAATCATTGAGTTGCATAAAGTTTCTGAATTTTGAAATATTTTCAAATGGAATTCAAATATTTTCAAATACCTTTTTCATTTATTTAAATGGAAGAAGTCATATCATCTTCACTTCTAGGGTTTTGTGATGAAATGAATTTGAATTCATGGAGATTATATATGCAAGGTGAAAGTTTGGGAAAGTCCTTTTATTCCCTCTTAACTTTCAAAAAGTTTGAAATTTCACTCAATTTCTCACAAGCAACCTCACCAAAATAAAACAATCAATCAAAACTATTTAGTTAATATAACATTCCAAAATTTAGAATTTTGGGATGTTACAAACCTACCACCCTTAAAATGAATCTCGTCCTCGAGATTCGGAGAGGCTAGCAAGAAATAGGTTAGGGTCGGGGTCTTCTCAAAATCCAACAATCGTCATAGGGGGGTCTGGGGTGCTACCACCCTTAGGAACATGGTTACGGTTCCATCAAAACTCATGTCGTACATCCTTATTGTTGGCAGTGTCAATCTTCTCAGATTCTCGGGAAAATTCCTACTCTGGCTCTTCCGGTAGTGGCATAACCTTTTCCTCAATTCTTCTGAAGTTTTATCTTGGTATGGTCCTCCTGTGACTGGGTCTTCTTAGCTGACGGATCTGGCGCCAATACTAAACAACTATCGATATATCATGGTGGTCATCAAATAATGGGTCCCTGCGGAAAACGGGTCTAGGCTTCATTCTCAGCGTATGACCTACGATTGGCAAGAGCTGCCTTGTACAAGGGAAAACTGTCATACCATTCTAAGGTTTAAACAAGGTTTTGATCGTCGTCTCTCTACTATGGGTAAGTCACTCAGATTTACCATCCCATATAACAAAGGCGAATAATAAGAGTAAGTCAGCATGGTGATCAATCCATTCCGCACCCAAATCATTACCTTGTATACGGTTTCGTGAATCTCGCATTCTAACACTCGGTCATCCTCACAAGCATGCAGAATTCCTCTTGTCCACAAACTAAGTTCGAATAATCCATTGATTCTGCAAGCCAAACAAACATCTATCGTTTCTTCACACTCTCAGGTTTTGCGTAACTCCTATAAGATCGTCTGTTGATAAAGGCATATCCTCTTCCAGGGTTTTTCCTTCAGCAAGAGTGTGCTTGCTTCTTGGCGGGTCCTGGGCCTGTGGGTTATGGCCCATCTCATCACTTGTAACCATTGAACTCATCCTGGGGTTACAGTTGCTCCATATTACCAACATTATACCTCCGTTATATCCAATAGTACTTCATCCCTTCATATTCTTGGGGTATCCCACATATTGAGATAAAACTCATACTTATTTTGTCTGAAGTCCACTCCGTGGAGTGTCATTCTCTTTTCCAGGGGTCAAGTGTCCTCACAGGGTACTACCACCCTTGAAATGCACAAATTCTTCCATACACCATATTTCTCATATCCTCGAAAATGGTCAAAATCTTTCTTCATAGAGTAACAACTCATCATGATACATGAACTTTATTGATTTCATGAATTTATTACAATCTCGTGCATTTCCATTACATGCATCAACTCAACACCTGAATGTAAAAGAAATGGTCCCACTACTACTACTATATTTCTTTTTTGACACAACTATTTAGCACAAGTCTCCTTCTCATTGGGACAATCTCTGGCAAGGTGATGTGCTTCATTACAGCAGAAACATATTACTTTTGACAAGTCTCATGGTTTCCTTGTGATTACATAGCCTCCTTGGGTCTTCGGCTTCCTTTTCAGGCAACTGCTAAAGTAGTGCCCTGAATCTTTGCACCTGAAACATGTGATATGACTCAGGTCCTTCTTTGTAGAAATTGGGTTGTTCCTGGAATCCAATCTATTTCTCTTCCTGGACTTTTCCGTGCCAATCAGGGCTTATATTTCCTATGGGTCATACTCTGCTTCCACTGTCGGAAATGCTACTAGATCCCCCTTCAGACAGTTCTGGGAGATGTGTCCTTCTTCTCCACATGAATAGCATGACTTGGTGCAGGGTTTAATTGGGTCTTCTTTGGGTGTGTCCTCCACCTCGGCCTTCATCACAGGTTCTTCTAAAATTACCATGAGGGCTCCTTTCATTGCTTCTCTCTTCTGCTGGATGGTTCTTTGTACCATGGGGTAAATGTGACACTAAGCAGGGTAGTGGGTAGTCCCTTCACACAAGAAACAAGTAATCTGCCTAGCTGGGCATTCTTCAGCTGGGTGACTTTCTTCACAATTAGGGCATTCATCCTTGCGTTCTTTATGGTTGTGTCCCATTTCTCCATGGAGCTTGCATGCACAAGGTTTCTTCATATCATTTCCATAAGGCTTCAATTTCTGGGACACAAGCCGAGTCTTTAGCAGAGTCAAATTAAATTCTTCCCAAGTGGTTACTCTTTGCCATCCATTGATGGTTTTGTACATCCTCCCCCAAGTAGCAGCACCTCTTTCAAAACACTGAAGAGTATGTTGGGCCATATCCTTTCCATCTATAGTGTTATTCTTCATGTGATCTTTCATGTTCTGAATCCATCGGTCCGTCTCCAATTGAGTCATCGATCTAGAAAATATGAGTTCATCTCCATTCATCCTCTATTAGTCCCAAGGGTTTTGGGGTGAGATAAGAGAGATAGAGAGGGATACACATAACACAAACAATAGTTTGAAGAGACAGATTTTATTTCATGGTTGTCAGAAAAACATCAAACAAATGACAGCTCACAATCGTCGCATCTAACGTATGTATATAACCGGGGTTTGGTCTTCTTCTGATCGTGCTTGCTGATGTTCTCAAGTTCTTCTGCCATGTCATTTCTGTTGACACGAAGTCTCTTGTGACGTCCTTTAATATTCTGGAGTTGCGTTCCAAACTTCTGGGTTTCAACATCCTTGGCATGAACCATGGTCCTACTATCCCTCAGTTCCTGACGAATCTCCGGTATCTCAAGGTTTTGCTCCTCCAGCTTGGCTACTTTCAGCTTCTGGGTCCTGAGTTCTTCCGGAAATGCTTGCTTGTCAAATACAGCTTCCTGAAGGTCCATCTTAAAATTCTTGATGTAATACTCCAGATCCTGGTGATACACTAGCTAAGGTTAAAACTTCATCTTTTGCTGATAGGTGCTCCATTAGCCCTTTTGTCATCCAATCCTTTTGAAGAAATGCATGCTTAACTCAGCATGGTGGCAATAGCATAAGCGGGCAATAACATTATGGATAGACGTGTTTATGCCCATGTCATTGCCATCAGCTATCATTCCATAGTTGATATCTCCTTCCTTAGGGTTTTCTTGACAAAAACTTTGAGTTTTAGCACTCCATGTTTCGGTCGTTCTCCAACACACCTTGATCTCAGGTATTGATAGCTTCAATAGTCTGACAAGTTCCATAAGGGTAGCCTTCCTAGGTCATACAAATCTGGAAATTCTTTAGAGCCTTTAATTTCTCCTAGTCTTCGGAGTCTTCAACCATTGTAGTTTCCATTATTATAATGCACGCTAAAATCCTCTTCATTTCGAAGTGGTCTAAGTTGTTCGATATCTTCTCGGAGTGGTCTCATCAGCTGAATCCTCGCGTGATCAAAAGGGGAAAGGGTATAGTCTAACTACTTGAGGTGATAGGAAATACTTGGTAAAGCTTAGAAAAGATGAGAGTTCAGGGATCTCTTTTGAAAATTAAAATTTTAGAGAAATCCTTTCCTACGGGATTGCCAGTTTCTAGGGGTCACGTCCTATAGTCAACATGTGCTCCGATGCCATCTTGTAGCCACCCGACCCAAATGGGTCAAGTCTCTGTGCTTAAGTTTCATCCCTGGATCGGTATGCTGACACACACCGTACTCAAGGATTTATAACAGAGTGCAATCACATGTAAAAATAACGTAAATACTATTACCTCAATCAATATAGCGGAAGTAACAACAAGGTTGTGGATTCCCAACAACACCAACGACAAAGTTGAGTGTAGACATCGTAACCCTAACGTATCACTTACTCGTCGTATGATTCCTGCAACATGAGATGTTGCATCCATGTAGGTCAGTACATTGAATGTACTGGCAATTTCACACCATAGAATAATAATGAAAATGTCTATCTCTATATGCATATTTGGCTGGTGGAGGCTCTAAGTTTAATTTTGCATAAAGCTAATTTTTCCCTACAACAAAGCAATAAATTTTTATTACTACAAAGGTTATGCCATTATTGAGAAAGTTCCTCCAACTCAATCCCAAAATTACCAAGTATAAATAATACCCCAATTCATTAATTAAACAGAGTGATAAGACCAACAAATAATTCACTTCTAGATACTCAAAATGTCCATAACCGGGGACACGGCTAATCATGATTTGTTTGTACACTCTGCAGAGGTTTGCGCACTTTTCCCCACAAGACTCGATCTCTTCCGTTGAATTTCTCGCACTGCCTGATGTTTGAGAACCGGATGATCAAGACATAGTCTTTCCGAAGAGGTTCCCTTAACCGATAGATAGGCCGGTACACGTAAAATTCCCCTACATCTGCTAGGCCATCATGGAAAGGTTTCCCACAACTTACTTAACTATGCTAGAGCCCATAATGGATTGTGGCTGCACACAGAAGTTTCTAGGCATGAATAATCTTATGATCCCTTTGAGCCTGGGTGGCATTCCATAGGATGATCACACGGGTACCGCAGGATCTCCTAGGACAACACTAGATTCCCCAGGTGCCCGCAACCAATCCACCCGGATGTGTATTAAAGTAGCCACCTTAAGTTTCCCTTAGTTATTATCTCTCACAACTTGCACGATTCTCACATACCAATCCCCGTCTACGAGCATGGCTAAGCAATATGAGCATAACATATACTCCCGGGGTGATCAAAGGTATTAGGTTCCTACCTCCTAAACTACATAGCAAAAGCACAGTACCCAAATCCTACACATGCAAATCTTTGAGGGGTGTATCAAATGCAGGTGAAACTGGGTATAGAAAAGTATGATCAAAGTGCGAACTTGCCTGGTACTATTGATGAAGATTCTTCGCACTCATAATTTCTAATAGTTCTACTCATCGCACTCCGTTCAATCTATCGTAAGCAAGCAATTATAACCACACATAAGCAATCACTCAAAAGATCCAAAAGAACGAAGAAAATACTTTGAAAAACTTCAAAACCATCAAATAAAACTCATGGACATAAACATATTTTTAATAGCAGCAAAATTGTGTGATTTTGATCTTAACGGAAAGTACATGTCAAGAGCTTCGATTTGCAAAAAGAATCAAATTAATCGGAGTTATAAAACTCAAGTTATAGCCAAAACAAGTTTGAATTCAAATCTGTTTGAAAATTTTAGAACTTCCAAAAATATTTTTAGTTTGGTTCTCTGGTTAGATGAGATCACACTGAAGATTTTGGCGTTGGTTTCATCGAGTTTGGAAAAACGAGTAAAAAGTTGTGCTAGATTGAAAAGCAGGGGCTAATTTGTAAGAAAACAAATTGCATCTAGGTCCCTGGCTACGCGATAGAAAACTAACGGACGAACGTCCGCTATAGAAGCATAAACGATGAACATGTTCACAACACAAGCTAACCTAGCAAACGTTTACTAAATAAAAACAAAACATTTCGAAAAATGAAAAAAACCCTCGATCTGGACCATTGGATCTAGATTGGACGGATGAGGGCATGTGGCGGTTACCGCGGCGGTTGGGGTCGCCAGTGATGGAGAAGATGACGGCGGCGTCGGCTACAGACGGAGCAGCGGCTCCGGTGGTCCTCCGGCTCGGGCGGCACCACGGGAAGGTGCGGGGCGTCGAGGCGAAGTTGAAGAAGGTGGCGGCTTTGGTCGAGGGTGACGGGACGATGCGGGGCGACAGCGGCGGAGCTCGGCGGCGGTGGCGGGTGCGGCGGAGGTGTGCGGCAGCTTGGGAGGAGGAGAGAGAGGGTGCCGTGGGTGGCGCATTCCTAGGAGGGGAGGGGAGGCGTGGCTTGCGCGAGGGGCAAAGGCGGCGGCTGGAGACCAGGTCGGGCTCGTGGTGCGGCGACGACGGACTCCCGAGCAGAGTCCCGCTTGGGGACGGAGACGAGACGGTGGGCTGGCTGGGCCACGGCCTGGCGGCTAGCTGGGCCGACCCAGTTCGGCGGGGAGAGTTTTTTTTAAAAAAACTGACAACAAAAATAAGACAAACCACAAATAAAAAATGATATATAGGCATATTATATATGAAAAATTTCAGAAAAAGATTTTCTATAACATGAACATATATTTAGCGGCAAATAAAATCCACAAAAATTTCAATAAAGCAAATAGTGCTGCTGGCTCATTTAAAAACCAAATAAAAATATTTTAAAATACCAACATAATTTCACACTCATTTTTCTCCAATTTTCTACTGTAGGGAATCATTTAACCCCATTTTCCACATATTTTATTTTTGGAGAAAATAATTTGAATAAGAACCAAATAACTCCAAATTGAAAGTGGGTTTCAAAATACCTTCAAAGGGACTTTACATTTGATTCTTTTAAACTTCCAACTCGTATTTCATATGACTTGAAGTCATTTTATCTTCTCTCATGAAAATCATTGAGTTGCATAAAGTTTCTGAATTTTGGAATATTTTCAAATGGAATTCAAATATTTTCAAAAACCCTTTTCATTTATTTAAATGGAAGAAGGCATATCATCTTCACTCTAAGGTTTTGTGATGAAATGAATTTGAATTCATGGAGATTATAAATGCAAGGTGAAAGTTTGGGAAAGTCCTTTTATTCCCTCTCTTTTAACTTTCAAAAACTTTCAAATTTCACTCAATTTCTCACCAGCAACCACACCAAAATGAAACAAACAATCAAAACTATTTATTTAATATAACATTCCAAAATTTAGAATTTTGGGATGTTACAATGAGAGCATGTGAATACATAAGCATGTCAGAGCAAGTAATGAGTTACATGTATCTTGGCTATATGCATCAAAGCAAATGATGTGAATATAGTGAGTGTACCTTCATGTTCATGAGTCCTTCTTGCAAACAATATGAACATCAACAAGAAACTATCATGCACATGAGTGTGATGCATATACTTACCTTGTGGTCTTGAGCTGGCTTTGGTCGAGATGAACTTGAGAAAACAGGGTTAGATAACACTAGGATACTACTAAACAAAGCAAGTTTAAGAAATCACAAAAGTACCAAGACTAGGATGACATTTAGTGAGTGAGTACTTAGTACTCTATTTGGATATAGACGTGTCCCCAAGGAATAAAGATATGCAATGAATTGCAAAGATTTTCTTCCCCCAGAAATGAACTCTTTCTCCCCCTGAATCTGATATTGGATAATGGGAGAAGCTAGGGTAAGGGAAAATCATAGCAAAGGAAAATCAGAGAAAATCATAGCAAAACAAATATAACATACACTAACATGTCTTTCCCCTCTTAAAGACATGTGATTTCTCTCCTCTATTGTTAATAAGCAACTGGAGAAGCTAAGATGTGCTTTCTTGATGTCTGCTTGAACTATGTCGGTATTTCCCCAAAGAGGAAGGGATGATTCAGCATAGCAACGGTAGGTATTTCCCTTAGTGATGAGACCAAGGTTATCGAACCAGTAGGAGAACCACGCAACACTACGTGAATGACACCTACACACAAATAACAAATACTCGCAACCCGGCGTATTAAAGGGGTTGTCAATCCCTTTCGGCAACGATGCCAGAAATTGGCAAATGGATGTCAGAAAGTTGTAACAAATTGATAGATAGATCATGCGGGAATGCGAGATAAAATAAATAAGAATAAATTGCAGCAAGGTATTTTTGTATTTTTGGTTTAATAGAACTGAAAATAAAAGGCAAATAAAATAGATCGCGAAGTCAAATATAATAAAGAAGAGACGCGGGGGCCATAGGTTTCACTAGTGGCTTCTCTCGAGAAAAATAGCAAATGGTGGGTAAATGAATTACTGTTGGGCAATTGATAGAACTTCAAATAATCATGATGATATCCAGTCAATGATCATTATATAGGCATCATGTCCAAGATTAGTAGACCGACTCCTGCCTGCATCTACTACTATTACTCCACACATCGACCGCTATCCAGCATGCATCTAGTGTATTAAGTTCATGGAGAAACGGAGTAATGCAATAAGAATGATGACATGATGTAGACAAGATCTATTTGTGTAGAAATAGACCCTATCTTGTTATCCTTAATGGCAACGATACATACGTGTCGGTTCCCCTTCTGTCACTGGGATCAAGTACCGTTAGATCGAACCCATCACAAAGCACCTCTTCCCATTGCAATATAAATAGATCAAGTTGGCCCAAAAAAAAACCCAAATATCGGAGAAGAAATACGAAGCTATAAGCAATCATGCGTATAAGAGATCAAAGAAGACTCAAATAACTTTCATGGATAAAAAAAGATAGATCTGATCATAAACTCAAAGTTCATCGGATCCCAACAAACACACCACAAAAAGAGTTACATCATATGGATCTCCAAGAGACCATTGTATTGGGAATAAAACGAGATAGAGGAAGCCATCTAGCTACTAACTACGGACCCGAAGGTCTACAAAGAACTACTCACGCACCATCGAAGAGGCACCAATGGACATGATGAACCCCTCAGTGATGGTGTCTAGATTGGATTTGGTGTTTTTGGAACTTGTGGTGGCTGGAATTGATTCTCATCGGCTCCCCTAGGGTTTCTGGAATATTGGGGTATTTATAGAGCAAAGAGGCGTTCGGCAGGCCATCGAGGTGGGCACAACCCACCTGGGTGAGCCTGGGGGCCCAGGCGCACCCTGGTGGGTTGTGCCCCCCTCGGGGCACCCCCCAGGTGCTTCTCCGGCCCATTGGGTGTCTTCTGGTCCATAAAAATCCACAAAAAGTTTCGTTGCGTTTAGACTCCGTTTGGTATTAATTTCCTGCAATGTAAAAAAACATGCAAAAAACAGCAACTGGCACTGGGTACTATGTCAATAGGTTAGTACCAAAAAATGATATAAAATGACTATAAAATTATTGTAAATTATCCAAGAATGATAATATAACAACATGGAACAATCAAAAATTATAGATACGTTGGAGACATATCATTTCTCTTCCATGTGATAAGCTTTGATGTGCTCTCTCTCTCCTCCTTTGACATCAATTTCCTAGAAGGGGTTTTCTGGAGCATGAGTCAAATAGGTTTGGTCCTTGAGTCACAGTACAAAGCAGCATGTAGTTTAAGATGCGAGTAGAGGATAAGAATCATCGAGTGGAGCTAGAGAAGGAATGTCAATAGTAATGGCAAAAATATTTTCTCAGTAGTGAAATCAGTAAGGCCGATCCATTTTCATCGGTGACACCGAGTTGGCAGTGTCATAGATGATGCATATCGGTCAGACTAGGTTCATCCTTGTCGGTTGTATCAGTGAACAGTCTACAATGTATTATTGCATTTTGGTCTAGCCGATAGGCAGAAATTGGTGAGGCCGAGTTCAATACAGAGGAAAGATTTTGTCATCTCAGCTCACTTGGCAAATAAGATCTCACAAAGATTTGCAAGGAATTAACTTAAGGATTCGCAATGATTTAGATGTAGAGAATGCACAGAAAACCAGATAACAGAAAAGGAAATCTAGATAAAGTAAAAGCAAAAAAACCACTAGATAACTTCATCTAGAATTGGTTGGTAACAAAGTCACCTATGTTAGAGTATATTGACTGAGGAGTCAAGTGATAACACTTGATAATAGGTCATACTCATCGTTTAAGCATTTTGATGTATTCACATCTTGTTAAGCTGCTTTGACACATGACTTGGGGTAAAGCTTCTCTAAGATGGAATAACATACCTTGGGTGGTGGTGTTGATCTTGATCATGTAGTCGAACTTGTGTTGGATGCTCAAGGTTCATGTAGTTCATCAAGAGTTGGGAGCACTGCTTGTAGTTTTTGTTCCTCTACCTACATGGGTTAGTTTTGCAAGGAAGAGCACTTGTGTATCCAATATGACAATCATGAAATTTGATTCCAAATGAAATTTGATATATTGAAATTGTCAAAGGATATGTTCAAAGGATTCATGCTTCCTTGTCTTCAACCACCATATTGCAGAGACTTGGTGATGTAGAGATTGCTCAAGATGTGAGTGAGTTGCAATCTCATAGATTTGGGTTCATCCAAGTTCCTACAAGGGTTAGATAACATGCAATGGTACAAGTATAGATCCAAGACATATGATCATCATTATAAGAGAAATATCAAGGATTAGTCAAAGGCTCATGCCTTGCTTGTATCCAAATGGAGTTTCTACTCCAAGTTTGAGGCATCAATGATGTTCAATTCACCTCTCAAATGGCAAAAAACTTTCTCATCAAGCGGTTTGGTGAATATATCCGCCAATTGCTTATCGGTACGGACATGGTTAAGATTGATGTCTCCTTTAGCAACATGATCTCGAATGAAATGATGTGGAACTTCAATATGCTTAGTTCGAGAATGTTGCACGGGATTGTGAGAAATCTTAATAGCACTCTCATTATCACAAAGCAATGGAACATGTTTCACATATATCCCATAACCTTTAATAGTTTGGGCCATCCAAAGTAACTGAGCACACATGAACCGGCGGCAATGTATTCCACTTCGGTGGTGGATAAGGATACCGAGTTTTGTTTCTTGGAGGACCAAGACACAAGAGATCTAGCAAGAAATTGACAAGTGCCCGAAGTGGACTTTCTATCAACCTTGTCACCGGCATAGTCCGAGTCGGAGTAGCCAACCATATCAAAAGAAGACCTCTTAGGATACCAAATGCCAAAGTTTGGTGTATGAATTAAGTATCTCACTATCCTTTTCACAACATTAAGATGACACTCTTTAGGGGACTCTTGATGTCGTGCACACATGCACACACTTAGCATAATATCGGGACGAGAGGCACATAGATATAACAATGAACCAATCATAGAGTGGTAAACCTTTTGGTCAACCGGTTTGCCATCCTTAGTCAAGGCAAGATGTCCACTAGTAGGCATGGGTGTTTTCATACCTTTGCTTTCTTGCATGTTGAACTTATTGAATAAGTCCTTGGTATACTTTGTTTGGGAAGCAAAGGTACCCTCCTTGGTTTGCTTGATTTGCAAACCAAGAAAGAACTTGAGTTCACTCATCATAGACATCTCAAATTTCTCCCACATTAGCCTAC
This sequence comes from Triticum urartu, assembly GCF_056163025.1. Taxonomy (NCBI): domain Eukaryota; kingdom Viridiplantae; phylum Streptophyta; class Magnoliopsida; order Poales; family Poaceae; genus Triticum; species Triticum urartu. Next base: position 580,105,028 of record NC_141875.1, on the reverse strand, counting down.
CAAACTTTTCACTAAAATGAGGGTTAGTCAAACCAAATATGATATCATCCACATAAATTTGGCACAAAAATAATTCACCATTAACCCTTTTAGTAAAAAGTGTAGAATCAAAATTTCCAATCTCAAAGCCTATTTCAATAAGGAACTTGGTCAAGCATTTATACCACGCTCTAGGAGCTTGTTTAAGACCATAAGGAGCTTTGTGAAGTTTGTAACCATGATTAGGTTTCTTGGGATTAATAAAGTCGGGTGGTTGTTTAACATAGACTTCCTCCTCAGTTTCACCATTTAGAAAAGGACTTTTAATATCCATTTGGTATAATGTGATATCATGGTGATTGGCATAAGCAAGTAAGATGCGTATGGACTCAAGTATAGCAATGGGGGCATATGTCTCACCATAGTCCATACCTTCGACTTGAGTTTAGCCTTGGGCGACGAGACAAGCCTTGTTGCGTACAACTTGTCCATCTTCATCTTTCTTATTTCAAAACACCCATTTGGTTCCAATGACATTTTGGTTGCTGTCCGTCTTTTCTATCCACACTTGGTTCCTCTCGAAATTGTGTATCTCTTCATGCCTAGTGTTCACCCAATCTGGATCATCAAGAGCTTCTTCAACCTTCATAGGTTCAATAATAGAGATGTATGGATAATGTTCACAAAAGTTAGCCAAACGAGTTTTAGAACGAGTAATTCTCACAGTTTGAATAACATCAAAGATTTGTTCGACGGGATGATCTCTTGAAACACTTGCTCTAACTCATCAGAGCTTTTGTTTGGGTCGGCGTGGAACATCCTCTTCATCATCTTGTTCTTCCTCTTGGCCTTATTCATTGTTGGTGTTGGTGTTGTTGTTCTCTTGTGGAGGTGGAGAGGGAGGTTGATGAGGTTCATCTTGTTATAGTTCCTCGTTTCCTTCATCTTGGCATATTCCACTTGCGGATGCCTCCAAGTCATCATGAGGTTCACCATGCCGTCAAGTTGAGGCTTCCACTTGAACGAATGAGGTACTCTCCTTCACCTCCGTTGGGCGAATCTTGCCAATAGACAAGTGTTGGATTCCTTCTGAAGGGTCTTTGTCTCCTACATCAATTGGCAATTTATGTCTACTACGCAACTTTATTCTTGTAGACTCGTGGTGGGCCTCCAAGCGTAGAGTTTTGTTAGACAGTAGCAATTTTCCCTCAAGTGGTTGACCTAAGGTTTATCAATCCGTGGGAGGTGTAGGATAAAATGGTCTCTCTCAAACAACCTTGCAACCAAATACAATAAATCTCTTGTGTCCCCAACACACCCAATACAATGGAAAATGTATAGGTGCACTAGTTCAGCGAAGAGGTGGTGATAAAGGTGTAATATGGATGGTAGAAATATATTTTTATATTCTGAAAATAAAAATAGTAAGGTAGCAATTGGTAAAACGGAGCACAAACGGTATTGCAATGCTTGAAAATGAGGCCTAGGGTCCGTACTTTTGCTAGTGCAATCTCTCAACAATGCTAATATAATTGGATCATATAACCATCCCTCAACATGCAACGAAGAATCACTCCAAAGTTCCTATCTAGCGGAGAACATAAGAAGAAATCGTTTGTAGGGTACGAAACCACCTCGAAGCTATTCTTTCCAATCTATCTATCAAGAGTTCATACTAAAATAACACCAAATAATTTTGGATTCATAATACTCAATCCAACCACAAGAACCTCAAAGAGTGCCCCAAGATTTCTACTAGAGAAACAAAAGACGAGAACGTGCATCAACCCCCATGCATAGATTACCCCAATGTCACCTAGGGAATCCGCGAGTTGAGTGCCAAAACACATATCAAGTGAATCAATATGATTCCCCATTGTCACCACGAGTATTCATATGCAAGACATATATCAAGTGCTCTCATATCCATAAAAGTATTCAATCCGATAAAACGAAATCTCAAAGGGAAAACTCAATTCATCACAACAAGATAGAGAGGGGAAAACACCATATGATCCGACTGTATTAACAAAGCCCGCGATACATCAAGATCATGCCATCAAGAACATGGGAGAGAGAGAGAGATTAAACATATAGCTACTCGCACAAACCCTCAGCCCCGAGGGTGGACTACTACCTCCTCATCATGGTGGTCGTCGGGATGATGAAGATGGCCATCGGTGATGATTCCCCCTCTGACAGGGTGCCGGAATGGGCTCTAGACTGGTTTCTCGTGGCTACAGAGCCATGCGGCGGTGGAACTTCTGATCTAGGGTTACCCCGAGAGTTTTTGGAAAGGAATTTATAGGGCGAAGATGGGGAGCGGGAGGCCACCGAGGTGGGCACAACCCACTTGGGCACGCCTGGGCCCCCAAGCGTGCCCTGGTGGGTTGTGCCCCCTTGGGGCACGCCTGGGCCCCCAGGCGTGCCCTGGTGGGTTGTGCCCCCTCGAGGCACCCCCCAGGTGCTGCTCTGGCCCATTAGTGGTCGGTCCATAAAAAATTCACAAAAAGTTTCATGGTGTTTGGACTCCGTTTGATATTGATTTTCCGCGATGTAAAAAAACAAGCAAAAAATAGCAACTGGCACGGGGCACTATGTCAATAGGTTAGTCCCAAAAAATGATATAAAGTTGCTATAAAATGATTGTAAAACATCCAAGAATGATAATATATTAGCATGAATACTTCACAAATTATAGATACGTTGGGACGTATCTGCATCCCCAATCTCAATTCCTACTCGTCCTCGAGTAGGTAAATGATAAAAGAAATAATTTATGAAGTGTGAATGCTAGCAAAGTGCACAAGTTTGATCGATGAAAATTTCAATCACTTTTCCTAGCATCATAACATCAATTCTTTCTTATAAAACTTCTCATGTTAAAGTAGCAACCAATTCACATGTTAAGGTTCAAACAATGAATTCTCTTGAAACTCAACAACCTATGTTCTCAGCCACCAAGCAATTCACAACAAAAAATACACTTCCATGATGATACATGTTTGTCACAGTAGGTCACGTTTTCTGTCATGCATGTACATCGATGACGATTTTATGACATAATCAAGATAGTCATACCTGTGCTGTCGTAGAACTGTTCCATGACATTACCAAAATTATCATCACGGAAGTGACCACTTCCATGACGATAAATGGCGCGTCATAGAAGTGCTTTCCTCAAGGGTGACCGACACGTGGCGTCGACCATAACGGGTCACCGTTAAGCTATCGGGTCCGGTTTTGGATCCGATGACCTGTTAACTACCTGGACCAATGGGGATTTTCCACGTGTAAAATTCTCATTGGTCGAAGGAAACACGTGTTGGCTCACCATTGGGACAGATGTCATCCACTCATTGGACAGGACGCGCCTATGATATGTTGACACGTGGCACAGCCCAACAGAGGCCCATTCCGGTGAAAAGGCCAGCCCATTTGACTTGGTCAAAAGATAGCGGGCTGGCCCAAGGAAAGCATGTTAACGGCCTGTTCGCACATAGCCCATTTACAACCCGCTAACCCAGGGGCCGTTACGGCCTATCAGAATTAGGCCTAGTAGCGTCATCTGGGTCGTCCAATATGATTCTAGCCCGTTGTAACTTCCGGCTCATGTCTGGCTCATGGCGTCTTTCGGCCCATATGAGGCACTTTGTAACTCTTGGCCCATTAACGGCTCGTGGCGAAACTGGCCTGTAACGAACAGTATATCGCTTTATACCCATTAACGGCCCATTATTCCATTGGGCCCTTTCAAGCCCATGTTATCTTTCAGCCTTCTCAGGGCCCATTTGTTCTTGGGCTCATTTCCAGCATTCGGTTACTTACGGCCTATTACTGGCCTTTTCTAATTGTGGGCCAAATTCAGCCCATGGTTACAGTCGGCCCGTTTGTGGCCCATTAATCTGTTAGGCCATTTCCATAGTGTCATCAAATATGACCGATTAACGACGACCCGTTATGGTTGGCCCATGAACGAACGTTTCCAACTCTAGCCCATTCAAGGCCCATAGTGCGGTCCGTTGTTGGCCCATGTTTGGCCGATCAATCATACGGCCCGTAGAAGGCCCATTGATGCTACGGCCCGTAGAAGGCCCATTGTTTCTATGGCCCTTAGAAGGCCCACTGTTTCTACGGCCCGTAGGAGGCCCATGGTAACTACAATAAAGTTGTAGCCCATGGTTATTGTGGCCTAGTTTTAAAAAATAGGTTATTGCGGCCACTAGCAAACCGCGAAAATAAATTGCATTGACTACAAGAAAACAAATAAACAAGACAACAAGGAAATAAATAAGCAAGAAACTTATGCTAGGCTATCATGGCTATTACACATATTACATCCACTGGGCATCAAAGTTTGCCACTAGTGCAAATATAGGGAACAAAGCAGCATATCATATACAATGGTTGTCAAAGTTGGCGACCAATGCAAATAAACGCCGCAGCAAAACAAGTCTAGAACTGAAACCACTTCAGAAGAGCTCAAGAAACAATATCCTGGGTACCCATAATGCTGGCAAGATGCTTAGCAAGCTTATTAACTTTCTCTTGTTTGGCGCTTAAATCCTCCAGCACTTGCTGTTGCACAAGAAAGTATGCATCTGAATTCTACAGGGACTTCCGCAGTCCTTCGGCTTCTTGCCGCAGCACAGCCGACTGATGCCTTCAGCTTGTAGCTGAGACTGAAGAAGCCAAAGTGATTCAGGCAGCGAGTTTGAAGAGCTTGTGCCAGCGGTACTGGCCAGTAACTCAAACACTACATCAACGCAGGACTATGGGGTTTTCTCACTGTCTACAAGATCATTTTTATCACCTTTCTTGGAGACCAACAGGGCCGTCTCACTATCTTGAACCTTATTTGCATTACTTTCTCTACCATTGCATAGTGGGGTGCTCTTCTCCAATATTCTATTCGCATACTACAAGAGAAACAAGCAAACACATCACGGGTGTAGCATGTAGTATAGGAAACTCATTTTGGTAAACCGGTTCAGTAGTAAGGTGGATAGGATAACAACAGGAAACAAGCATATATCTATGTACTATGGTCACTTTATTATCCATATCATTATAGTTTACGTTGCCAAATCAAGATAGAGACACAGTTCAACTCATATATTTTTAAGACACAGCAGCATAGACAGAATATAAGTGTGAGAAACTACACAACATTGGCAACACTTGTAATGTGCATCACACGAGAACATAATTGTTTGGGACAATTTGATTTATGCCCCTAGTTGTGACCCCCTCGTCTGTTTTACCCCTAGTTTGAGAAAGTCACCGGTTCTGTCCACACCACTTTGGAATTCTTTCGTTTTTCCCTTCCGTCATGGCTCCGCTTGGTCAGCGCCGTTTGACCACATACGGCGCTCCGTTTTGGTCATTTTTGCCCCTGTGTCCCCAGCGCTGATACCATTTCGTCCTCCTCGAGCTCACGTGCAGAAACAAACAGAGAGTGGGAGAGCTCATGAAGAACGGGATCGAGAGCCGCCGTGGGAGAGGCTCGAGCGGGAGGAGAAGATGCGGACGACAAGCTTCCCGTCATCATACTCCTCGACGGCGGCTGGTTCTACTGCCGCAGAGGTAAGTGGAGCACTCCGTGGGGATTTGGGGATTTTCTAGGGTTTCAACCATTTAACCCCCTCATTCTAGGGTTTCTCTGATTTGGGGATTTTTTTGCTCTTCTTCTGATTTAGATCGATGGGATGGGGATTGTGGAGCTCGCCTCGGAGTACCATCACCCAGACGAATCATTTTCTGGCTTGGAGCCTAGATCTAAGCACCGTTGCCCTGGACATGGTCTAGTTCCTGGTCGTCTGGTGGCTTGGGGAGGGGCTAGCACGGGCCGACGATTTTTGGGTTGCCCTCTTGATGTAAGTAGCTGCTTGTCAATTTGGGAGGTTGTTGTTATTTTGAAATTTCTAATTTTGTTCATCTAATTAGTTGCCAGATGAGTGCAAGTGGGTGGTTTGGGTTGACCCTCCTCCTCCACTGCGTGTGGCCCTTGCATTTTAAGATCTATGTGCAGAGATTGAACGCAACTGGATCAAGTCTCACAAATTGTAGAGGGAAAATATGGAGCTATCAAAGAAGAACCGTGCTTTGAACAAGAAACTGAAGGAGAGAGATGAGATGCTCAATGTTTGGGCAGTGTTTTTTAGTGGAATTGTTGTATGTGTTGTAGTTGTGGCTTTATCAGTGTTATCACAGAATCAAGCCACTAAGTGAAGCAAGTATGTTTATTGTTGTTGTAGTGCAGGATATGGATGAACTTTGTAATGTACCAATCCTAATGTAATGCTATTTGGTGTTCTAAATTTCTGCAGTTTGGTTCTTGTTGGTAGATGACTAGGGAGATGACCAAATTGTCGTCGTCGACGAAAATTTGGTTCTTATTGGCAGATGACTAGGGAGATGACCAAATTGTCGTCGTCGACGACAATTTGGTTCTTATTGGCAGATGACTAGAGAGATGACCAAATTGTCGTCATCGACGACAATTTGGTTCATATTAGCAGATGACTAGAGAGATCACCAAATTGTCGTCGACGACGACAATTTGGTTCATATTGACAGATGATCAAACAACTTCAAATTAAAGCATGACATAGCAAGCATCACATATGATCAAACAACTTTAAAATAAAGCATGACATAGCCAGCATCTCAAACAGTAGTTCAACAGCAAGTGAAAATACTAGTTCAACATCCTGACATCTCAAACAGTAGTTCAACAGCAAGTGAAAATACTAGTTCAACATACAGTCATCTCAAACAGTCACCAGCAAGTGCAAATGAAGACCTAAAACTTGAGTTTTTTGCTCCTGGTGTTCTCAGCTAGATTGGGGGCTAGCCTTGTTTTGCTCCTGGTGTTCTTTGCTGGGTTGGGGGCTAGCACACCAGGAACTTCAATTGTTGTTGTCTGCTTCTTAGCTGGAGAAGCTCCTCTATCTGCTGCCTTCTTATAATTCTTTCTTGGGCTGTGAAAAGTGCAAGCATGTCACATTTCATATGATAGTGCATGAAAACAAACATATATACAAAAACATACACAAACATCACCTGATTATAGTAGCTTGTGTAGATGTTGGTGTTGGCTCTATAGGTTGCTCTTGTGGTGGATCTTCTGAATCTGTTCCATCATCTACTTCCACTGCTGCCACTTGCACTGCTGGCTCTTCTGCATTCTCAGCTCCCCAATGTCATCTTCACCAAAGGCTGCATCAACTGAATTTTTGCATTTGTTGGCATGGTGTCCTCGTCCTCCACACCTGCCACATTTTTTCCTCCTAGGACCTAGTCCTTTTCCTTCAGTAGTGGACCTAATTCTAGTTTTCCTCGTCCTGCTAGGTTCTCTGTTTTGAACTGGAGCAGAAAGTTTAAATCCTGGATTCACAATTTCCCACTGTTGCTTCCCTTCCAAAGCTGGAAGGTTGTCAGCATAAGTAGCTCTGAATTTCTCAACAGAATAAAACTTGTGCACATACTGATCTATTCCACTGGCTTCACCTCTAAGAGAAGTGATAAAGAACAGAGTATGGATACATGGCTTACCAGTTACTTGCCATTGTCTACAACTACAAGACCACTTCTGTAAGTCAATAGGGTACCTCCATTCTCTTTTTTCTCTATTAGTAGTAGTAACTTCAGCTTCTGTTGGGCTTCTCCTAATCAAACTCATCTCTAAACCTTTTGTTTTTGCCATTAAGGCCTTCATCACAGATGGAACAATGAGATGGCCTTCAAAATGATCAATGGCAATCCTATTCCTTATATCAATTTTTTGCATAATGTACTACCTGATCTTGTCACACAAGTCAACTATGTGGAGCACCTTGTATTTCTTGATCCTTGAGTTGAAAGCTTCAGCAAGGTTGTTGTTCACATAGTCTACCTTGCAAATGTCATTGATGTGTGCTCTAGCCCATATTTTTGTGTGATGCTCCTTTAAATATTCTTTAACTTTGGGCCTACTGTGCAACTGATTCAGATGATAGTTGTGCTTTTTAATGTTGTATGTAAGTGAGCATGGCCACAAATTCTCATCATAGAACTTGCCTTTGAATTTCTTGCTGAAGTTTTGAGCCAAATGCCTCATACACTCGCTGTGCTCCACCCCAGCATATACATAATCAATAGCTGTCTCCAATCCTTTGCATGCATCAGTATGTATGACTAAACCTTCTGGATGTCCTATTACTTTCTTCAGTTGTTGGAAGAACCAAGTCCAACTCTCAATTGACTCTGCTTCTATGACACCATAGGAAATTGGAAATAACCAATTGTGTGCATCAAGGGCACAAGCAGAAACAAGCTGGCCCCTGTACCTACCATTCAGTGGTGTTGCATCCACAGCAAGGTAAGGCCTGCACCCCTCCAAGAAACCTATCTGACATGCCTTGAAGCACACAAACACTCTTCTGAAACACTCCTTGTGCAGTTTCTTTCACCTCAATGAGTATTCCACAGTGTGCTTGTCAATTTCAACTACACTGCCTAGTGATGTTCTCTCAACTTCAGCCTTGAATGAATAAATCAGATTGAAACTATCACTGTACTTGCCAAACATCTTATCTAGTGCCATCTCTTTACCAAAATAACACCTACTATATGGCACCTCCACTCCATACTTCTCTGTCAACCTGTGTTGAATTTCCTTTGGACCTATCCCTGGATTTTTTTTCTAATCCAAGCCATAGAAGCATCTGCTATCCATCTTCTCTTTGCAGCCCTCAATCTCTGAGATATGTTAACACTTGGACAGTTGTGAGGGTAAGGGTTGACCTTAATCTGTTAAAAAAGAACAAGCAATTAGTACATGAAACATAAATTTTGAACAATAATTATAAAAAGGAAAATAGAAAATGCATTAGTACCTGAAATAATGTGCTTCTCCTCATTAAAGAGGCACGCAGCCTCCACTTACATCTATCAGAGGCACATTTTACAGTAAACCTTCTTTGGTCACTTTTCAAAGTGATGTACTCTATTTTAGTGGTAATTGAGAAAGTTGCAACTGCATTTCTGCAGTCAATTGCTGATGGAAAAACTACACCTTCCCCAATAGAGGGATTATCTTTGTCATACATCATGACAGGTCTGTCCTCATCTTCAGCTTGAAAATCTCCATTGTCTAGGTCCTCCTGCTTCTCATCTTCATCTGTATTAGAGAATTCAGCAGGAATGTACTCCTCTTCTACATGATCTTCCTCATTGTTGTGCTGACCATAGCCTGGATAAAGTTTCTCATCTTCTTCATCAGACAAAAGTGCTGCATCAGGTTCTGCTTCCTCCACAACAGGATCAACTGGTATGCTAGGTTTAGCTTGGGTTTTACTGCAAGAATGCTCAGACTGAGCATTTGCACTCGGGGTTGTAGGTGGCCTGCAACTGCTACTTGTTCCCCTTGTGTTAGTCCTAGGTTTTGCAGATGCTTTAGAACCAGAGGGCCTTGAAGCATGGGGGTTTGAATTATTTTCTGAACCAGAGGGGGGCCTACGCCTCTGAATAACATTGATTTCCAGATTGCATGACATGGTTTGTGCATTATTTGCAAACATGGCACCTAACTCATTATCAGACTGAACAGGCACCCAAGCAACTTTCGACACATCCCAGTACCTTAGCTCAACAGCATCATGTAATCCCCATGGATATTTGGCAAATATTGTTGCCCTAAACTGCTCAAATGTGATGTTGTTGTCCGCCACTAATGGAAATGTGAAGCCAGTTTCTTTTCCTTCTGTACCAACAGCAGTTAAAGTGCATGTCTCCATTCTAACACTGATATTAAATGCTCTAGTTGGATCAATCCTATGCAAACAGGGCACGATATCAACATACAACAACAGATCTAGGATCTAGGGGAGGAAGAAACAACAGATCTGGGATGGGGGGACTTACCCTAATGTTGTCTGCGACCGTGTCCTTGCCTTGCGGCCGCGGACGCCGCAGGTGGCACCGCTGCCGTCGCCGTCGTCCACCATTCTTGCCTTGCGGCCGTGGGCGGCGCAGGTGGCACCGCTGCCATCGCCGTTGTCCACCATCCTTGCCTTGCGGCCGCGGTCGCCGCAGGTGGCACCGCTACCGTCGCCGTCGTCCACCATCTCCCGCAGTCACCGCGGGCACCGTAGTCGTCAACGCTGTCGCCGCCGTCGCCTCCTAGCTAGGGTTCGTGAGAGTGGGAACGGGGAGAGAGTGGGGAAAGGGAGAGAGTGGGATGAGAGTGAGATGGGCCCGAGTGGGTTCTGTCCTAGCGGGGGGCAAGCAGGGTCCAAAACGGAGCGCCGTATGTGGTCAAACGGCGCTGACCAAGCGGAGCTGTGATGGAAGGGCAAAACGAAAGAATTCCAAAGTGGTGTGGACAGAACCGGTGACTTTCTCAAACTAGGGGTAAAACAGACGAGGGGGACACAACTAGGGGCACAAAGCTAATTGTCCCTAATTGTTTATACAACTAAAACTGAAATCAACATAGAGCAAGAAGTTAGAACAGCAATCCAGTTAAAGAAATAGGTTTAAAACATACCTGTTGCGCATTGGAGTTTTAATTGGATCCTTCAAATTCGAAAGTAATTGGTATAAGTAAATACAGTGATGCAAAAGCAAAGGAGTATGGACCATAGCTACGGAATCTGACCTGAGAACAGTTGCTCTTCTGCTTTAAACGTGGAGTTTGGGTTCGCTATGGTGGTCTTCGTGCTTTGGGCAATGCAGTTGCTTTACAAACTACTCGTGTGGGGGTACTCTGTGGTGGACATGGTGCTTTGTCAACTATAAGTGGGTTACTATCCACTGGGGTTGGGGTTAGATGGGTTGTAGCTGCTTCTCTGCCCAATAGTGTAAGTGTGCAATCTGGAAGAGTCTCGATTATGTGTGGTGGGGCTAGTTTGTGGGCCAGTACAACCATGGTTCTATCTGCATCGATGGGTTGCATTGTCTTTTGTGAAGAACGGGTTTTTGCTCCCTTAGATACTGCCATCACCCCCTCCAATTCAAATGGCTGATAAACAAGAAAAGAAATTGAACATACATACATTGTATGATAGACAAATGTGGTAATTCACATATATGTTGCCTAACCAAACAGGACAGCATGACACAATTTCACATATATGATGCCTAACTAAACAAGATAGCATGACATAGTTTCAGATATATGATGGATAACTTAACAGGATATAATGGCATAATTCAACATATGATGAGTATCTAAACAGGATGACATGACAAAACTATATGATGTCTTTCTAAAATAGGTTGGGATGAAATAATTCACATAAATGTTGTCTAAGCATACATGATGGCATGATATAATTGACATAATTGATTCATATACTAAGCAGCTGGCACTCACATGTATGATCTCTAAACTAAGCAGATGGAATTCAATATTGTGCATATGATGTGTAAACTAAGCAATGCAAGACACCATATGCATGATATGAGAAATATAAACATTGCAACTTAGAGCATACACCTCAGGTGGGATATGGGACTGGTCATCTGTCTCTGAATCCTCCTCTGAGGAGCTCCCTGTAACCATCGAGATATATGCTTCAACAGGTACCATTGCCTACTCTGAAGACCTTGTTTTCACTCCTGATAGTTCCATAACCGGCTCAAATGGCGGATACACATGAAGAGTAGTTCAATATATATACATAGATTGTCGACAAATGGAATACGTAATGAAAAAAATATGGCATGAGATAATTCACATATATGATGCCTAGCTACATGGCGGTGCATAATTCACATATATGATAACTAGCTGAAAAACATGGCATTGCATAATTCAGATATTTTATATAGAAAGCAAACATGAGGCATTCACACAAAGCATGTCTAATCTAAGAAGATGTCATGGCAATGCAAGACACCATATGCATGATATGAGCAATATAACCCTTCCAAGTTAGAGCATGCACCTCGGGGGGGATACGACTGGTCATTTGTCTCTGAGTCCTCCTCTGAGGAGTTATCTGTAACCAGCAAGAAATCTGCATCGACAGGTAGCACGGACTGCTCAGAAGACCTTGTTTTCACTCCAGATTTTTCCTTGACCGACTCAAATGGCTGATGCATAGGAAGAGTAGATGAATGTATAAACATTGTTGACAAATGGAATGCATTATGAAAAAATATGGCACGATACAATTCACATATACGATGACTGGCTAAACAGGATGGCATTGCATGATTCATGTATATGATGCGTGGCTAAAGAAGATGGCATTGCATAATTCCCATATACTCCCTCCATTCCTAAATATTTGTCTTTTTAGAGATTTCAAATGGACTACCACATACGGATGTATATAGACATATTTTAGAGTGTAGATTCACTCATTTTGCTCCGTATGTAGTCACTTGTTGAAATCTCTAAAAAGACAAATATTTAGGAACGATGGGAGTATGATATAGAAACCAAACAGGTGGCATTCACACAAAGCAAATCTAAACTAAGATGATGACATATAAGATGTGTAATGTAAGCAATGCAAGGCGCCATATGCATGATGTGACCAACATCAGCATGCCAGGTTAGAGCAAACACCTCAAGTGGTAAATAGGAGTGGTCGGCTCCTTCTGAATTCCCATCTGAACAGTTATGTTCCTCTGGAATACAATCTGGAATGGCGGGAGGTGGGTCACTTCGCCCACCATGGAGCAGCGTCTGCATGCCATTATATTCATATGGAACGGTCTTCTCTTTTTCTCTACATGTTCAGTACGATTGTGTACAATAACTGACATGCATAATAAAAAATTAATTAGACTTTGTGCCTAAGGGTTGCATGTAGAAATCAAGACTGATGGTAGCAAACGAGTGGATTGATCCAAAACTATTGATAGCAGGTAGATTATAGCTTCAGTTTAAAACGACAAACAATGGATCATCTACTATTTGTTTCCTACCCAACATGAACCACATTGAAGACCCCAGATGAACCAGATAGTAGACAGATACTATTTGTTGTTGCCTCGATATGAGACCCACGGGCATTTTAAAACTCAAGTTTGAATGATAAAGTAGCAGGTAACAATAACTGATGTATAACATAAGCAAACATGAAAGACTGTGACCTCTCTTCCGGAACTATGTAGTCCTCGGGTTCATCTGCTCAGTCGATGATGGTAATGCAGTTGGCGTGGTTGCCGACCACATTGAAGATGATCTGAGGCAGTGAAAGAAAGTATGCAGGGGGAATCTCTGCTGCAGTGAACACTTCTGTCGATGGTGCACCTCAGGTGGTGTGGATGATGGCACGGCAGGAGCAGGACATAACACACGAAGTTTTCTTTGACGCCTATTTGAAAATGAAGTAAATCTGAAAGGGCTCCTTAGAATTGTCGGATTCTATAAACGCAGGGACAAGAAAAACATAGGAATAGTATAGGAATGCACGTGCAAAACAGAGCATTTAGAAACATGGGATTTCTATCAACCTTGGTGTTTGATTCACAGGAATTGGAAGAACACAAGAATGGAGAAACATGGTCAAATTAAAGTCAAACCACGTGAAAATGAAAAAAAATAAGAATCTTATTATGCCAGTAATGCAATTAGTCATGTTCTTCATGCATATTAATTTGAAAAGGATATCCAAGTGGATATTAAAATTCCTATGTTTTTTCTTTGGAACAGACACCAAAGGAAAAAATCCTCCAGTTTTGCTTTGCTCCACTCCTTCTAACCACATGCACGAATAATAGTACCATAGTAGTTCCACAACAAAGGATCCTTGAGGGACCGACATGAATGCAGAGTAACAAAGTGACGCAACGAGTGTACAACCTCTTTGGCATAGCCTTGTCGACCTTAGCATCATTAGGTTGGACATGGAGGATGGTGATGCTGGTGTGACTGTCGGAGGCGGGGAAGAAGATCTGAGGCCTCCGGAAACAGCGCCGAGGGTACTGCTCCACTGTGATGGACAGTTTTGTCGTTGGAGCAGCTCCGGTGAGGTGTACGGTAGCGAGGCTGAAGCAGGACAAGACAGACAACGTTAATCTGAAGTGGGACTCTAATATCATCTGCAATAGATGATGTAAAATACATCACCAAAAAGTGCTAGATTTAAAACGCATCAGCCGCGCCACGGCCGCTCTGATAGATGTTGTAAATATTGTTCACTCTGAACTTAATTGAAGAAACTGAACTTTAAAGTTGAAACTGAATTTTATTGTCAAAACTGTTTGAACTAGCAGCAGATCATTGCAATAGATGTTTAGGGCATTTGAGCACTAGTAGCAGAGAAGCAGTGTTCTAAATTAGCACGCTTCAGCAGGGAATGCACTAGCAGAGAGCAAGTCATGCAGCAGCACCGTGAGCGAGTGCTAAAGTAGCAACTCCTGTAGCTGCCGGAGGTCATGTGGTAGTAGCAGCAGCACAAGCGATAGCAAGAGCAGAGCAGTAGCACGAATGAGAGCAAGAGCGGAGTAGCAGCACGACCGACAACAATAGCAGAGCAGAGCAGCAGCACGAACGAAAGCAAGAGCAGTGCAGCAACACAACCGACAGCAAGAACAAAGCCGCAGCACAAGCGAGAGCCGGATCAGCAGCAGCAAGGCGAGCGAGAGCCGGAGCATCTTCAGCTAGTGCTGGTGTGGAAGTCGCCGCCGATGAAGCAAATTCATGGGGGAGAGACGTCGTGGATGAAGTGGTCGGGGACAGCGCCGTCGATGGAGACCCGCCATGGCTGCTCGGTATCGATCAGCGGTAGCCCCGTGAGATCGAATAAAATATAAAATGCAGCGGTGAGTGTGGAACCTCCTTGGTGGCGCCGAGTTGGCCTCGGATTCATCGGAGGAATTGGAGAGGGTGCTGCGGTTCCGGTGGGGCAGGTCAAGACGGGGCTGTGGGGATGGAGGTGGCGCGATAGACGAGGCAAACATCGGGGCATCTCCTTGGAGGTGGAGGACGGGGCAGCTGATCCGGCGGGACAACGAGATCGACGACGGATCCTCATATGATGCGATGGATGAGGGATAATGAGTTGTTGCGGTGGACGACATCGTCGGGGAAGAGTCTCCGTCTGGGCAGCGGTCGAGAGGCCGACGGAGGAGCGTGGGGTTTCGCGGTTTTGGCGGCATCGGTGTACGAATGGGGGTGAAGGGGAAGGTAGGGGCAGCCATGGCTTAGGGACGCGCTTGTCCGAAATGTAGGGTAAGTTACCAGCATACCCCCACCAGTTTTGACACCGCGACGTCGAGCCGGCATTTCTGGCTGAGAGGTAGAAGGGGGATTTCGCGTGTCTAGGCTGCAAGACCTATTTCGGATGAGGAGGGAGTTTTCGCGCATTTCAAAATTTCGGGATAACAAGGCGCGACGCGGGTTCAAGATGCAGGAGTTTCAAACTAGATGAGACAAAAGATACTCGAGCTTGAAAATTTCGGGATAACAAGGCGCGGATTCCTTGTTCGGCAGAACAAACTGAACATGTACAAAAAAACAATTCATACAAGACACAATAGAGTCATGTCCCCTTTTACTATATTGCTATAAATGTCATTGAAAAAACTACCAGAAAAATGTAAAAAAAACGGGAGAACAAGATTACCCTGCATAGTACCAAATCGATTCACACTTCTCTCAACAACAACAAAAAACAAATCAATTCCCACCAAAAGAAAGAGTCATGTCCCTTTTTATATGATTACAAATGCTAGGATCTCGAATTTCAATGTTTGAATCCACGTTATGTTGAATTCGAATATATCGTTAGGTGACCTTGCGGTTTATAATGGATGTAGTCCTACATTTTGATCTTCCATCGTTTATGAACATTTTACTCCACCTTATGAACATATATATTGTCGTCTACCATATGGACTAAATTTGAATCAATTTTCCTTATATGAATATGATTGTTGTCAAGTTATAAAATCATTTAAATATTATCTTGATAACAAAAAACATTCATATAGTAGTAATCATATTTCACTATGAACTACATGTGACATATGATCTCCAATTCTAATATTTGTATCCATTTTATGTTGAATTCAAATCAGAGTACATTGGTCTAGGTGGCGAGATGTTCGGGATAGTCTAAACCATGTTTTCATATGTATAATTTTTGGCTGAATTGGGACAAGTTTTGGTATAAGCTTCTTGCAAAACCGGAGATTCTCTCAACAAGCCTCGTGGTTCCGAGAGGGAATGTGTCACCTTTGTCTGCGAAATGATATACACTTCCTCCCCCCTGATTTTCTTTATAGAGGTAACATAGAACTATATGAGTGCCCTGTTAAATTTTGGAATTATTCCGGGTTCGTTTGGCCTTTTTTATACATTAATAGAATTTATGGACATTTAATGTGCATAATCCAATTTTGAACTGCAAGCACATGCTCCAGTGCACCAAAGTTGGTTGAAAAATCACATTTGTGTCCTTGGGTGAATTTCTAGGTCCCATGCAAGAAATGGGAATGAAATTCTATCATCTGGGCATCGTGACTCAGCTAAGAACATCGAGAAACTTGGTTTTTAAATTCATGTAAATCCAAAACTCGCCTGGAAATCATGAAACTTGGCATGGTGTCATGTCATGGCACTAACATGTTGTGGTAAAAAATTGGGCCGATTTGGAACAAGTTTTGGTATAAGCTTCTTGCAAACCGGAGCTTCTCTCAAGAAGGCTCGTGGTTCTGAGAGGGAACGTGTCACCTTTGAGTGTGAAACAATATACATTGCCCCCCTTGAGTTTCTTTATAGAGGCAACATAGAACTACACGAGTGCCTTGTTAAATTTTGGAATTATTTCGGGTTCGTTTGGCCTTTTTTATACATTAATTAGTTTCTGGATATTTAATGTGCATAATCTAAATTTGAACCGCAAGCACATGCTCCGGTGCACCAAAGTTGGTTGAAAAATCACATGTGTGTCCTTGGGTGAATTTCTAGGGCCCATGCAAGAAATGGGAATGAAATTCAAACATCTGGGCGTCGTGACTCGGCCGAGAACATCGAGAAACTTGGTTTTTAAATTCATGTAAATCCAAAACTCGCCTAGAAATCATGAAACTTGGGATGGTGTCATGTCATGGCACTAACATGCTGTGCTAAAAAAATGGGCCGATTTGGAACAAGATTTTGTATAAGCTTCTTGCAAACCGGAGCTTCTCTCAAGAAGGCTCATGGTTCTGAGAGGGAACGTGTCACCTTTGAGTGTGAAACGATATACTCTCCCTGCCTTGAGTTTCTTTACAGAGGCAACATAGAACTACATGAGTGCCCTGTTAAATTTTGGAATTATTCTGGGTTCGCTTGGCCTTTTTATACATTAATTGAGTTTCTGGTCATTTAATGTGCATAATTCAAATTTGAACTACAAGCACATGCTCCCATGCACCAAAGTTGGTTGAAGAATCACATGTGTGTCCTCGGACGAGGTGTATTTGAACCTCATACACTGGAGGCTTCAAGGGGTGGAGGCACAAGGGGCCGTGGAGCAAGGTGAGGTCCATCGAGACCATAGAGAGCTCCATCGTCGGGTCCTGTTTCGTCTGCATGATATCGCCCTCCTCGTGCACAACCATCTCTCGCTTTAGGGTCGGGGCATTACAAAGCTATACCATCACATATTCATACTACTTCAAGGTGTATTAAATCAACACATGCAAGTATCAAAAGGAGAGTCACGGCATGCATGCATTCATTGTAAATAATGCATCGGTAAATGCAAATTATTGAAATATATCGAGTGTAGTGCTTTGATGTGTCGCGTCAACTCATACAACAACAAGTTTGATTACTACAACGCCATCTCACCTTAACCACACCTGCCTTTGGCTGCATGACAGGTGGGCCACCCACCTGTTGGGACCACCTGTCATACACGCAAAGGCAGGAGCAGAAAGTCAATGAAGTTGCGTCCCTCCCTCACCCATGAGCGTGGTGGCTGGCAGGACTAGGAGAAGCTTTCGCTACACGCTCTCCCTCCCACATGCGGTGGACATGCAGCAGTTCATTCGGTGTCAGATGTCCAGAAGCATACTGTAGTACTCCTCCACTGTAGTAGTACTCCATCATTGTTCGACTTCCCGAAGAGGCAAAGAGCCAAGCGCAGCCCGGACGCTCGTGTGGCAGTTTCATGTATAGAGTAGTCTAGGATAGTGCGTACCATGCATGTAAGTTTAAAATCGTTGGGGTCGGCTCCATGCTTTTTTTTATTAAAATAATCTTCTGGCCCTACCTGTCATCCTAGTGATTGTAGTTTGCAGCTCATCTGGTCAAGATAGGAATATATATTTTAATTTGTGGTGGGGTAAATGTTAGACGTTGCAGCAAATATATTGTACACTGCGGGTCTTTCAGCCAAGTTTAGAGGCAACTATGTGGGGCTAGTGCTATGATGTGTCGCGTCAACTCGTACAATGAGGAGAAGCTTGATTTTACTACTACACGCCTTCTCCCTCGCCCATGTGCGCGGTGGCTCACAGACGAGGACAGGCTTTTGCTTATAGTACTACAACAAGCTATCCCTCCCGCTCACGGTGGACGGACATGCAGCAGTGGATTCAATACTGTAGAAGCAGTAGTAGTAACATCATTGTCCGTCTTCTCGAAGAGGCGAAGGGCCAGGCGCAACCCAAACGTGGCAGTTGCAAACCTTGGAGCACGCATATAGCCAGGCTCTTGCATGAGACAAAATTTCTATGTGAGCCCACTATTGTTGTACTTGCTAGTATAGCCCTATAAACCAGAAAGGAGTATTTGCCTTTCTAGAGATTTCAACAAGTGACTAGACTACACCGAGACGGAGTACATATGGAGCAAAATGAGTGAATCTACACCGTCAATAAATACGTAGTTCTCTCGTTTTCGTCTCCGCCTTGGTCGCGATGCACAATATTGAGTATTCTAGTACTGTAGATGCTACAGTCTGGACCGTAGCACATTGTTTTTATGGCCATATCACCACATTTTTCTACTGCTGGTTCACTGGGTTGTCGTGGTTCACACTCCTCCAACGTGAGTAGTAGTACTACTAGTATATACCGCATGATTCTTTGCTCCTTCTTACTACTACGTACTTCGCCGACATGTGGGAGAACCAGCATCCGGGTCGACGTGTCATGCACCAGATTAGAGTGCGTAACGGAATGGGTCATCATCCCGGTCGTACCGCCAGTAATTCATGACTATAGTGAGTAGTCGTATCGCAAGTCTTTCCAGCAGTAATGCGCCGTCAAATTGCACAGCCCGACCTTTCCAGCAGTAAGTAAGTTGAATCCGCTGCTCCCTCACCCTCCTCGCCTCTCTATCAAACCGCCTACGCGAAAACTGTCGTGCGTACTACCCGGGAAAAGCCCCACCCTCAACTTTTAACTACGCGATAATAGTTCGAGCATTTTAACTACCCTCGTTCTATATAAATACTAGTATTGTTTGTTTATTCACCCGTGGGGTTGTTCAATTAATGGAGGGTCGGGGAGCACAAGTGAACAATACTACTACTAGTAGTAAGTTGGAGTCGTACAGTTAGTCACCTTAAATAGAGAGTTTCTTTTCTTTAATGCCACGTACACAAATTGAAACGCCTGTTGTGGAGAGAAAAAGATAATCACTCCACTATATATGTACGCAGGGGCCTGAGTGCTTGCTTTACTAGTGTTGCTCTCTTCATGCTCTCATCCTCTCCAGATCTAAACAAGACAGTGGTAGCAACATTTTCTCTCTGCTCACCACTGGTCACAGATCCGCTCGATCCCTTCGGCCGGTGTGTGTAGAGGACTAGGTGCATCGTTCACGCGGTCATCGCCGGCGAGGGAGGAAACACATAGCTGTCGGAGGGCCCCGATCCTCTGCCCATGCCGTTCTCTTCGACACAGCGCCGGCTCGGGAGGTCCTTCGACCCTTCTTACTCCCTGCCGTATTGTGCGTAGATCTGACCTGCTGCCGCCGACATCCCGACGACCCTCAGGTATAAGTTCTTCGAAAGCGGCCTTGCTCTACTGTCCCAGCTCCCCACATGTCTGCATGTGCATCTTTTTCTACTCCCATCAGCTCTTCCAAAGCCACCTAAATTTTTAGTATTATTAGAGGTAAAGCTACTTCATGCATTCGAATCTAGGACTTGGTTCAAACAACAAAGGAAGGGGGGAGAGATGTCGCATGAATCTAGGACTTGATTCAAAGAGGAAATAATAGGGTGAAAGTAGTAGAGACCGGATACCCAACCGGTCTCTTGGTTGAAAAGGGAAATAATGGGAAAATGCAGTACAAACTGGATAAGGAACAGATCTATTATTGGTTGAAAAAAGGATAGAAAGTGGCGGCTGATGGACAAGTCAACAGAGTATGTCCAGGATTAGAGTTGCTGCCCTCACATGGTAAAAGGTCTCTAGGACACATAGTAAAAGGTCTCCAGGATTAGATTTGCTACCCACACATAGTAAAAGGTCTCCAAGATTAGATTTGTTGCCCTCACATAGTAAAAGGTCTCCAGGATTAGATTTGCTGCCCTCACAGAGCATGGAAAAACTCGGCATCACCACTTTCTGCCTCCTTGTAGGTACATTGTGATGATGCGTCCACTGTCGCATGTCCTTATACCAACCTTTAGGTGTTGTTAATGTAAGGGCGCATGTAAAATGAAGCGATCACACTGTTACCTTAAGGACATGTCTAACCAGTGTTATTGTCAATCTAATGCCTCCAGTGATATGATGCAATTAAACTATGTTACAAATGGCACTCCTGTTGTTTTCCCCAGTACGGTAAGTAAGTTGCTCCTTTACGCTGCTAAGTGTCCTGGTGTCCCCACGGTCCCATGCCCTTAGACCAACTCTTTAGTTGCTGTTGATTTATTGTATCTGGTAAACAAGCAATGCCACCATTAAAGTAATCCCATATTTGATGAATGTTATTGTTGATCATAATGCTTCCGGTAACATGAAGCATTGCTGATGTTTTAAAATTTATATTGTCCTTGCGTGATTGCCATGAACATAATTAAGATGCTTCTTTTCATTTCGTGTATGTTCCGTATATCCTTATTGACCAACAATTGTTTACTTTCTATCTTTTTGTGTAGATAGGGATATCCATTTCACCTTGTTGCTATTGTGACCTTTTGGTGAACTGCACAAAACACTTTTTTTGGAATGAGTGTCTTGTGTAGTTCAACTAAAATGTCACGTGGGCAACATCTCTCAATTTTGGTGGAACTGCACAAAATGGTGGTTGGAGTTTCCAAAATCTCCATCAAATTCTGTTGGTAATCTTGTTCAACATTTTATTAGCCTTTGCAAGATGAGCCGTCACTATCACCACAATGGCACTTTATTTTAGTGGAACTGCATAAAAGGATAAGCAAATTATAGTTGCACCTTACATGAGCCGAACATCCAACCTTAATGTTCCTCAATTTTAGTGCAACTACTAAAGAAGTACCTGCCAGCCCACGAGAGAAAGTACTTCTGGCTAGCTGAATCATGCAATCTTTGCTTCATTTCAGGTGAATTGCAGAAAAAGGCGCCTGAATTGAATCATGGAACTCTAGGATGGCCTCATCCGAGTGGAGCTGCAGGTTGAGTTCAAGGAGTGCCATTATTATAGTAATCATGCTCTTCTTATTTGTGATGTGCAAACAGGAATAATCAACTACATATGTTGTGATGGTCAAGAGCATTTGCCAAGTTCTTGGGTTGTATTACACGGCTAGCCAAGATGTATTTAATCCTGATATTCACTTTATCAAAAGGCTCTAATGGGTTGGTTCTAAATCTTGCAAGCCGGGATTCAATGAGATGTGTAGGCATCTTTGTTGTACTTATTATTTGAATCTTATTTGTTGATTCTGAATCTTGAAAGCTGGGAATCAATGGGATGTGTAGGCATATTTGTTGTACTTATTATTTGGATCTTATTTGTTGGTTCTGAATCTTGCAAGCTGGGAAACACGGCATGATGATGCAGAGGACAACAACCATAACAAACAGTTCAAACTTGGTAGTATTATCTGTGTGAAAGTGTGATAAATGTGTTGATCGTGTGCATCCTGAGAATAATAATCCTAATTGTTGTGCATGTTGATCCTGTGGCACTGATAGAACGAGCCAATGCATTGCTTGTTTTAAGAATAAATTTATATTAAAGCTAATTAAATTTAAGTAAAGTGACCACTAACACTTGTTATTACAATACCAATACAGACCCGCTCATGAACCGACGTGTAGCCAGAGTAGGTTTCTTAATGGAGGTGTTTGAATGCGCCGAGGGTGCATCTTCTGCCGGGCTTGCACCGAGCGAGGGAGGGGTAGTAACTGTTGTCGCATGTACACACTCAGTTTACTGTTGAATCCAGTTCCCCAAGAGCTGAAAAACAAACCGCTGCCACCGCCTACCCACTCGTTCACTTCAAGAGACTCCAATGGCGATCCGAGGGGTGAGCCTGCTGGATATGGACTTCAGCAAGGAGTTCACCTTTGAGTTCACCGTTTAGTCCCATGGCTGCACCAAGTTGAATGTGATGTACACCAACAATCCGGACTCGCTGAAGCTCTGCCACGCCGAGTTCAAGCAGTACCTACAGGACGAGAAAGCACAAGGTCGCAGGACTAGACCTTGTGCACATCCATTCGTCTCCTGACAGGGACCAGCAGATCGCCGTCACCCAGGTATGTGTGCAGAACGAGGTTCTCGTCTGCCACTGCTATAGGGCTATCAGAGTTTCTGGAGCATTCGCCCGTTTCATCGGCAGCGCCATCTGCACCTTCGCTATGGTGGAGAGAAGGAAGAACGTGACGATTCGGCCATCTGGTGCAACAAGCTTGTCGACATCCAGAAGCAATACAAGATCATCGACAATGGGCAGGAGAAGGACTCCGTGGTTGACCTCGCCGAGACCATCATCGATCCCTGATACGCTAACATGAAAGAAGACAACAATACCAAGGACCTGAACATGTGGGAGGTACCTTTGAATCTAGCCTACATAACCTACGCGGCCAAGGACGCATACGCATGCTATGCCATGTATAGGCTGATCTTGGACATGAGGGCGTGTCTGCTTCCCATAACCAATGGGTACACAAACAGCCGCAACGTCATGATCAAGCATGCCAAGAAGGTCTAGATGTTGTACTTTATCTGTTTAAGCACCTTTATCATCTGAGTGTTTCATGCATTAGCCTATGTGTCATAATTATCTATTTTGTCCGAAATATTTCTTTTAAGAACCCAATAACCTGTTTGCTTTTTAGTGGCTATTTGCTTATGTATGTAACTAGTTCACTCGTCCGTTTCAAAAAAAAACTAGTTCACTCGGCTGCTGTGATTTGAATCTCCTTCCTCCCAACATATTCCCCTTCTCAGGTGGACCCAGCAGGTCTATTACACAAACATATGGGACCAACCACCTATCCATTTTTATTTCTTTATTTTGTTCAATCTTTCGTCCTCTTCCTATACATCAGCTGGCCATCATTGCCTATGGCGTTGGCCAGGCCATCCCTCTACTCCCACACATTGTCCGGCAGCGGCAGCTCCATCGGCCCACCCAGTACCCGAACAAGTAGACCCTCGTACTCCCCTTCGCCTGCATCTTCCCCCTCTCCGGTTCATTCAGTCCGAGGTCTCGACGTCCTCCTCCGCCTTGGTGCTCTCGTCGCGGCGCCGCTGTCTGTCGTTCCCAACATGGTCAGCAAAACAAGAAGAATCGAGAGACAACTATTCGTTGAGAGCCTGACAGTCCCGGGCCCACCAGGTCCATGGCCTAGGTTTTGTTGTTTAACGTGGGCATCCCACGACATGTTTCAACATTTTTTGGATCCAGCAGGTATCAAGCGGCCGCTGGGCCTCCCAACCTAGCTTGTCTATACATCAATAGCGCAAGTTATGTTTTTTTTCAAGACGACGTACATCTCAGTTCTATTTTTTTATAAGAATGCAAAACTGAACCTATGTTTTCTATAAGAATGCAAAACTGAACATATATTTATATCTTATTTTATTACATATATATATAATAGAAACAACATAAGGTTCCGTTAAACCTGTCGTTCGTCCAACCATTTTATAGACCTTCCCACATCCTTTATTTTTCATTTTCATTAATCTTATATCTGAGTTTTCTCCAACTTTCTTTTTCGATGTAAACTGAGTTTTCTCCCAGTACTTTTCCCTAGAACCGACACAACTGTCCCACGTCTAGCCTAAAAAGTAATAATACCCCACGTCCTATTAACTCATAAAGTTAAAATGATATTTTATTTTGTAAATTGAAAGTTCTTACAAAATAATAATAATAATTGTTTATATATAACTTGGCAAGTCAACTCCTAGTGATTGCGTACATAAGCTTGCAAAGATTTTACTAACCAATGCAGTAATAGACGTGCAATCATGTGTTTATGTTTTTATAACATTTCACCATCCATCCCAACATGAAATTTTCACCATCCGTGGATTTTGAGAAAAATGCAAATGGGCTTTAAAAGCTACCATATATATAAACGGGCTGCATAGATGCTACAACATTGTTTCACCCAGCCCACAAAAAGGACTAAAAAACAAATGGACTGGCTGACATGTGGGCCAGTAGGTTGAAGCCTAAGCAAGGCATTGGATTTACATCCAACGAATGGCATTCTTCTTCAATCTCTCATCTTCTTCCTCCAGCGCTGTCGGGACCGCCTGCTCCAGCCTCCGGCGTCCAGCGGCGTTGTTTTGCGCGCCTCACAGCGAAACGCTACCCCGCCGATGGCCAGGCCATCCCTCCACTCCTCACCTCCTGTTATTCTCTATCGAGTGTAGGCCCACCCTGCACCCGAACCAGTCAAGTTTCCCAGTCCTCCCCATCTACAACTCCACTGCCGCTTCTTCCTCATCTCTGGGTCGTTCCAGTCTGCGGCCTCGCCGTCGTCCACCGCCTTGCTACGCTCGGCGCGGCGTGGTCAACAAACGAGAGTCATCGGTAGAGGATCGTACGTGGAGAGCCTGACGGCTGGGACCCACAAGGTCCATGGTCGCACACAAGTAAAGTTCCTCCTTATTAAGCTATTTCCTCCTGATACGTCTCAGTCGTATCTACTTTTCCAAACACTTTTGCCCTTGTTTTGGACTCTAACTTGCATGATTTGAATGGAACTAACCCCGACTGACACTGTTTTCAGCAGAATTGCCATGGTGTTATATATGTGCAGAAACAAAAGTTCTCGGAATGACCTAAAACTTTACGAAGACTATTTTGGAAATAATAAAAAATCCTGGCAAAAGATCAAGACCAGGGGGCCCACACCCTAGCCACGAGGGTGGGGTCGCGCCTGTCCCCCTGGGCGCGCCCCTACCTCGTGGGCCCCCTGGAGCTCCTCCGACCCCAACTCCAACTCTATATATTTGCTTTCGGGGCCGCTGCCAAGCCCTAAAACCTCTCGGGAGGGCTGATCTGGAGTCCGTTCGGGGCTAAGGAGAGGGGAATCCGTCGCCATCATCATCATCAACCTTCCTCCATCACCAATTTCATGATGCTCACCACTGTGCGTGAGTAATTCCATCATAGGCTTGATGGACGGTGATGGGTTGGATGAGATTTATCATGTAATCGAGTTAGTTTTCTTAGGGTTTGATCCCTAGTATCCACTATGTTCTGAGATTGATATTGCTATGACTTTGCTATGCTTAATGCTTGTGACTAGGGCCCGAGTGCCATGATTTCAGATCTGAACCTATTATGTTTCCATCAATATATGAGAGTTCTTGATCCTATCTTGCAAGTCTATAGCCACCTACTATGTGTTATGATCCGGCAACCCCGAAGTGACAGTAATCGGGACCACTCCCGGTGATGACCATAGTTTGAGGAGTTCATATATTCACTATGTGCTAATGCTTTGTTTCGGTACTCTATTAAAAGGAGGCCTTAATATCCCTTAGTTTCCTTTAGGACCCCGCTGCCACGGGAGGGTAGGACAAAAGATGCCATGCAAGTTCTTTTCCATAAGCACGTATGACTATATTCGGAATACATGCCTACATTACATTGATGAATTGGAGCTAGTTATGTGTCACCCTATGTTATGACTGTTACATGATGAACCGCATCCGACATAATTCTCCATCACTGACCCATTGCCTACGAGCTTTCCATATATTGTTCTTCGCTTATTTACTTTCCGTTGCTATTGCTATCATCACTACAAAATACCAAAAACACTACTTTTGTTACCGTTAGCTTTTGCTATCGTTACCACTACTATCATATTACTTTGCTACTAAATACTTTGCTGCAGATATTAAGTTTCCAGGTGTGGTTGAATTGACAACTCAGCTACTAATACTTGAGAATATTCTTTGGCTCCCCTTGTGTCAAATCAATAAATTTGGGTTGAATACTCTACCCTCAAAAACTGTTGCGATCCCCTATACTTGTGGGTTATCAAGACTATTTTCTGGCGCCGTTGCCGGGGAGCATAGCTCTATTCTTTGAGTCACTTGGGATTTATATCTGCTTATCATTATGAAGAACTTGAGAGATCCAAAAACCAAGATTTATCCCTCAACTACGAGGGGAGGTAAGGAACTGCCATCTAGCTCTGCACTTGATTCACCTTATGTTTTGAGTAAGCTTGCGACACCTAAACCTACTTCTGCTATTCATTCTGATATGTCGCATGTTATTGATGATGCCACTTCTGCTATGCATGATACTTATGATGAAACTACTTCTATGCTTGATACTACTGTGCCACTTGGTGAATTTCTTGATGAACAACTTGCTAGGGTTAGAGAGAATGAAATTATTGAAACTGATAATATTGATGAAAGTGATGATGAAGACTCTCCCCCTAATAAATATGAATCACCTATTATTCCTGAGGGTTATTGAGGGAGTCCTGGATTAGGGGGTCTCCGGACAGCCGGACTATCTCCATTGGCCGGACTGCTAGACTATGAAGATACAAGATTGAAGACTTCGTCTCGTGCCCGGATGGGACTCTACTTGGCGTGGAAGGCAAGCTAGGCAATATGGATATGGATATCTCCTCCTTTGTAACTGACCTTGTGTAACCCTAACCCTCTCTGGTGTCTATATAAACCGAAGGGTTTTAGTCCGTAGGACAACAATCACAACATACAATCATACCATAGGCTAGCTTCTAGGGTTTAGCCTCTCTGATCTCGTGGTAGATCTACTCTTGTACTACCCATATCATCAATATTAATCAAGCAGGACGTAGGGTTTTACCTCCATCAAGAGGGCCCGAACCTGGGTAAAACATTGTGTCACCTGCCTCCTGTTACCATTCGGCCTAGACGCACAGTTCGGGACCCCCTACCCAAGATCCGCCGGTTTTGACACCGACATTGGTGCTTTCATTGAGAGTTCCTCCGTGTCGTCGCCGTTAGGCTTGATGGCTCCTACTATCATCGATAGCGATGCGGTCCAGGGTGAGACTTTTCTCCCCGGACAAATTTTCGTATTCGGCGGCTTTGCACTGCGGGCTAATTCGCTTGGCCATCTGGAGCAGATTGAAAGCTACACCCCTGGCCATCAGGTCAGATTTGGAAGTTTGAACTACATGGCTGACATCCGCAGAGATTTGATCTTCGACGTATTCGAGCCGCAGCCGGGCGCGCCGCACTGTCGCGATGGGTATAACCTTGCTCTACCGCCGAACAGTACCCCAGAAGCCGCGCCCGCATCAGCTCCGACCCTTAGTTCAGAGCTAGCTGCTTCAATCGTGGACGGATGGTTAGACATCGCCTCAGGGGCTGCAGTCTCAACGGCGATCTAGCCAAACACCAGCCTAAACCTCTGCGCGGCCTGTGACTCCAAGGTGCCGGACTCTTTTCCAGACTCTGAACCATCCGCGCCCCTGCCAATCGAATCCGATTGGGTGCCGATCATGGAATTCACCGCCGCGGATATCTTTCAGCACTCGCCCTTCAGCGACATCCTGAATTCACTAAGGTCTCTCTCTTTGTTAGGAGACCCCTGGCCGGATTATGGCCAACATGATTGGGATGCGGATGACGAAGAAATTCGACGCCCACCCACCACCCACTTAACAGCCACTGTCGATGACTCAACCGACATGCTCGACTTCGACTCCGAAGACATCGACGGTATGGACGACGATGCGGGAGGCGAAGAGGAACCACCGCCCATAGGGCGCTGGACGTCCACCTCATCATATGACGTATACATGGTGGACACACCAAAAGAAGACGACGAAGAGGAACGGAAGGACGCAGTGAAGGCTTGTTCCCTCGAGAAGCAGTCAAAGCGGCAGCCGCCCCAAATCCCGCCTCGGCAGAAATAACAATCATACAGACCCAGCGTTGGAGCAGGGCGGACCACTGCCGGACTACGGCAATACGGAGAATCAAATCGAACAAACTAATTCTGTCAAAGATAATAGTCCGGACGACATAACGACGGACAGGCACCCGAAGCAGCATAATGCCCGTCAAAGGCTTGTTGCCACCGCGAGGAGTCTGAAAAAGCAGAAGCAAATCCTCAAGGCTACACATGACACACTCCAAATCAGATGGAGTAAAGTACTCAACACAGCAGCGAAGTACGGCGACAATCGCCCCACCAAGAGCTACCCAAAGCGGAAGTTGCTACCTGAATTCGATGAGGAGGCCTCAGACCCCCCACAACCAAAAATCAAAACAGCCACCTGGCTGGATAGACGACCTCACGGCCAACATCGAGCGGCAAACAACGCCACTCGCAAGCCAATACGCGATAGACGCGACGGCTCGCGCCAAAAGGACGGCGCAACCAGATCCGTCTATGGACCACGCAAGCGCGCCCCAGCATATGATGTAACACAACAAACATCCGAGCAACGCGGTACACCCAGATACAGGGGTGCCGCACACCCCCTATGTTTCACCGACGAGGTGCTCGACCATGAATTTCCAGAGGGATTCAAACCCGTAAACATAGAGGCATACGACGGAACAACAGACCCTGGGATCTGGATTGAGGACTATATCCTCCATATCCATATGGCTCGAGGAGATGATCTCCACGCCATCAAGTACTTACCCCTCAAGCTCAAAGGGCCAGCTCGCCACTGGCTTAAAAGCCTCCCCGAAAACTCCATTGGAAGCTAGGAAGAGCTCGAAGACACTTTTCGGGCAAATTTTCAAGGGACGTATGTCCGACCTCCGGACGCGGACGATTTGAGTCATATAACTCAACAGCCCGGAGAGTCAGCCCGAAAGCTTTGTAACAGGTTTCTTACTAAAAAGAACCAAATTGTCGACTGTCCGGACGCCGAAGCCTTGGCAGCTTTTAAGCATAGCGTCCGTGACGAATGGCTTGCCAGACACCTCGGCCAAGAAAAGCCGAGAACAATGGCAGCATTAACAAGCCTCATGACCCGCTTTTGCGCGGGTGAGGACAGCTGGCTAGCCAGATGCAGCACCAGCGACCCCAGTACATTTGAAGTTAGAGATGGAAACAGGAAATAACGACGCAACAGCAACAACAAACGCCGGAATAAAGAAGACAGCACGAAGAGCACGACAGTAAACACCGGATTCAAAAACTCTCGACCAAGTCAGCAAAAGTCGCCCTCTAAAGGCGCCAGAGACAAACTATCCAGCCTAAACAAAATTCTGGACCAAATATGTCAGATCCATAGCACCCCTGGTAAACCCGCTAATCATACCCACAGAGAATGTTGGGTCTTCAAGCAGTCCGGCAAGCTCAACGCCGTACACAAGGGGGAGGATACACCAAGCGAAGACGAGGATGAGCCTCTCAAGCAAGACACTGGGGAACAAAAGAAATTTCCACCAGAAGTCAAAATAGTAAACGTGTTACATGTGATCAAAGGAAGAAACAAAACGGCACTCCCAGAAAAATATGCCCAAGGGCCTATCACCACGAAGTCCTGCCACTGGTCGTCTCAACCGATCACTTTCGACCATCGTGATTACTCAGCAAGTATCCGGCGTGCAGGATGGGCTGCCCTGGTATTAGACCCGATAATTGACGGATACCACTTCACACGAGTCCTAATGGACGGTGGCAGTAGTCTAAACCTGATATACCAGGACACAATCCGCGAAATGGGGATAGACCCAACAAAAATTTGCCAAAGCAATACTACCTTTAAAGGAGTAACGCCAGGCCCAGGGGCTCATTGCACGGGCTCCCTGCTACTAAAGTTTATATTTGGCTCCCCCGATAACTTCCGTAGCGAACATTTAACCTTCCACATCGCTCCATTCCAAAGCGGCTATCAAGCACTACTCGGACGTGAAGCTTTCGTTCGCTTTAATGCAATACCGCACTAAACTTCCCTCACACTCAAGATGCCCGGCCCACGTGGCATCATTACAGTGAACGGAAGTATTAAGCGATCTTTGCACGCCGAAGAGATTGCGGCTGCCTTGGCAGCCGCACACTAAAAACGACCCGACCAACTAAAACATTTATCAGGTCGTCAAGACCTCAGACATGGTTAGACGAGTCCGGCGCAGATATATGTCATTCTTACCGGATCAATGGTCGCACCCCTATTACAAATACAAGGGGCTCAACGCGCGCAGACAAGTGGCAATTTTTACTCATCTTGAATTATACATAGTTTCTTTAAAAATTATACTTTTGCACGACAACTTTTTCACCTAAGTTCCTCTCTTTTACAGATGATCATCGTGCTACACCCGTCCAGGATACAACACAACGGAGACACAGACGCAGACATGCAGCAGGGACCCGCTCCAAGGATTCTTTTTAATGTCTCTTGTTGATACATATCCACCGAATTCCCAGCACAGTTGAGAAGGATGCTGATGTCTTGGCATGTGGCCACGCCAGAATAATGCACGTACCTGGACACAAGGGGCTTCTTACAAAGGGCACTATCTAGGCCCGGTTTATACCATAAAGACTGAATACCTTAGGGAGTGTTCGGCGTCACGAGTTTGGCCTTATATGCATCAGCTCCGAATCATTGTCTTTGGTCAAATGTTGGGTTTGCCCAGCTCCTGTGTTTTGGTGCCTTACGTTCCGCTTTATTGGCTAAGGTAGCACCAGGAGAACTACTGCGATTGTGCCCTGGTTCATCCGGACGAGCACCTCAGTAGAGAAAGCTGAAAACTGACTGTCATGATATAGCGTGAGACTGGTCAACCACTCGATGACCTATCGGAATGTTAGAATTCCTCCGCCTTAACGAAGGGCCATTTTCCGGCCAGGCATGTACGCACCCCGCGACCGGGAGAGTGCGGAGCCACCAGGGGCTATCTAGTAGCCCCACTGTCAAACTCCTATGGCTAAGTGAAAGTGTTAAAGCATTATAGTCCGGTTGCCTCGTTCGCTACGCTATCACCTCCTTAATAGGACCAAGACGTTGGGTTAAGTGTGAACACGCGCTTTTTGTGAGCACCTCTGCATTATATGCGTGGGGGTTGAAGCCGACGGCTGCAATCTTTCAGGTTATACACATGTATACATAAACGGCCGCACAGGAGGCATCATACTACTTTCAGGCAAAAGTATAAACATAGCCTTATAAAAACTTCATAAAAGCATTGTGTTTACAATGAGAATACATATCACTAAAACATAATATTTTTCGAGCACTGGGCCTCTATCAATCGAGCACCCTCGAGAACCTCCTCGAAATAATGCTCGGCAGCCACTCGACCTATGGCCGAACCCTGCGTCGCAACAGTGGTAGCGTCCATCTCCGCCCAGTATGCTTTAACACGGGCAAGGGCCATCCGCAAGCCTTCTATGCACGCCGACCTCTTCATCGCATTAATGTGCGGCACCGCACCAAGGAACTGCTGCACTAATCTAAAATAGATGTTCGGCTTTGGCTTTTCCGGCCATAGCTGATCCACAACAGACCTCATGGCAAGTTCGATAACCTATTCAGTTCGGCCCATTCGGCTAGCCAGTCAGTCATGGAAAGCGGACGCTCTGGAACGTGGAATTGCGACCAGAATAGCTTGTCCACTTCACGATCTGTCTGACCTTGGAAGTACTTGGCCGCATCGGCAGCGCTCGCCGCCAAATCCATATATGCATCTGCCGAACTCCACAGCCGATCCAGAGGGGCATACCGTGGATATCCGAACTTCCTCCGCAACATGAAGGGTTTCCCAGCCACAATATCCCCGGCTTCCCGCAGCTCCTCCTTCTTCGCTCTCATAGCAGAACGGGTGTCTTTGTCTACCACCGTGGCCTTCTCAAGGTCCGTTGCCTTCGCTCGGTTTTCTTTTTCAAGGACCCAGCAACGGTCGGCAGTGTCTTTTAATTCTACGGCCATCTTGGCCATCTTCTCTTGGCTCTCGCAATGTGCGGCCTTCTCGGCTTTCAACTCTTTGGCCGCCTTCAAAGCAGCCGCATTACTACTCTTCGCTTGTTCCTTGGCTCAGGAAAGTTCTGCCCGCAAGGCTTCCATGGTGGCAACTCCATCTGCAGTCATAACATATTAAAGATACTGGCATCATGCCGCTCTTACTATGTGGCATTCACCAGATAATAACACTTACCTTGTGCCTCGTCAATCCTCTTGTTAACAAGCTCGATGTGCGTGTTTGCCGCATCCAGTTGTCGTTTTAATTTGGCAAACTCACTAGTCCGGCTAGCCACCGGAGCTTCCACCACCTGCACATAGGGGCAGTCTGCTTACTGCCTGGGAATATGATCCTCTGTTCGCCGCCATTCTCGATGACAACCAGAGTCTCAGGGGCTACTATCTACATAGGGCACACCTAACATGTGCAGTAATATCACATATTATCTGACGTACCTCAAAGCCTGTCAGTAGACTCATAAAAGCTTCATGCAATCCGCTTTCGGCAGACGAGATTCTCTCCATCACCATACTCATCAGCATACGGTGTTCTTCTGAGATGGCCGCTCGCCCCACCAACTCCCTCAGAACGTCCGATCACACACCAGATGGTGCCAGACTCTTTTGTCTGCTCTCTTCCGGAGCCGGACGCTGGGGACTTCGGGGGTCTATGGGATTATCTTCTGGCCTCACCGGATCCGGAGAGGCCCTCCGTGACGACACTTCGGGGTTGCCCTCTTCTTGAGCGGAGGAGTCTGGGGGAGGCGTTTCGCTCTCCATCATCTCTGGAAGAAGATCCCCCGAAGACGAGCTCAGCTGAGAGGGGCTAAGGCCCGAACTGCAAGATATATGCGGTGGTTATTCTCTTAGAAAAAAATATAGCATACCTTTACTATTAAAGTATTTTGGATCACTTACGACTCATTGGGGGGCTGATCCCCCCACGGACTTTGTGCGGCAAAAGCACCCCCCGAGGCAGGAACCTCTGTGGGAGACTTCTTCTCCCGTTTGGAGGCTTCGGCTTCCAGATCCTCGAAAGCAGTCATTTTCCTCCCCCGGTTGTCCTCCTTCGTGGAGACTCTCATTCCCTCAGTTGGAACGGGCAGCGATGGGGGCCCGCGTCCGCCCGTATTATTCCCCCCCCCCGGTATCTTCCTTCAAGGGCACCGGGCAAGGTGCGACCTCGAGCATCTTTTCCAATATCGGATTTTCCAAACCCTCGGGGAGGGGGGCCTAACACTGAGTCATCTTCGCCTTTGTTAGACAGTCCTAGTCAAAAAGCGAACTCTCAGAAATAACTTCGAATAAAAGATAGTGTGTTCAGCTAGAGGATTTCTTACTTGTTCGGCGGCGCGGTTACTGCTTAGGCCCACGTCCTCGGTAATATCCGGACATTCTACTTGAGGTCCGAAGAATGACTTGTACATCTCCTCGTGCGTCAGGCCGAGGAAACTTTGAATGGCACGTGATCCCTCTGGGTTGAACTCCCACAAGCGAAGGGGCCGGCGTTTGCAAGGCTGGACTTGACGAACCAGCATAACTTGAATTACCGCGACCAAATGAAAATCTCCCTCAAAGAGATCTTGGATGTGGCTTTGCAGTATAGGCACATCCTTGGCTAGACCCCAGCTCAGACCTCTGCTAATCCATGACATCAGTTGTGGTGGGGGGCCCGAGCGGAAAGCGGGGGAAGCCGCCCACTTGGCACTTCTGGGAGCCGTGACATAAAACCACTCCCGTTGCCATAATTCGGACACTTCTAGAAAGGAACCTTTCGGCCATGGAGCTCCTGCCATCTTGCCTATTAAGGCACCTCCGCACGCTGCATGTTGCCCCTCGATCATCTTCGGCTTTACTTCAAAGGTATTGAGCCACAAGCCGAAGTGAGGGGTAACGCGGAGGAAGGCCTCACACACGACAATAAATGTCGAGATGTGGAGGAAGGAGTCCGGAGTTAGATCGTGGAAATCTAGCCCGTAATAGAACATCAAACCCCTGACGAAGGGATCCAAAGTAAGGCCTAGACCTCGGAGGAAGTGGGAGATGAACACGACGTTCTCGTTGGGTTCGGGGGTAGGGAAAATTTGCCCTCGAGAAGGCAGCCGATGCGGAACCTCGGCAGTCAGATATATGGCCTCCCTCAACTTCTTAATGTCCTCTTCCGTAACGGAGGAGGGCATCCATCGGCCTTGAAGGCTGGATCCAGACATGATTGAAGATCCGAAGCACCTAACCTAGGCTTTGGGTGTTAGAACTCAAGGCGGGGGGAGGGTTTGATTGAGCACGAGAGGGAAAAAGCGAAAACCTTGTCCCTTTATAAAGAGGGTGAATATCAAGCGTCCTCTCTGTAGCCGTTTAGGACTTGCCTATAATCTAGGAGTCCTAGACACGGTTGGGTTACCCACGACCGCATTAATGAGAATCCCGTAATTGAGGGAACACGATCTCCGCTTCGGCAAGACGTGTCAAGAAACCGCCTCGCGTCGTGTGTGGAGCTGGTTAAAGGAAACAGTTCGAATAATAACCGGGCCATGACATAACGTCATGCTTACCAAAACAAGCCAGCGAATTAGATCTGCGAAAATATTATTCTCTCTGCGGTGGAATGTGGAACTTAATTTGCAGGGTCGGACACTATCCTCGTATTCAAATTCTTCTGTGATGTATTCGGAGAAGGAACCCGCCTTGCAATGCCGAAGACAATACTGCGCGCCTGACTCATCGTCATTGAAGCCTGGTTTAGGGGCTACTGAGGGAGTCCTGGATTAGGGGGTCTCCGGACAGCCGGACTATCTCCATTGGCCGGACTGCTAGACTATGAAGATACAAGATTGAAGACTTCGTCTCGTGTCCGTATGGGACTCTACTTGGCGTGGAAGGCAAGCTAGGCAATACGGATATGGATATCTCCTCCTTTGTAACCGACCTTGTGTAACCCTAACCCTCTCCGGTGTCTATATAAACCGAAGGGTTTTAGTCTGTAGGACAACAATCACAACATACAATCATACCATAGGCTAGCTTCTAGGGTTTAGCCTCTCTGATCTCGTGGTAGATCTACTCTTGTACTACCCATATCATCAATATTAATCAAGCAGGACGTAGGGTTTTACCTCCATCAAGAGGGCCCGAACCTGGGTAAAACATCGTGTCCCCTGCCTCCTGTTACCATCTGGCCTAGACGCACAGTTCGGGACCCCCTACCCGAGATCCGCCGGTTTTGGCACCGACAGTTATGTTTTTGAAAAAGAAGCTGCTCTAGCTATTTTAGCTTGCAAAGATAGATACGAGCTCAAGAGGTTATTAGCTAAATGGAAGCAGCAATCTCTTAATGCTAGAATGAAACCTGACCCTGCTTTTGCTACTTCAGCTATCTGTGTTACTGATAAGGATTATGAATTCTCTGTTGATCCTGATATAATTACTTTGGTTGAATCTGATCCTTTTCATGGCTATGAATCTGAAACTGTTGTAGCACATCTTACTAAATTAAATGATATAGCCACCTTGTTCACTAATGATGAGAAATCTTCGCTACCTTTATATCCTTAAAATATTTCCGTTCTCATTAAAGGGTGATGCTAAGATATGGTTTAATTCTCTTGATCCTGGTTGTGTGCGTAGTCCCCAGGATATGATTTATTACTTCTCTGCTAAATATTTCCCTGCTCATAAGAAACAAGGTGCCTTATGGGATATATATAATTTTGTGCAAATTGAAGAAGAGAGTCTCCCACAAGCTTGGGGGAGGCTGTCGGATTTCGGGTTCCGGCAGACCCTTGAGGTTTGAACACTGGGGTGCGCACGGAGATTTCACCTTCTACCTACCTGCACCCCTCTGCCTCGCTGAGATCTAAGCTGTGGAAAGAACAGCACAAGAGACACAGGGTTTATACTGGTTCGGGCCACCGTTGTGGTGTAACACCCTACTCCAGTGTGTGGTGTGGTGGATTGCCTCTTGGGCTGATGATGATGAGCAATACAAGGAAGAACAGCCTCGCGAGGGTCTGCTCTTGGCTGTGGGGATGAACTGCTAGGAGGAGTTCAGTCACCCTTCTCTCTCTCTCTCTCTCTAACTCTCTCTCTCTCTCTCTCTCTCTCTTTGTGATGCTACTGGATCCGATTTTCCCTCTTTCCTACCCTGTGGGTGGCTAGTCCTATTTATAGGCAAAGGCCCTGGGCCTCTTCCCAAATATTGAGCGGGAAGGGTGCCAATAATTGGCCATTTTGAAGGGGAACATCTGGTACACTTATCCTGACTAAAGTTAGTCCTCGCCTGCCAAACACTCTGGTGGTGACGCTGGCTTGGGCTCCACAATGACTTCCTCCCTGCCGTTGGACTGGTCTTGGTCTCGTTGCACCGAAACGGGTGCCTTTGCTTGATGCTCTCGCCTGCGCATGCTCCCTTTGCACCAAAGAGGAAAGGAGGACACTGCGCGGGCGCCCGCTTGACGCCCTTGGTCATCATGGCTTGCGTCACGGGCACCTCGTGAGGTACCCCGCCTTGATCTCTCCGCCTCCTTGCGAGCCAGCCTGATGTGGCCGTGCCTGAGGAAGCTCCGTGTCGTCCGCCCCGCAAGGCTTGGCCCCTCGCGAGGGTCTTGGGTCTGTGTCGATGAAGACGGGCCGTGCTGGGCCCCCTTTGAGCCACGCCGCAGGCCGCAGGCAGGCAAGTCTGGGGACCCCCGTTCCCAGAACGCCAACAGTAGCCCCCGGGCCCAAGGCGCGCCCGGACTTGGCCGTGCAGGGAGGCGAAAGGGCAAGGGCGAAGCGCCGCGGGCCCTAACAGCCTGCAGCCTTGGGCGCCGCGTGGCAGTTGATTGGACATGGGCGCCTCAGCAACCGCGCGAGTTGATAAAGTAGCGGCATCTACCCAGGCTTTGCTTTTTGCTTTCTCCGATTGCTGCTCAGATCCCCTTTCTTTCGCCTCTCCTTCCTTCTTCCAAAATTTCTAGATCTACTCCGACCGCGTGACCTAGGAAGCCATGGCGCCTCATTAGTCCCCGGCCGGAGCTTGGTACTCGTCTGCCCTGGACTCGCCGAATGTGTCGGAGGCGAGCCTCGCCCGGTTGCGCTGGATGGCGGCGGCGCAGGGCATCGACGGGGCGAAGGTCTTCAAGGCCGGCTCCTCCACCCCGTAGGGCCAAGGGAGCACCTTCTATCCGTTCTTTGTAAGCGCCATTGCTGCTGGCCTGGTGCCTCCCTTCTCCGAGTTCTTCTTCTCTGTCCTCCGCCATTATAAGCTACAGGCTCTGCATCTCCACCCCAACTCCGTCCTTCTCCTGGCAATCTTCGCCTATTACTGCGAGGCTCACGTAGGGGTGCAGCCCTCGGTGGCCTTGCTGCGCCACTATTTCTACCTCTGGACCTCTCGCGGTCCTGCTTCCGCGTGCGCGAGCTTCATCGCGTACGGCGGCGCCATTTCCATTTCGAACCCCGGAAAAAGGATTGAGGGCTTCAGGAGCAAGTGGGTCTTGGCAGATGCTGGGCGCATTCACCCTCGGCTGATATTGCCCATGGAGCAACCCACGAGCTCCAGCGATTGGGTTCGAGCGGAGCTCGCGGACCCCCGCGCGAAGCTGGTGTTGGAGAAGATGGACGCGGATCTGAGGCCGGCCAACATGGCAGCGGCGAAGCTGACCGGCGCGTCGCTGCTGAGGGGATTCCTAGAGCACCAGCTGGCTCCGCTTCGGTAGTACTCACTTCCGATGTGGAGGCCCCATCCGAGCCCCGCGGCCTTGGCCGACGGAGATCTGGCTACGGTCCTCCAATCTCTGGTCGGGGGCGATGTGGCGAGGTTGGAGGGCGCCCCTACGCCCTTGTTCCTCCGCGACGACTGGGAGCAGGTAGTGGAGTCCATGCCCGTCTTCAATGGGGACGGGCCCGTGCCCATAGAAACTCCCAGGGAATCGGTGGACGTGTCCTCCGACGACTCCAGCGAAGAGAAGGAAGGAGGGGAGCGGGAAAAAGGGCCTGACTCTGAGGCGACTGATGGAGAGTCGAGGGATCCCCTCCCCCAGTGCAGGTCCTGCGTTCTCCGCCTCTCTCCGAGCGATGACGACGAGGATGATGACGAGCAGGACGGCGGAAGCTTGCCCTCGACCCCGAAGAAGGACGGGACCGGGCTGATCTCCTGCGGGTCTGCCTCGGCCCCGAGGTGGACCGCAGACGCGCCTTCCGCTTCCAAGCTTCCCGAGGTTGACCCTTCCAGCCGGCTTTCGGGCTTCAAATTTGGCCGGAGGCCGCTTGAGCTCACTGGCGACGACCCGTAAGTGCTTGATTCTTGTCTTTATTTCTTGTTCTGCTTCTGAGGCTTGACGTCCGCATCTCTTGGATAGGCTGGCGCCCGACTCAAAGAAGCCGAAGGGATCTCCTGAGGTTCCATGCGTGGCAGCACCTCTGCCCGCGAAGGAAGGTGACAGCGACGCACGGGCTTCTCCAGCCCGGTCGTCCTCGCAAGGCCTGGCTGAGCCGGCTGGGGCGGGCTCAGCTCCCATGGCCCAAGTGACTCCCGAGGTGCCTTTGCCTGCTGCCGCCACTTCAGCCGTTGGGGCACAGCAAGCTTCGCCTTAGGATGATGTGGTCGCACTGCCGCCTTCTCCTCCTACTCCACCGACTACTGTCTCTCCGACTCCTCCTGCCGTTCTGGATCGTGCTGCCGCTGAGCTGGACCGGCTACGGCAGGATCTACTTGGCGCCGACACTCGCTTGGTGGCCGGGCGCTTGGAGCTGGCTTCAGGATGGATTCGCTCCGACGCTTTGATTCGGGTGGCGCTAGTCCAGGCCTCGACGGCTTGCGATGAGGAGAGGCAGGCCGTCCTTGAGGCGAAGGCTACACGTGACGCAGCCCGGGGGAGGTGGTCGATGTCCGTGGTCGCTGCAAGGCGCTGGAGGACGAGCTGCAAGGCCTGCGGGACCAGCTCGCGAAAGAGGTCCGCCTTCTCCAAGAGCAGGAAGAAGGCGTGAAGGCTCGCGAGGCGGCCGTCGAGGGCCGGGAGGCCAAGCTCAGGAAGTGCCGCGACCGCCTAGGCACGCTGGAGCAGGAGTTGGGGCGAGGAAGGTCAAGCTGGACGACAAGGC
Source organism: Triticum urartu (assembly GCF_056163025.1). NCBI lineage: Eukaryota > Viridiplantae > Streptophyta > Magnoliopsida > Poales > Poaceae > Triticum > Triticum urartu. The sequence goes on along the minus strand of NC_141875.1, from coordinate 580,065,677 downwards.
CCAGGTTCTTGCCGAGGACCGCGTGGCCTTCGCGGAGATGGAGGCGAAGGCTCGCTCCTCGCTGAGGATGCTTTACGACAGCGGCCTGGAGAGCCCGCTGGCTGGCGCCGAGGACGGCCCCGCCAAGCTGCTTCCCTTCCTAGTTCGCGCTCTTGAAGATGTCGCCCTTGGCCTTGGCCCCACGGCCGAGGCCGAGGCGCGTGTCCTGTCTTCTGCAGCGCTGACGCGGGTCCACACCCACATCTACCTTCGCGATCCCGGTGTCGACCTCGACAGCCTGCTGGAGCCAGTAATCGACGAGCGTGCCGCTGCCACTGCCGAGGCCGTGAAGGGTCGCGCGGAGGCTCTGCTGGGGAAGTTCCGGGCTTTCAGCACCAAGACGAAGCAAGGCGCTGCTGACCCCGCTGCTCCATGAGGCAAACCCACTCCGCGCTGCTCCACCACCGACTAGTGACTCCGTTGTGGCTCCTGTCCTGCCTTTAATTCCTGCACATGTATCATGCCTCGGGGAGGCGTTTAAACTTGCGTTTGGCATTGAGATAACAGTTTGGACTGTAATATTTGCTTTTGAATTCCTTGAAATTTGCGCTTTTCCTTCCTACTTGCTTATGTTCTACGCCGGCAGAGCCCGGCCCCGCGCATACCTCACCCAGCGTTAGTCCCGACCAGAAACCAGGACGGGGCCAAGGAGTGAGGGGCTACGTGACAAGTTAGGCTCCTGAGTCGCGATGCTCAGGAGTCCCCCTTGGTGCACGAACAACAAGTAGGGAGGTATGATGTGGGTGGATCTACCGTTCTACGTCTGCAGAGCCCGGCCGCGCGCATACCTCAACCGCCGTTAGCCTTTCGGAAGTAAGGAGTGAGGGGCTACGTGACCAGTTAGGCTCCTGAGTCGCGATGCTCAGGAGTCCCCCTTGACGCTCAAACGGGCTTCGTACCTTGTCTCCGCTCGGGGAGAGACGCGCGACGAACCAGGCCCGGGGGGGCCTGGCTGGGTGGCGTGCGTCTGGGTGTGACCCGAGCGCAGCCCCCGTGCCCAGCCCCCTCGCGCGGCACTCCTGAGGGGAGGCGTTACAATGAGGCTAGACACTGAGCTCTGGGCTCCCTGAGGTTGATGCGGCCCGGGGGCCGCCCTCAGTTGTTTATCACCAGCGCGGAGCATAGCACTTCCATATGTGTACGGGCATAGCCGCTCCTCGGTAGTGTCGTCAGCCAGCACGGAGCATGGTGCTTCCACTGGTACATGGGAGGGGGCTCCCCTCCGGGAGGAGCCCCCGGGGCGTGTACAGCCCCGCCCTGACACGTGGCTGGCATGGTAGGGCCTGGCGAGGTGTATCTGGGCACCCGTGAGCCAGCGCGGAACTCACGGGGCCCTACCTCTAGGCGGGTTGCGCTTGGCACTAGGCCTTATCTTGTGATGTGTCCCTGCAAATTTGGTTAGATGCCGGCACTCTACGTCCTCGGATCCCGGCCCTCGAGCTGGTCTCAGCCGTCGCTGGTATGCCAGGTCGTGATGCCGTGGACAAGGCCAGAGGGTGAGGGCTGGAGAGCCAGTAAGAGCCCTGAGTCACGATGCTCGGGTACCCCCCCTTTAACGTGCAAGTGGTCGGCATGGAGAAGAAGAGGTGCCGTGGACAGACATCAAATAATCAAGCATGGTGGGTCGAACGCATAGCCGGAAATAAACGCAAAAGGGGTACATGCCGCTCGGTCTGGCCCGAGCGACTTGGGGGATGATGCAGCCCGAGGGGCGCCCCCAATAAGGTAAGCTAACAACATGGAATAAAAGGGATACATGCCACAGGGATGGACCCATGCGGCCTGGGAATAATGCAGCCCTGGGGGGCGCTCCCAGCTGGAAGTGAAACTTGAAAGATGTCACCTGATGATGTTGAGGACGAAGGAGTGTTGGTGTAGCAGACTCGGTGGGCTGCGGAAGCCGATCCTCACAAGCCCCCAGGCCCAGGGGCCTCGGGAGGCTTCGGAGGCGCTGGTGGTTCCTTGAGGACCATCTCCATCTCCGCCAGGGCTGTGGAACGCCTGGCCTCTTGAGCTTCCATGATGCCCCTCGTGAGGCGCTGGTACGTGGCAGCCGCGTTCGGCAAGCCGTAAGGCATGCGAACGTAGCTATGGGGTGGACCTTCGCAGCGCCCCACTCGCGAGGGCCAGAGACGCTCCAGGGAGGTGACTCGATTGAGCCCTGGTATGTCGATGCAGACGCGCAGCCCACCATCCTCGCCTGGATGGGGAGCCACAGCTGGTAGGCGGCGGCCGCCTCTTACGACTCTTGACTCCTATAGCTCCTGAATGGCCTTGCTGACGAACTCCTGAGGGTCTGGCTGTCCTTGCTTTACTCCTTCCTGAGGGAAATGTGCTTCGAAACACGCCTCCGTGTGGTGCCCAAGCGCCTCCCTCATGACCTTAGCCAGGTCGGTGGCCCTCCAGGGGAGAGCCCCCGAGCCCTGCCTGAGGAGGGCGCCGGGCGCGCTTTCCTATGCGATGGAAGGAGGTTCCCCCTGGTTAGGCGCGGGCCCTGAGGGGCCTGCCTCCTGAGGGGCCGGGCCGGACGATGTCGTCTTCTTCTTGGGGCGGTCTCGGGAAGCCTCCTGCTTCCGCGATCCGGGTCTTCCAGTGACGCGGCCTGAAAGGCTCGTTCCAGGGAACACACCGTGTCCTTCTCTTCATAGGGCACCGTGATGACTCTGCCACTTCCTGGCATCTTGAGGACGTTGTAGCCGTGGTGAGTTACGGCCATGAACTTGGCCAGCGCTGGGTACCCAAGGATGGCGTTGTACGGCAGACGAATGTGAGCGACGTCGAAGTCAGTGAGCTCGGTGTGGTAGTTGTCGCGTGTCCTGAAGGTGACTGGGAGGCGGACCTGCCCAATCGGGACCGTGGAGCCGTCGGTGACTCCGGAGAAAGGCTTGGTCAGCTGGAGCTGGTTGTAGGGCACTTGGAGATTGTTGAATGTTTCCACGGACAGGACGTTTAGCCCTGCCCCGCCATCGATGAGGGTCCTGGTGACCACGACGTTGCTGATGATTGGGGAACAAAGCATCGGGAGGACTCCGGCTGTAGCTGCACACTTGAGCTGATCCGCTGAGCTGAACGTGATGGCGCACGCCGACCACCCGAGAGGGCGTGTGGCTTCCAGCTTGGGGAGGACCGCATTCACTTCGCGGGCGAACTGCTTGAAGATGCGTTGAGAGGCTGGGGCTTGAGCCCCGCCCAGGATGCAGGCGACTGCGCGCGGCTCCTGGAAGCCCCCAGCCCCCTCGTCTTGATGGCGGTCCTCGTTTCTCCTTGGCTGCGGCGGCAGCGGAGGGAGGCCTGCGTTGCCTGGCGAGCGATCCTCGCGAGGCTAATCCCTCCAGTCTCCCTCACGAGGCGGGTCTTGCCAGCGATCCTCGCGAGGTTGATCGCGCCACCCTTGGAGCGGGCCGCGGTCTTCCCAGCGTCTTGCGTTCCTTCCTCCTCCTCGACCGTAGCCCCGGTCACCGTGGTCGGGGCGACGGCCGATCCTTCCTTCTCGCACGGCTCGGAGCTCTTGACATTCGTTGGTGTTGTGGGTGTGGAGGTCGTGGTACACACAGTACCGACTGCCCTTGGGAGGTTCGGGCAGATCTCTGCCCCGCTTGGTGTCTGGTTCTGCCGCGAGCACGGCAGCCTCCTTGCGCTTCACATCCTTGGCCTTGGGCTTCTTCTCTTCTGGGTCTGCGGCAGGCAGCTCGAGGAGGGAGAGACGCCCTTCCTCAGCCCTGGCGCACTTGGTTGCCAAGTTGAACAACTCCAAGGAAGTGCACAGGTCTTCATGCATCGCCAGCTCCTCCTTCATCTTGACATCGCGCACGCCGTCGGAGAAGGCTGAGATGATGGCCTCCTCGGTCACCTTGGGAATCTTGAGGCGTGCATTGTTGAAGCACTGGATGTACTTCTGCAGGGTCTCTCCGGGTTGTTGCTTGATGCGGCGCATGTCGCTCACGGCGGGTGGCCGGCCGCGAGTACCTTGGAAGTTCGCGATGAAGCGGGTGCGCATCTCGTCCCAGGAGGAGATCGTGCCTGGGGCCAGGTTCAGGAGCCAGGTGCAGGCCCCGTCCTTGAGCGCCATGGGGAACCAGTTCGCCATGACCTTCTCATCTCCGTTGGCAGCTTCGATGCCCACCTCATAGAGCTGGAGGAACTCCGCAGGGTCGGCCGTGCCGTCGTAACGAGGAGGCAGGTCTGGCTTGAACTTGCCGGGCCACGCGACGCTGCGTAGCTCGGCGGTGAATGCACGGCAGCCTGTTGTGGCCACGGGAGGCCTTGGGTGACGAAGAGCTTGGTCTTGCATGCCCTCACGCGCTGCAGCTGGGAGCAGCGCGGGGTCTTGACGCGCGGGAGCAGGGGCATGGTCGCGACGTGCTGGAGCAGGGAGCGCCCGGGCAGCTTCTTGCAGGCGAGGGACTTCTTGGCAGCTCTGCTCTTGCCGCGCTGGCACCTGACGGAGCGGGTTCCGCCCAGGGGCCACGCGCCTTGGAGCCATGGCGCCTTCTTGAGGAGGAGCCGGCCGGGGCGCCGACGGAGCTTCGTCGCCCGCGCGGGGCGGGGTGCGGTGCAGCGGAAAGGACGGCGCAGGAGAGCCCCCTGCGGCGCGGACGAGCTCGGCGACGAGGTCGAGCCATTCTTCGTAGACGTCGTCGACGGGACGGTAGTGCAGGAGCTCGTTTGCCGCGATGAGCGCAGCTCGAGCCTCCATGGGTGCGCGGAGCGCGCGGGACGAAGAACCAGCTGGGGAGAGCGAGGGAGTAGCGGTGCGGCCGTCTTGCCGCACGGACGGATGCTGAGACGACGCTTGCTGCTCGTCCCCCACCGGGCCGGTGGTGGCGTTGACGGCAGGTGACGGGGAACAACGAGGACGCCCGCCGACAGGAGCCGTCTGGGCGACGCGGGAAGCGAGAGCGCCCCGGTGCTCGGCGCGGGCCCGAGGAGCATCAGACATGGACGCGATGGTCGGAGGAGAACGGGGTGGTGGAAGACGAATTCTGGCGCACCCCTACCTGGCGCGCCAAATGTCAGATTTCGGGTTCCGGCAGACCTTTGAGGTTCGAACACTGGGGTGCGCGCGGAGATTTTGCCTTCTACCTACCTGCACCCCTCCGCGTCGCTGAGATCTAAGCTGTGGAAAGAACAGCACAAGAGACACAGGGTTTATACTGGTTCGGGCCACCGTTGTGGTGTAACACCCTACTCCAGTGTGTGGTGTGGTGGATTGCCTCTTGGGCTGATGATGATGAGCAATACAAGGAAGAACAGCCTCGCGAGGGTCTGCTTTTGGCTGTGGGGATGAACTGCTAGGAGGAGTTCAGTTACCCTTCTCTCTCTCTGTGTGTGATGCTACTCGATCCGATTTTCCCTCTTTCCTACCCTGTGGGTGGCTAGTCCTATTTATAGGCAAAGGCCCTAGGCCTCTTCCCAAATATTGAGCGGGAAGGGCGCCAACAATTAGCCATTTTGAAGGGGAACATCTGGTACACTTATCCTGACTAAAGTTAGTCCTCGCCTGCCAAACACTCTGGTGGTGACGCTGGCTTGGGCTCCACAATGACTTCCTCCCTGCCGTTGGACTGGTCTTGGTCTCGTTGCACCGAAACGGGTGCCTTTGCTTGATGCTCTCGCCTACGCTTGCACCCTTTGCACCAAAGAGGAAAGGAGGACACTGCGCGGGCTGGCGCCCGCCTGGCGCCCTTGGTCGTCATGGCTTGCGTCACGGGCACCTCGTGAGGTACCCCGCCTTGATCTCTCCACCTCCTCGCGAGCCAGCGTGATGTGGCCGTGCCTGAGGAAGCTCCGTGTCGTCCTCCCCGCGAGGCTTGGCCCCTCGCGAGGGTCTTGGGTCTGTGTCGATGAAGACGGGCCGTGCTGGGCCCCCTTTGAGCCACGCCGCAGGCAGGCAAGTCTGGGGACCCCCGTTCCCAGAACGCCGACAGAGGCTTCTCCAATTACTTAATGCTTTGCCTGATCACCCTCTTAAGAAAAATGAAATACTTGATATCTTTTATAATGGACTAACCGATGCTTCTAGAGATTACCTGGATAGTTGTGGTGGTTCTGTTTTCAGGGAAAGAACACTGGATGAAGCTAAAATTCTATTGAATAATATGTTGACAAATGAAAATAATTGGACACTTCCTGAGCCAACTCCTGAGCCTATTCCTAAACCAACTCTGAAGAAAAGAGGTGTTCTATTTCTCAGTCATGAAGATATGCAAGAGGCAAAGAAATCTATGGAAGAAAAAGGTATTAAAGCTGAAGATGTTAAGAATTTACCTCCTATTGAAGAAATACATGGTATTTATTTACCGCCTGGTGAAGAAACATATGATCTTGATCCATCACCTATTGAAGAACTCGTGGTCTTGATAACCCGACACAGGTAGTAAAGGTAAATTCTCTCTATAGATATGATCAAGGTGATATCCCTCGTTATAAGTCTGCTAGACAATGCTTAGATGAGTTTGAAAATTTCATTGTTAAACAAGAAAACTTTAATGCTTATTTTGGTAGACAATTGAAATATAATTCCGATACGCTTGAATACTTGGGTGATTATATGTCTAGAGTTAAAGGTGAACTTAAACTTATTAGTAAACTTGCTTCTATGGTTACCACTCAAGTAGAACAAGTACTTAAGGCTCAAAATGATTTGCTCAATGAATTGAATAGTAAAAATAATGATTATGCTGTTAGAGTGGCTACTAGAACTGGTAGAATGACTCAGGAACCTCTATATCCTGAAGGCCACCATAAGAGAATTGAGCAAGATTCTCAGATAAATAATATAGATGTGCCTAGTCCTTCTAAAAGGAAGAAAAAAAATGATAGGACTTTGCATGCTCCTAGTGAACCTATCGCTGAAACACCTGAGAATCCAAATGATATTTCTATTTCTGATGCTGAAACACAATCTGGTATTGAACCTGAAACTAGTGATAATGTTAATGATAATGTTCATGATGATGCTCAACCTAGTAATGATAATGATATAGAAATTGAACCTGCTATTGTTCTTGATAACCCACAATCAAAGAATCAACGTTATGATAAGAAAGACTTTGTTGCTAGGAAGCATGGTAAAGAAAGAGAACCATGGGTTCAGAAACCCATGCCTTTCCCTCCCAAACCATCCAAGAAAAAGGATGATGAGGATTTTGAGCGCTTTGCTGAAATGATTAGACCTATCTTTTTGGGTATGCGATTAACTGATATGCTTAAAATGAATCCTTATGCTAAGTACATGAAAGAAATTGTCACTAATAAAAGAAAGATACCGGAAGCTGAAATTTCCACCATGCTTGCTAATTATACTTTTAAGGGTGGAATACCAAAGAAACTTGGAGATCCAGGAGTACCCACTATACCATGCTCCATTAAAAGAAACTATGTTAAGACTGCTTTATGTGATCTTGGAGTCGGTGTTAGTGTTATGCCTCTATCTTTATATCGTAGACTTGATTTGAATAAGTTGACACCTACTGAGATATATTTGCAAGTGGCTGATAAATCAACTGCTATACCTGTCGGTATTTGTGAGGATGTGCCTGTTGTGGTTGCAAAGGTTACTATTTTAACAGACTTTGTTATTCTTGATATTCCCGAGGACGATAGTATGTCTATTATTCTTGGAAGACCCTTTTGAAATACTGCAGGGGCTGTTATTGATTGCAACAAAGGAAATGTCACTTTTCATGTTAATGGCAATGAGCATACGGTACACTTTCCGAGGAAACAACCTCAAGTTCATAGTATCAACTATATTGGAAAAATTCCATCGATTATATTTGGAGGTTTTGAATTTCCTCTTCCTACTGTCAAGAAGAAATAGATATTCTTATTATTGGGCATGTGCATATCCCCGTTGAGGTAACATAGTGTTATTCGAAATTTCTCCGGTTCCATGTTATTCGAAATGAGTTCGTTAACAAGACCTGATCAACCTTGTTAGTGGATTCCTTTTGATGAGCATGAGATGGATGAAACTACAAGGCACAACCTTCTGTACCCTCCTTTTACTTTCTGTTATTTATATAAAATTAAATAAAAGTAAGTATTTTTCGTCTGTTTTCTAAATTATCCATGTAATATAAAAATACCCCGAAAATAAAAGTTCTCCAAATGCCCTGAAATTTAAATATGATTTTTTTTCTACATTATTTGAGAATATTTGGCACTGAGAACACAACACTGGGGGCATCCACCTGGCCACGAGGGTGGAGGGCGCGCCCTACCCCCCTAGGCGCGCCACCCTACCTCGTGGGCCCATGGTGGCCCTCCTCCACTTATTCCTGCACCCACACACTCCTTCTTCCTCCCACAAACACCAATATCCAGCTCAAACCCGAGTCCAAGCTCATTTTGCTGCCATTTTCGATCTCCTTGCTCAAAGCACTTCTCACAAAACTGCTTAGGGGGGTTGTTCCTTGGTATGTGACTCCTCCATTGGTCCAAATAGTTTTTGCTCTAGTGCTTTATTCATCGCAAATTTATGTTGCCTAGGTGACCATGTTCTTGAGCTTGCATGTCAAATTTGTATGGTTCCAAGTAGTTTTGATGCATGATATAGGCTCTAGGCACTTGTAGGAGTAGTTGCTATCAATTTTGTTGAGTTTTGTTTACTTTTACTTGAAGTTACTAAAAAATTTAGAAATTTTTTCAGAGGAATAAATATGCTTAGGAAAATGTACCAAGGTGGTTCTTCAAGGAAGCAAGGACCCAGGCTTGCAATGCGTGATGCTAATGAAGAGCCACCAAGAGACGCTCTAGTGTGTCCTTGTGAATTTCCTTCGGAAAACTTTATGGATCGAGCGGGAATTAAGGAAGAATTTAACGCATATTTGCGTAACGCTGATCTTGTGAGCTTCGAGGAAGAAAAGTGCCTCCAGTACCACTATCTCACTAGTTCCTTTGTGAAGAGGTTTGAATTTTCATCTTCACGTAATTCTCCAACTGTCATGTTTGATCTTTATGAAAAATCTTATACTATGGACTTAGAGGATTTTACCACTGCTTGCAAACTCTCACAATGGGGTAGTGCTAGTGAACCCCGCAAATCTGAATTTAGAAATTTTCTTGCTAGTATAACTGTGGGGGAATCTAGAGATATAACACAAGCTACCATAGGGAGCATTCATTTTCCTGCTATACATTATTTTGCTCTCTTCATAGGTAGGTGCATAAATGGTAAAGATGAAGCATGTCATATGTGTGTTCCTGACCTCAGTATTCTTAGGAGTGCTGTGTTAGGAGATAAATCTTATAATTTGGGAGCCATTGTTGCACGTAGGTTGCATCTTAATAGATTTAATGGAGATTTCTTTGGTGGAATTTATGCAACCCGCTTAGCTGATTTTCTTGTGTAACCATACGTAATGATGATATTGAATTGCCTCCTGCTTACCTAGACCTTAATGCTATGGTTCACCACCAGTTTGTCGAGAGGAATGAATCACCTCTCCAGTATCGCTTAATCTTTGACAGACGTCGTGCTATCCGTATTACTCTCCCTGCTCCTGCCTTCTTTGATTATCAGGAAAAAGGAAGACATTCTATTACCAGAGAGGAGGCAGATGAGTACGAGAGGAGGGCGGAGGCAGCTCGCCACCACGCTGCAGCTCAGGAGGCGATAGCCGCTGCATCTCAGTACGACCCCAACTATTACTAGGGATATCCGCCAGGCCAGCCGTGGCCATAGACCAACTTAGGCCAAAAGCCTAAGCTTGGGGGAGTACGTATTTCTCATCGACATTACATTCATGTTCACACACTCATTGCTAGATGTCGGTGCTCATACTTTTTCATTGTAATATACATGCTAGTTTATTTTCCTTTTTTGTGCTTTCTTCTTGTGTGTTTAATAAACCTTAAGAAAAACCAAAAAAATAGTTGTAGCTTTTAATTAGTTTACTTTCCATGCTTGTAGTAGTAATTAAAAAGAAAACCCAAAAATATTTCTAGTTTTTCTTTTGCTTGTCGGGAGCTTTCCCGTGTAAATAGTTTTATTTCTTTTATTTTCTTTGGGGGTCGATAGGAGAAGACCATGATTTAATTGTTGAAGTGGCTCTTATATGCATTATTGTTGATTTAACCAAGAGCCCATATTGCCTTGTCTTCTCCTGTTTATTGAATGCTCGTAGATTCCAGCTTAGTCCAATGCACGCGCACTATTATTATTATTCACATCGTTCGGTCGTGCAAGTGAAAGGCAATTATGACGATATATGATGGACTGACTGAGATGAGAAAAGTTGGCATGAACTCGACCTCTCTTGTTTATGTAAATATGATTAGTTCATCGTTCCTGATTCAGCCTATTATGAATAAACATGTTTGCAATGACAACTAGAGATCATAGTTTCTTGTCCCATGTTTGATTAGCTAGGAGCTTATAATGGTTTACCTTGCGTGCCAACATGCTATTAAAATGGTTGTGATGTGGTATGATAGGGTGGTATCCTCTTTTGAACGATTCGAGTGGCTTGACTTGGCACATGTTCACGCATGTAGTTGAAACAAAATCAACATAGCCTCAACGATATTTAAGTTCATGATGCATTATATCCTACTCATGCTTGCATTCGGTGTTGATTAATTTTAATGCATGTTCATGACTGTTGTCGCTCTCTAGCTGGTCGCTTCCCAGTCTTTTGCTAGCCTTCACCTGTACTAAGCGGGAATACTGCTTGTGCATCCAACTCCATAAACCCCAAAGTTGATCCATATGAGTCCACCATACCTACCTATATACGGTATCTACCTGCCGTTCCAAGTAAATTTGTATGTGCCAAACTCTAAACCTTCAAATAAACATCATGTTTTGTATGCTCGAATAGCTCATGTAGCAACTAGGGATGTCCGTATCTTCCATGTTAGGCGGATTATTCTCAAGAGGAGTGGACTCCGCTACTCACTCACGAGAAAATGGGTGGTCACTGGGATGCCCAGTCCCATGCTTTATGCAAATCAAACCAAAAAAATTGCAAACAAAAACTCCCCCTGGGACTCTTGTTAGTTGGAGGCACTCGTTGTTTCGAGCAAGCCATGGATTGATGCTTGTTGGTGGAGGGGGAGTATAAACTTTACCATTCTGTTTGGGAACCGCCTATAATGTGTGTAGCATGGAAGATATCGCCATCTCTTGGTTGTTATGTTGACAATGAAAGTATACCGCTCAAAATATTATTCACCTCTATTTCAAAACCGAGCTCTGGCACCTCTACAAATCCCTGCTTCCCTCTGTGAAGGGCCTATCTATTTACTTTTATGTTGAGTCATCATCCTCTTATTAAAAAGCACCAGTTGGAGAGCACCGCTGTCATTTGCATTCATTACTGTTAGTTTACATTGAGTATGACTTGAGTGGATCTCTTTTACCATGAATTATAATGTCTAGTCAGTCCTTGATCTTTAAAGGTGCTCTGCATTTATGTTTTGCGGTCTCAAAAAGGGCTAGCGAGATACCATCCTGTTATATCATATTATGATTGTTTTGAGAAAGTGTTGTCATCCGAGATTTATTATTATTGCTCGCTAGTTGATTATGCCATTGATATGAGTAAACATGAGACCTATGTGTTATTGTGAATATGGTTAGTTCATAATCTTTGCTGAAAACTTGAATGTTGGCTTTACATATTTACAAAAACAAGAGCAAGCACAGTTTGTAAAAGTTTTTCTTTATCACTTTCAGTTTTTCAACTGAATTGCTTGAGGACAAGCAAAGGTTGAAGCTTGGGGGAGTTGATACGTCTCCGTCGTATCTACTTTTCCAAACACGTTTGCCCTTGTTTTGGACTCTAACTTGCATGATTTGAATGGAACTAACCCGGACTGACGTTGTTTTCAGCAGAATTGCCATGGTGTTATTTATGTGCAGAAACAAAAGTTCTCGGAATGACCTGAAACTTTACGGAGACTACTTTTAGAAATAAAAAAAAATCCTGGCAAAAGATCAAGACCAGGGGGCCCACACCCTAGCCACGAGGGTGGGGGCGCGCCTGCCCCCTGAGCGCGCCCCCCCTACCTCGCGGGCCCCCTGGAGCTTCTCCGACCTCAACTCCAACTCTATATATTTGCTTTCGGGGAGAAAAAACTCAGAGAGAAGGATTCATTGCTTTTTACGATACGCAGCCGCCCCCAAGCCCTAAAATCTCTCGGGGGGCTGATTTGGAGTCCGTTCGGGGCTCCGGAGAGGGGAATCCGTCGCCATCGTCATCATCAACCTTCCTCCATCACCAATTTCATGATGCTCACCGCCATGCATGTTGGAAATATGCCCTAGAGGCAATAATAAATTAAGTTATTATTATTATATTTCATTGTTCATGATAATCATTTATTATCCATGCTAGAATTGTATTGATAGGAAACTCAGATACATGTGTGGATACATAGACAACACCATGTCCCTAGTAAGCCTCTAGTTGACTAGCTCGTTGATCAATAGATGGTTACGGTTTCCTGACCATGGACATTGGATGTCATTGATAACGGGATCACATCATTAGGAGAATGATGTGATGGACAAGACCCAATCCTAAGCCTAGTACAAGATCGTGTAGTTTGTTTGCTAAAGCTTTTCTAATGTCAAGTATCATTTCCTTAGACCATGAGATTGTGCAACTCCCGGATACCGTAGGAGTGCTTTGGGTGTGCCAAACGTCACAACGTAACTGGGTGGCTATAAAGGTACACTACAGGTATCTCTGAAAGTGTCTGTTGGATTGGCACGAATCGAGACTGGGATTTGTCACTCCGTGTAAACGGAGAGGTATCTCTAGGCCCACTCGGTAGGACATCATCATAATGTGCACAATGTGACCAAGCAGTTGATCACGGGATGATGTGTTACGGAACGAGTAAAGAGACTTGCCGGTAACGAGATTGAACAAGGTATCGGGATACCGACGATCGAATCTCGGGCAAGTATCGTACCGCTAGACAAAGGGAATTGAATACGGGATTGAATGAATCCTCGACATCGTGGTTCATCCGATGAGATCATCGTGGAACATGTGGGAGCCAACATGGGTATCCAGATCCCGCTGTTGGTTATTGACCGGAGAGTTGTGTCGGTCATGTCTGCATGTCTCCCGAACCCGTAGGGTCTACACACTTAAGGTTCGGTGATGCTAGGGTTGTTAGGAAGACTTGTATGTGATTACTGAATGTTGTTCGGAGTCCCGGATGAGATCCCGGACGTCACAAGGAGTTCCGGAATGGTCCGGAGGTGAATATTTATATGTAGGAAGTTGTCACACGGTCACCGGAAAGGTTCGGGGGGCATATCGGTATTGTACCGGGGCCACCGGAGGGTTTCCGGGGGTCCACCAGTAGGGGCCACCTCTCTCGGAGGGCCTAATGGGCTGTAGAGGAAAGGGAACTAGCCCTACATGGGCTGGCCGCATCTCCCCCCTTGGGCCCATGCGCCTAGGGTTGGGGGGGAAACCCTAAAGGGGGCGCCCCCCTTGCTTGGGGGGCAAGCCCCTCCCCTTGGCCGCCGCCCCCCCTCTAGATCTCATCTAGAGGGGGCCGGCCCCCTTCCTCCTTCCCCTATAAATAGAGGGGCAAGGGGAGGGCTGCACACGACATCCCTGGCGCAGCCCCTCCCCTCCCCAACACCTCTCCTCCTCCGCAAGAGCTTGGCGAAGCCCTACCGGAGTACTGCAGCTCCACCACCACCACGCCGTCGTGCTGCTGTTGGAGCCCTCTTCCTCAACCTCTCCCTCCTCCTTGCTGGATCAAGGCATGGGAGATGTCTCCGTTCCGTATGTGTGTTGAACACGGAGGTGCCGTCCGTTCGGCGCTAGGATCATTGGTGATTTGGATCACAACGAGTACGACTCCATCAACCCCGTTCACTTGAACGCTTCCTCTTAGCGATCTACAAGGGTATGTAGATGCACTCTCCTTCCCCTCGTTGCTAGGTAACTCCATAGATTGATCTTGGTGATGCGTAGAAAATTTTAAATTTCTACTACGATCCCCAACAGTGGTATCAGAGCTAGGTCTATGCGTAGTTTCTATGCACAAGTAGAACACAAAGCAGTTGTGGGCGTCGATTTTGTCAATTTACTTGCCGTTACTAGTCTTATCTTGATTCGGCGGCATCGTGGGATGAAGCGGCCCGGACCGACCTTACACGTACTCTTACGTGAGACTGGTTCCACCGACTGACATGCACTAGTTGCATAAGGTGGCTAGCGGGTGTCTGTCTCTCCCACTTTAGTCGGATCGGATTCGATGAAAAGGGTCCTTATGAAGGGTAAATAGAAATTGGCATATCACATTGTGGTTTTCGCGTAGGTAAGAAACGTTCTTGCTAGAAACCTATAGCAGCCACGTAAAAACTTGCAACAACAATTAGAGCAAGTCTAACTTGTTTTTGTAGCATATGCCTTGTGATGTGATATGGCCAAAAGGATGTGATGAATGATATATGTGATGTATGAGATTGATCATGTTCTTGTAATAGGAATCACGACTTGCATGTCGATGAGTATGACAACCGGCAGGAGCCATAGAAGTTGTCTTAATTTATTTATGACCCGCGTGTCAACATAAACGTCATGTAATTACTTTATTTTATTGCTAAAGCATTAGCCATAGTAGTATAAGTAATAGATAACGAGACAACTTCAAGAAGACACGATGATGGAGATCATGGTGTCATGCCGGTGACAACGATGATCATGGAGCCCCGAAGATGGAGATCAAAAGGAGCAAAATGATATTGGCCATATCATGTCACTATTTGATTGCATGTGATGTTTATCATGTTTTACATCTTATTTGCTTAGAACGACGGTAGCTTAAATAAGATGATCCCTCACTAAAATTTCAAGAAAAGTGTTCCCCCTAACTATGCACCTTTGCGAAGGTTCGTTGTTTCGAAGCACCACGTGATGATCGGGTGTGATAGATTCTAACGTTCGAATACAACGGGTATAAGCCAGATTTACACACGCAATACAGTTAGGTTGACTTGACGAGCCTAGCATGTACAGACATGGCCTCGGAACACGGAAGACCGAAAGGTCGAGCATGAGTCGTATAGAAGATACAATCAACATGGAGATGTTCACCGATGTTGACTAGTCCGTCTCACATGATGATCGAACACGGCCTAGTTGACTCGGATCATGTTTCACTTAGATGACTAGAGGGATGTCTATCTGAGTGGGAGTTCATTAAAAAAATTGATTAGATGAACTTAATTATCATGAACATAGTCTAAATTGTCTTTGCAAATATGTTGTAGATAAATAGCTCACATTGTAGCTCCCTGTTTCAATACGTTCCTAGAGAAAGATTAAGTTGAAAGATATTGTAAGCAATGATGCGGACTAGGTCCGTAGTCCGAGGAGTGTCCTCACTGCTGCACAGAAGGCTTACGTCTTTGATGCACCACTCGATGTGCAAACCCCTACAACATCGTCTGTGGATGTTGTGAACACCTGACAGACACATCCTGATGACTACTTGATAGTTTAGTGCACCATACTTTACGGCTTAAGAATCGGGATTCCAATGACGTTTTGAACGCCATAGAACATATGAGATGTTCCAAGAGCTGAAATTGGGATTTCAGGCTCATGCCCGTGTTGAGAGGTGTGAGACCTCTGACAAGTTCTTTTGCCAACAAGATGGAGGAGAATAGCTCAGCTAGTAAGCATGTGCTCAGAATGTCTGGGTGCTACAATCACTTAAATCAAGTGGGAGTTAAACTTCCAGATAAGATAGTGATTGATAGAGTTCTCTAGCCACTATCACTAAGCTACTAGATCTTCGTGATGAACTATGACATGCAAGGGATGGAGTTGATCCCGGAGTTGTTCGCGGTGCTTAAGACCGCAAAAGGTAGAAATCAAGAAGGAGCATCAAGTGTTGATGGTTTAACAAGACCACTGGTTTCAAGAAGGGCAAGGGCTAGAAGGGAAACTTCATGGATGGCAAACCAGTTGCCGCTCCAGTGAAGGAACCCAAGGTTGAACCCAAACCCGAGACTAAGTGCTTCTATTGTAAGGGGAACGGTCACTGGTAGCGGAACTACCCCAAATGCATGGTAGATAAGAAGGCTAGAAACTTCAACAAAATTTATATGTGTTATTAATGTGTACCTCACTAGTACTCCTGGTAGCACCTGGGTATTGGATACCGTTTCAGTTGCTATTATTGGTGACTTGAAACAAAACCTACGGACTAAACGGAGACTGGCTAAGGGCGAGGTGACGATGTGTGTTGGAAGTGTTTCAAAGTTGATGAGATCACCATCGCATGCTCCATCTGCCTTCGGGATTAGTATTGAACCTAGATAAATGTTATCAGGTGTCTACGTTGAGCATGAATATGATTAGATCATGTTCATTGCAATACGGTCATTCATTTAAGTTAGAGAATAATGGTTATTCTGTTTACATGAATGATACCTTTCATGGTCATGCACCCTATGTGAATGGTTCATTGAATCTCGGTCGTGGTAATACACATGTTCACGCCAAAAGATGTAGAGTTAATAATGATAGTACCACTTTCTCGTGGCACTGCCGCTTAGGTCATATTGGCGTAAGATGCATGAAGAAACTCCATGTCACTGGATGTTTGGAGTCACTTGATTTTGAATCGCTTGACACATGTGAGCCATGCCTCATGGGCAGGATGACTAAGACCTCGTTTTCAGGTACAATGAAACGGGCAAGTGACTTGTTGGAAATCATACATGCTAATGCGTGTGATCCAATGAGAATTGAAGCGTGCGGTGGGTATCGCTATTTTCTCATCTTCACTGACGATTTGAGTAGATATAGGTATATTTACTTAATGAAGCACAAGTCTGAAACGTTTGAAAAGTTCAAGCGATTTCAGAGTGAAGTTAAGAATCATCATAACAAGAAGATCAAATTCCTACAATCTGATCAATGAGAATATCTGAGTTATGAGTTTGGCAAACACTTAAGACAATGTGGAATTGTTTCACAGTTGAAGCCACCTGGAACACCATAGGGTAATGGTGTGTCCGGACATCGTAATCGAACCTTATGAGATATGGTGCGATCTATGATGTCTCTTACCGATCTACCGCTATTATTTTGAGGCTATGCATTAGAGACAGCTGCATTCACTTTATATAGGACACCATATAAGTCCGTTGAGACGAGGCCAAATGAACATTGGTTTGGCAAGAAACCAAAGTTGTCATTTCTTAATGTTTGGGGCTGCGATGCTTAAGGCTTCAGCCGGAGAAGCTCGAACCCAAAGCGGACATACACATCTTCATAGCATACCCAAAAGTGACAGTTGGGTATACCTTCTATCTCAGATCCAAGGGAAAATTGTTTGTCGCTAAGAACGGGTCCTTTCTCGAGAAGGAGTTTCTCTCAAAAGAATTGAGTGGGAGGAAGATAGAACTTGATGAGGTTGTCGAACCTTTACTTCAACCAGAGAGTGATGCAACATAGAAAGATGTTTTCTGTGGAGCCTACGTCTGTTGAATAGGAAGTTAATGATAGTGATCATGAAGCTTCGGATCAAGTTGCTATCGAACCTCGTAGGTCGACAAGGATATGTACTGCTCCTGAGTGGTACGGTAATCCTGTCTCAGATATCATGTTGTTGGACAACAATGAACCTACGAGCTATGGAGAAGTGATGGTGGGCCCGTATTGCGACAAATGGTTAGAAGCCATGAAATCCGAGATAGGATCCATGTATCAGAACAAAGTATGGACTTTGGTGGACTTGCCTGATGATCGGCAAGCCATTGAGATAAATGGATCTTTAAGAAGAAGACGGACGTGGGCGGTAATGTTACCATCTATGAAGCTTGACTTGTGGGAAAGAGTCTTTTCACAAGTTCAAGGAGTTGACTACGATGAGAATTTCTCACCCGTAGCGATGCTTAACTCTGTCGGAATCATGTTAGCATTAGCTGTATTTTTCGATTATGAAATCTTACAGGTGGATGTCAAAACAAGTTTTCTTACCAGTTTTCATAAGAAAAGTTGTATGTGATACAATAAAAGGTTTTGTCAATCCTAAGGATGCTAAAAGGTATGCTGGCTCCAGCAATCCTTCTATGGACTAGAGCAAGCATCTCGGAATCGGAATATATGTTTTGATGGAGTGATCAAAGCTTTTAGGTTTATACAATGTTTGCTAGAAACTTGTATTTACAAGAAAGTGAGTGGGAGCACTACAGCATTTCTGATAAGTATATGTGGCTGACATATTGTTGATCCGAAATAATGTAGAATTTCTGGAAAGCATAAACGGTTGTTTGAAGAGTGATTTTCAAAGGAAGACCTCGATAAAGCTGCTTACATATTGGGCATCAAGATCTATAGAAATAGATCAAGACGCCTGATGATACTTTCAAAGAATGCACACCTTGACATGTTTTTGAAAGAGTTCAAAATAGATCAGTCAAAGAAGGGGTTCTTACCTGAGTTGTAAGGTGTGAAGTTGAGTAAGACTCAAAGATTGACCACGGCAGAAGAAAGAGGAAGGACGAAGGTCGTCCCCTATGCTTTTTTCATTGGCTCTATATGGTATGCCATGCTGAGTACCGCACCTGATGTGTGCCTTGCCACATGTCTGGCAAGAGGGTACAAAGGTGATCTAGGAGTAGATCACCAGATAGCGGTCAAAATTATCCTTAGAGGAATAAGGAAATGTTTCTTGGTTATGGAGGTGATAAAGAGTTCGACGTAAAGAGTTACGTTGATGCAAGCTTAACACCTATCTGGATAGCTCTGAGTAGAGATACCGGATACGTATAATGGAGCAACAATTTGGAATAGCTCCAAGTGGAACGTGGTAGCATCATCTACGATATGACATAAAGTTTTGCGAAATACATAGGGATCTGAATATGGCAAGACCCGTTGACTACAACCTCTCTCACAAGCATAACATGATCAAACCCAGAACTCATTGAGTGTTAATCACATAGTGATGTGAACTAGATTTTTGAGTCTAGTAAACTCTTTGGATGTTGGTCACATGGCGATGTGACCTGTGAGTGTTAATCACATGGCGATGTGAACTAGATTATTGACTCTAGTGCAAGTGGGAGACTGTTGGAAATATGCCCTAGAGGCAATAATAAATTAAGTTATTATTATTATATTTAATTGTTCATGACAATCGTTTATTATCCATGCTACAATTGTATTGATAGAAAACTCAGATACATGTGAGGATACATAGACAACACCATGTCCCTAGTAAGCCTCTAGTTGACTAGCTCGTTGATCAATAGATGGTTACAGTTTCCTGACCATGGACATTGGATGTCGTTGATAACGGGATCACATCATTAGGAGAATGATGTGATGGACAAGACCTAATCCTAAGCCTAGTACAAGATCGTGTAGTTTGTTTGCTAAAACTTTTCTAATGTCAAGTATCATTTCGTTAGACCATGAGATTGTGTAACTCCCGGATACCGTAGGAGTGCTTTGGGTGTGCCAAACGTCACAACGTAACTGGGTGGCTATAAAGGTACACTACAGGTATCTCCGAAAGTGTCTGTTGGGTTGGCACGAATCGAGACTGGGATTTGTCACTCCGTGTAAACGGAGAGGTATCTCTGGGCCCACTCGGTAGGAAATCATCATAATGTGCACAATGTGACCAAGGAGTTGATCACGGGATGATGTGTTATGGAACAAGTAAAGAGACTTGCCGGTAATGAGATTGAACAAGGTATCGGGATACCGACGATCGAATCTCGGGCAAGTATCGTACCCCTAGACAAAGGGAATTGAATACGGGATTGATTGAATCCTCGACATCGTGGTTCATCCGATGAGATCATCGTGGAACATGTGGGAGCCAACATGGGTATCCAGATCCCGTTGTTGGTTATTGGCCGGAGAGTCGTGTCGGACATGTCTGCATGTCTCCCGAACTCGTAGGGTCTACACACTTAAGGTTCGGTGACGCTAGGGTTGTTAGGAAGACTTGTATGTGATTACCGAATGTTGTTCGGAGTCCCGGATGAGATCCCGGACGTCACGAGGAGTTTCGGAATGGTCCGGAGGTGAAGATTTATATGTAGGAAGTTGTCATACGGTCACCGGAAAGGTTCGGGGGGCATATCGGTATTGTACCGGGGCCACCGGAGGGTTTCCGGGGGTCCACCGGGAGGGGCCACCTCTCTCGGAGGGCCTAATGGGCTGTAGAGGAAAGGGAACCAGCCCTACATGGGCTGGCCGCATCCCCCCCTTGGGCCCATGCGCCTAGGGTTGGGGGGGAAACCCTAAAGGGGGCGCCCCCCTTGCTTGGGGGGCAAGCCCCTCCCCTTGGCCGCCGCCCCCCTCTAGATCTCATCTAGAGGGGGCCGGCCCCCTTCGTCCTTCCCCTGTAAATAGAGGGGCAAGGGGAGGGCTGCACACGACATCCCTGGCGCAGCCCCTCCCCTCCCCAACACCTCTCCTCCTCCGCAAGAGCTTGGCGAAGCCCTGCCAGAGTACTGCAACTCCACCACCACCACGCCGTCGTGCTGCTGTTGGAGCCCTCTTCCTCAACCTCTCCCTCCTCCTTGCTGATCAAGGAATGGGAGACGTCTCCGTTCCGTATGTGTGTTGAAGGCGGAGGCGCCGTCCGTTCGGCGCTAGGATCATCGGTGATTTGGATCACGACGAGTACGACTCCATCAACCCCGTTCACTTGAACGCTTCCACTTAGCGATCTACAAGGGTATGTAGATGCACTCTCCTTCCCCTCATTGCTAGGTTAATCCATAGATTGATCTTGATGATGCGTAGAAAATTTTAAATTTCTACTACGATCCCCAACAATGCGTGAGTAATTCCATCATAGGCTTGCTGGACGATGATGGGTTGGATGAGATTTATCATGTAATCGAGTTAGTTTTGTTAGGGTTTGATCCCTAGTATCCACTATGTTCTGAGATTGATATTGCTATGACTTTGCTATGCTTAATGCTTGTCACTAGGGCCCGAGTGCCATGATTTCAGATCTGAACCTATTATGTTTTCATCAATATATGAGAGTTGTTGATCCTATCTTGCAAGTCTATAGTCACCTACTATGTGTTATGATCCGGCAACCCCGAAGTGACAATAATCGGGACCACTCCCGGTGATGACCGTAGTTTGAGGAGTTCATGTATTCACTATGTGCTAATGCTTTGTTCCGGTACTCTATTAAAAGGAGACCTTAATATCCCTTAGTTTCTGTTAGGACCCCGCTGCCACGGGAGGATAGGACAAAAGTTGCCATGCAAGTTCTTTTCCATAAGCACGTACGACTATATTCGGAATACATGCCTACATTACATTGATGAATTGGAGCTAGTTCTGTGTCACCCTTTGTTATGACTGTTACATGATGAACCGCATCCGGAATAATTCTCCATCACTGATCCATTGCCTACGAGCTTTCCATATATTGTTCTTCGCTTATTTACTTTTCCGTTGCTATTGCTATCATCACTACAAAATACCAGAAACACTACTTTTGTTACCGTTACCTTTTGCTATCGTTACCACTAAGCAGATTTGGTGGCTGACTTGTGGGCCTACTAAGCAGATGTGTACGCAGGGCTTTGTCAACTTAATCAACAAATGATTCTAGCAGCTAGACCATTGGATGTTAATCTAACAGCCGTGCTCCTTCTTCAACCTCAGTTCTTGCTCCTGTCTCCCGTGGACGGTAGTGCTGTCGCACACCCGAACCAGTCAAGTTTCCGACTCCTCTCCATCTGCGACTCCACTGCCGCGTCTTCCCCATCTTCGGGTCTTTCCAGTCTGGGACCTCGCTGTCGTCCACCGGCCTTGGTGCGTTCGGCACGGTGTGGTCAACATGATCAACAAACGAGAGTCATCGGAAGATGACTGTACATGAGAGGCTGACAGTGGGGACGCACCACGCCCATGGACGCATGCATGCAACTGCATCCTTTTTACCCTGAAAAATAATGTTTTCTCCCCCTGATTGCTGGGAACCACCAGCTACATCTTCGCACGGAAGGAAGTGCGTCCTTATTACGGGCAAAAAAGATATCCCTCCCTGACAGCTGGGACCCAGCAGCTATATCTTCTCATGCAAGGAAGTGCGTCCTTATCCTCCCTAACAGTTGGGACCCACCCGGTCGAAGCGTACGTAGCGTTGTCTGTCTTGTCGTAACGTGTATGTACATATTGGTCGATCGGTCGCTCTGCGACAATGAATCGTTGCCGAGTAAGTAGCGGCACATGTCATAGTATAGCCCCCGACATAGCAGTTCAGGCTGTCCCATCCAAACCCTGTAGACGTACATACAGCCACACACCAAAATATATGGCCATGTACATACATACGAGCGGGGTCTCGAATGCCTACTCGCGCATACATACGGCTAGGGCTCGTGTACATGGCTAGGTCGGAACGTCGAAACTATGTCGTCGTCGTGTTCATGGGAGCCAACCGGCTGGGTCGGAACAGAATGCATCGTCGTGTTCATCGGGAGCCAACCGTCTTGGACAGAACAGCCGATGGAAACGAGGCCTGGCTTACCGCAGAATGGAGGAAACGTCCTTGTGTTCGACCGGCCACGGTCGAAACGGGATCCTGTTCATCGGGAGGGGTCTGGCGTACCGCAAACGGAGGAAACAGACTTCTCTTGGTCGAAACGGGGTTCTGTTGATCGGGAGGGGTGTGGCGTACCACAAAACAGAGGAAACGGACTTGTGTTGGAGCATTACGGTCGAAACGGGGGTATTGTTCATCGGGAGGGGTGTGGCATACCGCAAAACGGGACTCCACGGGATACTGTTCATCTCCACCGTTGACCTCATCCAGCCTCCACGGGCTACTGTTCATCCACCATCGACCTCCTCCATCCTCCACCTGCGACTGTTCATCCACGGACTCCTGTTCATCCAGCCTCCTCCGTGCGCTCCTCCACCGGCTACTGTTCAACCAGCCCTCTCCACGGGGTCCTGTTCAACCACCCCTCCACGGGCTAATGTTCATCCAGCCCTCCACCGGCTACTGTTCAACCAGCCCTCCATGTGGTTGTCCTGTTCATCCAGCCCTCCATGGGGTCCTGTTCATCCACCCCTCCACGGGGTCATGTTCATCCACCGGCTCGATCGATCGGGGTACTGTTCATCCAGCGGCAACACCACGGGGTCATGTTCATCCAACCCCCCACTGGGAACTGTTCATCCAAACCCCCAACAACGCTCACTGTTCATCAAGAGGCAGCATCGACCGGCTTTAGTTAGAAGCAGTAGCAAAGGAATCACCCATGTTCAATTAACAACGAGGGATCGATCGCTCAGGTTCAGTAACGTAACTAGTGCAATCGCTTGGGTTCAGTTAGAGCCCAACGCCTCGCAGACACACGCGTACGTACGAGAGAAACGCGCATCGCTCGGTCCCCGACCACCCACCATAACCGGAAACTCCCCCGATATTTTCCTCGCCCTCGCTTCTACCACAGTTTTTTCCGTCATGGATGGCCCAAAGAATGTCATGCAGCCGTGTCTCCGGCCCGCCCAAGACGAAAAGCCCATTTTTGTCATGATTTTTTTGTCATAGAAGTAGGAGCCCACCACATCTATGATGATACCTGGTTTTGTCACAATTATCTTCATAGAAGTGTCATAAGCATGGCAGAAAAAAAATCGTTCAGCCCAAAATGTCACGGATGTGTCTTTTTTTGTAGTGATTGTAATTCAACTTATTCAAGAGAGTTTAAGTAAGAGCTCCACATACTCAACCATCATATACTCTTCTATGATTGCTAACACTCACCGCATACACATGAGCAAAACGTTTCAACCAGACACATAGAAAGATAGGGGCTTATAATTTCGCCTCCCAACGTATTCACCTCAAGGGTGATGTCAACAATAATAACTCATGCTACCCATATTCAGCTGGACATATGTGCCTAGATATTTCCTCACCACATGATGCTTGCCAAAAGATAAAAATAAAAAGGAATAGAGAGAAAAACTTTGACTCTTGCATGAAAGTAAATACATAAAAGTAAAAGGTAGGCCCTTCGCAGAGGGAACCAGAGGTTGCCATGCGCTTTTTGTTTGTATGCTAAATCCCTTAGTGCAAAATCACATCATGTTATATTGCCCCTTATGATAGAAACCTTTATTATGCAGTATGTCGCTTTTATTCTTTGCCATCACAAGTTCGTACAACACTCAATTTTCTCTTACACTAAATGATCTAACACTTTTAGAAGCAATTTCTATTGCCTTATTGCACCGATGTCAACTTACTTGAAGGATCTTGCTCAATCCTTAGGTAGGTATGGTGGGCTCTTGGAAATAAGATTTGGGTTTAAGGGTTTTTGGATGCACAAGTAGTATCTCTACTTGGTGCGGAATTTTTGGCTAGCAAAGATGGGGGGCAAGAACCACATGTTGAAGGATCTATGACAATATAACTTCTATATGAATATGAACAAACATAAACCATTACGTTGTCTTCCTTGTCCAACGTCAACAATTTTGGCATATATATTTTGTTGGGGGCTCACAATCACAAAAGATTTCCAAGATAGTGTATTTGCATGTCAAAGTTCTCTTCCTTGTACTAATCATTCAGGAATTGCTTGTATGACCAATATTGTGATTGTCAAGCTTCAAAAGATTGCACTTTCTAAACCCAATGTGAAGCTACTACTAGGCATGATATGAACATATAATTTCAACTTCATGATATTCAATTCATTCAACAATTTACTCATAGGATATAAGTGAAGCATAAGAGTAAATGACAAGCTACTCCAAAAAGATATAAGTGAAGATCAAGCGAGTAGTTATGTAAATGGGTAGCTATTTGAGGGCTCTCTAGATCTAAGTATTTTATTAAAACAGCAAGCAAAACAAAACAAAATGACATTCCAAGAATAGCACACATCATGTGAAGAAGCAAAGACTTAGGCTCAACCGATACTAACCGATAATTGTTGAAGAAGAAAGGTGGGATGCCTACCGGGGCATCCCCAAGCTTAGATGCTTGAGACTTCTTGAAATATTATCTTGGGGTGCCTTGGGCATCCCCAAGCTTGATCTTTTGTGTCTCCTTAATTCCTCTCGTATCACAGTTTTCCTAAATCTCAAAAACTTCATCCACACAAAACTCAACAAGAACTCGTGAGATAAGTTAGTATAAACCAATGCAAAAACCTTATCATTCTCTACTGTAGCAAATCACCAAAATTATTATTCAACATTGCATACTAAATGTCTATGCATATTTAATACTCCTATACTCAAATAGAATAATTAAATAAGCGAACATATGCAATGCAAACATAACAGCAATCTGTCAAAACGGTACAGTCTGTAAAGAATGCAATATTCATCATACTTCCCTAACTCCAAAAATTCTAAAAATTACCAAACTATAAAAAATTTATCATAGCTTGTTTTTCAAAAAGTTTCAACATTTTATCACATTCTAACTTTTCTCGGTAATTTTTGCAACATCCATAAACTTTCTGTTTTCGAACAGCAAGTCATATACTTGCAAGATAATCATGGTAAAGGCTATAATTGCCACTTTTATTGAAATGAAAGATGAAAAAAATTATTCTAAATATCAGCAAGAAAATCCTAACAAAATAAAATGATGCTCCAAGGAAAACACATATCATATGACGAATAAAAATGTAGCTCCAAGTGAGGTTACCGATAATGTTGGAAACGAAAGAGGGGATGCCTTCCGGGGCATCCCCAAGCTTAGTTGCTTGGATCTTCCTTGAATATTACCTTGGGGATGTCTTGGGAATCCCCAAGCTTAGGGTCTTGTCACTCCTTATTCTCCTCATATCAACATCTCACCCAAAACATGAAAACTTCAATCACACAAAACTTAACGGAACTTCGTGAGATAGGTTAGTATGATAAAGAGCAAACCATTTCACTTTGGTACCGTGAAAGACAAGATTCATAATTGTTTACACATAATTCCTAATGTAGCATATCATTTACACAATTTATACTGAGCAATATAAGACATAGAAACTAGAAAACGAGCAAACTATGCATTGAAAACAGAATCTGACAAAAACAGAACAGTTTGTAGTAATCTGTACTCCAACCATACTTCTGCTACTCCAAAAATTCTAAAAAATCAGGACAACCTGGGAAATTTGTCTATTAATCTTCTGCCAACAGAATCAGTATTTTATCACGCTTCTGTTAAAAATTAGAATTATTTTCCTGAGCGCAAAAGTTTCTGTTTTTCAGCAAGATCAAATCAACTATCACCACACTATCCAAAAGGCTTTACTTGGCACTTTATTGAAACAAAAGTTATAAAACATGATTACTATCATAGCTTAATAATGTTAAAACACAAAAACGGTAGGGGTAAATGTTGCGTTGTCTCCCAACAAGCGCTTTTCTTTAATGCCTTTTAGCTAGGCATGATGATTTCAATGATGCTCACATAAAAGATAAGAATTGAAACACAAAGAGAGCATCATGAAGCACATGACAAGCACATTTATGTCTAACCCACTTCCTATGCATAGGGATTTTGTGATCAAACAATTTATGGGAACAAGAATCAACTAGCATAGGAAGGCAAAACAAGCACAACTTCAAGATTTTCAACACATAGAGAGGAAACTTGGTATTATTGCAATTCCTACAAGCATAAGTCCCCCCCATAATAATTTTTAGTAGCATCATGAAGAAAATCAACAATATAACCATCACATAAAGCATTCTTTTCATGACACAAAAGAATAGAAAACTTATTACTCTCCACATAAGCAAATTTCTTCTCATCAATAGTAGTGGGAGCAAACTCAACAAAATAACTATCATGAGAGTGAAAATTAGAATCATGATGACATGTTTCATGGTTGTCATTATTCTTTATAGCATACATGTCATCACCATAATCATCATAGATAGAAACTTTGTTATCATAGTCAATTGAAGCCTCATCCAAAATGGTGGATTCATCACTAAATAAAGTCATGACCTCTCCAAATCCACTTTCATCATTATAATCATCATAAATAGGAGGCTTGCAATCATCATAACAAATTTGCACATCAAATATTGGGGTACTAAAAATATCATCTTCATCAAACATAGCATCCCCAAGCTTATGGCTTTGCATATCATTAGCATCATGGATATTCAAAGAATTCATACCAACAACATTGCAATCATGATCATCATTCAAAGATTTTATGCCAAACATTTTATTGAATTCTTCTTCTATCAATTGAGCACAATTTTCCTTTCCGTAATTTTCACGAAAGACATTATAAAGATGAATAATATGATGCAACCTCAATTCCATTTTTTGTTTTATTTTTATAAACCAAACTAGTAATAAAACTAGAAACTAAAAGATTCAATAGCAAGATCTAAAAATATACCTTCAAGCACTCACCTCCCCAGCAATGGCACCACAAAAAAGCTTGATGTCTACTATGCAACTTTATTCTTGTAGACTTGTGTTGGGCCTCCAAGCGCAGAGTTTTGCAGGACAGTGGCAATTTTCCCTCAAGTGGATGACCTAAGGTTTATCAATCTGTGGGAGGTGTAGGATGAAGATGGTCTCTCTCAAACAACCATGCAACCAAATACAAGAAATCTCTTGTGTCCCCAACACACCCAATACAATGGCAAATTGTGTGCACTAGTTCGGTGAAGAGATGGTGATAAAAGTGTAATATGGATGGTAGAAATATATTTTTATAATCTAAAAATAAAAAATAGCAAGGTAGCTATTGGTAAAACAGAGCACAAACGGTATTGCAATGCTTAAAATGAGGCCTAGGGTCCGTACTTTTGCTAGTGCAATCTCTCAACAATGCTAATATAATTGGATCATATAACCATCCCTAAATGTGCAATGAAGAATCACTCCAAAGTTCCTATCTAGCAGAGAACATAAGAAGAAATCGTTTGTAGGGTACGAAACCACCTCAAAGCTATTCTTTCCGATCGATCTATCAATAGTTCGTACTAAAATAACACCAAATAATTTTGGATTCATAATACGCAATCCAACAACAAGAACCACAAAGAGTGCCCCAAGATTTCTACCGGAGAAACAAAAGACGAGAACGTGCATCAACCCCTATGCATAGATTACCCCAATGTAACCTCGGGAATCCACGAGTTGAGTGCCAAAACACATATCAAGTGAATCAATATGATACCCCATTGTCACTACGAGTATTCAAATGCAAGACATATATCAAGTGCTCTGAAATCCATAAAAGTATTCAATCCGATAAAAGGAAATCTCAAAGGGAAAACTCAATTCATCACAACAAGATAGAGAGGGGAAAACACCATATGATCCGACTGTATTAACAAAGCCCGTGATACATCAAGATCATGCCATCAAGAACACGAGAGAGAGAGAGAGAGAGAGATTAAACACATAGCAACCAGTACAAACCCTCAGCCCCGAGTGTGGACTACTCCCTCCTCATCATGGTGGCCACCGGGATGATGAAGATGGCCACCGGTGATGATCCCCCCTCTGGCAGGGTGCCGGAACAGGGTCTAGATTGGTTTCTCATGGCTATAGAGCCTTGCGGTGGAGGAACTTCTGATCTTGGGTTACCCCGAGGGTTTTTGGAATATTTGGCAATTTATAGGGCGAAGAGGGGGTGTGGGAGGCCACCGAGGTGGGCACGACCCACCAGGGCGCGACTTGGGGCAGGGCCCCAAGGCGCGCCCTGGTGGGTTGTGCCCCCCTCGGGGCACCCCCCAGGTGCTGCTCTGGCCCACTGGTGGTCTTCTGGTCCATAAAAAATCCACAAAAAATTTTGTGGTGTCTGGACTCCGTTTGATATTGATTTTCTGCGATTAAAAAACAAGCAAAAACAACAAATGGCACGGGGCACTATGTCAATAGGTTAGTTCCAAAAAATGATATAAAGTTGCTATAAAATGATTGTAAAACATCCAAGAATGATAATATATTAGCATGGATACTTCATAAATTATAGATACATTGGAGATGTATCAACAATTGCTCTACTTGCGAGCTGTTATATTCATCGAACTTCACATCCACCGTCTCTTCAACCTTTCGGGTGAAATTGTTGTAGACACGGTAAGTGTGAGAGTTTGAGCCATAACCGAGTAGGAAACCTTCATGAGATTTGGGAGCAAATTTCGAACGATGATGCTTATCAAGAATGTAGAACTTTGAGCCAAATACTCGAAAGTATCCACCTTGGGGTTTGTTACTGGTGAGAAGCTAGTATGCCGTCTTGCCAAGAAGCTTGTGAATATATAGACGATTTGTTGCATGACAAGCTGTCTCAACTGCTTCTACCCAAAAGTGTTTTGGCATCTTGTATTCATCAAGCATTGTTCTTGCCATCTCAATAAGTGTCCGGTTCTTCCTCTCGACAACTCCATTTTGTTGAGGTGTGTATGTAGCCGAGAACTCATGTGAAATCCCTTCTTCGTCAAGAAAGGTATCCACATTGGCGTTCTTAAACGCCGTTCCATTGTCGTTGCGAACCTTCCTGATCTTCACTTCAAATTGATTTTGTGCCTTCCTAGCGAAGTTCTTGAAGATCTTTCGGACCTGCGATTTATCATCTAGAAAGAACACCCACGTAAATCTTGAAAAGTCATCGACAATGACTAAACGGAAAGAGTTACCACCGAGACTTCTGTAGGCATTGGGACCAAAAATATCCATATGAAGTAGCTCGAGCGGTCTTCTCATGGTCATAATGTTTTTCACGGGATGGCTTCCTCCAACCTGTTTCCTGCTTAACAAGCACTGCAAAGTCTATTCTTGTCAAATATAACATCTTTAACTCCAAGGATATGCTCGCCTTTAATAAGCTTATCAAGATTTCGCATGCCCACGTAACCTAACCTTCTATGCCACAACCAACCTTTAGATTATTTATCAATTAAGCAAGTTCTAGGTTGATCCTTTTTAGTGAAATCAACAATGTGTAGATCACCTCTACGTATACCGGTAAAGACGATATTATGATTATCTCTTCGAAACACTTGGCAATCTACTTCGGTAAATAGGACATTGAAACCAAAGTCAGCTAGTTGATGACCCACAAGTATAGGGGGTCAATTATAGCTCTTTTTGATAAGTAAGAGTGTTGAACCCAACGAGGAGCAGAAGGAAATGACAAGTAGTTTCCAGTAAGGTGATGTCTGCAAGTGCTGAATTGTAAGTAACAGTGTAGTTTGATAGCAAGATAATTTGTAACGAGCAAGTAACGATAGTAGTAACAAAAGTGTAGCAAGGTAGCCCAATCCTTTTGAGGCAAAGGACAAGCCAAAAGGTCTCTTACAATAGGCCAAGCATTCTTGAGGGTACACGGGCATTTCATCTGGTCACTTTCATCATGTTGATTCGATTTGTTTGCTACTTTGATAATTTGATATGTGGGTGGGCCGGTGCTTAGGTGTTGTTCTTACTTGAACAAACCTCCTACTTATGATTAACCCTCCCGCAAGCATCCGCAACTACGAGAAAAGTATTAAGAATAAATTCTAACCATAGCATTAAAGTTTTGGATCCAATCGGTCCCTTACGGAATAGCGCATAAACTGGGGTTTAAGCTTATGTCACTCTCGCATCTCATCATCTAATTGCTACTCCACAATGCATTTCCTTAGGCCCAAATATGGTGAAGTATCATGTAGTCGACGTTCACATGACACCACTAAGAGAATCACAACATACATACTATCAAAATATCGAACACATATCAAATTCACGTGATTACTTGCAACATGATTTCTCCCGTGACCTCAAGAACAAAGGTAAATACTCACAAATGATAAACATGCTCATGATCAGATGGGTATTAAATAGCATATTGGATCTGAACATATAATCTTCCACCAAATTAAGCATATAGTAATTAACTACAAGATGTAATCAACACTACTAGTCACCCACAAGTACCGATCTATAGTTCCGGGAACAAGATTGAACACAAGAGATGAACTAGGGTTTGAGAGGAGATGGTGTTGTTGAATATGTTGATGGAGATTGCCCTCCCCGAGATGGGAGAGTTGTTGGTGATGATGATGACGATGATCCCCCCCCAGGGAGGGAAGTTCCCCAAGTGGAATCACTCCGCCCGAGGGCAAAAGTGCTCCTGCCCAAGTTCAGCCTTGAGGCAGTGGCACTTCGTCCCGAAAGTCCTATTCTTATTTTTTTCTAGGTCAAAATGACTTATATACCATAAGATGGGCACCGAAGGTGGGCCGAGGAGGCCACAACCGCCCAGGGCGCGCCAGGGGGGCCTGGCGCGCCCATGTCGGTTGTGCCCACCTGGTGGCCCCCCTCTGATAGTTATTTGCTCCAATAATTCTTATATATTCCATAAAAAATTGTGAAGTTTCAGCTTGTTTGGAGTTGTGCAGAATAGGTAGCCTGACGTAGCTTTTCCAGGTCCAGATTTCCAGCTACCAGAATTCTCCCCCTTGTTGTGTACCTTGTAAATTATGAGAGAAAAGGCATTAGAATTACTCCAAAAAACATTATTATGGATAAAAACATCATAAATAACATTAATAAAACATGATGCAAAATGGACGTATCAACTCCCCCAAGCTTAGAGCTCGCTTGTCCTCAAGCGAAAAACCGAAATCGAAAAACATGTCCACATGCTTTGAGAGGGAGGTGTCAATAAAAACAAAATACGGACATAGAAGCATCATGTTGATTATTATAACAACAACAAAATTAAGCATAGGACATTTATCATAGAACTTTCATCATATACTTCTCATGAATAAGTAATAGTTCATCACAAAATTGAATTATAAAGCAAAAACTTTATTAGAAACCAACAAACTATGTTCTCAGTCAACTTTGCAACTGCAATTCATCATCTTTTCAGGAAGGGACATGTGTCGGGTCCTTTAGGCAAGTACACATACTCAACCATCATATAGTCTTCTATGATTTCTAACACTCACCTCGTACCCAGTAGCAAAACGTTTCGGCCGGACACATAGAAAGATAGGGGCTTATGGTTTCGCGTCCCAAAATACTCACCTCAAGGGTGATGTCAACAATAATAACTCATGCCACCCATATTCAACTGGACATATGTGCCTAGATCTTTCCTCAGCACGTGATGCTTGCCAAAGGAGAAAAATAAAAACTTTAACTCTTGCATAACAGTAAAAGATAGGCCCTTCACAGAAGGAAGCAGAGGTTGCAATGCACTTATTTGTTTGTATGCTCAATCCCTTAGTGCAAAAGAATGTCACATTACATTTCCCCTTGTGATAGCGACCTTTATTATGCAGTCAGTCACTTTTATTCTTCACCATAACAAGTTCGTGCAACGCTCAATTTTCTCTTACACTAAATGGTCTCACACTTTTAGAAGAAATTTTTATTGCCTTTTTGCACCGATGACAACTTACTTGAGAGATCTTGCTCAATCCCTATGTAGGTATGGTGGACACTTGAAAATAGATTTGGGTTTAAGGGTTTTTGGATGCACAAGTAGTATCTCTACTTAGTGCAAATTTTTTGGCTAGCAAAGATAGGGGCAAGCACCACATGTTAAAGGATATATGACAATATGACTTCTATGTGAATATGAACAAACATAAATCATTAAGTTGTCTTCCTTGTCCAACGTCAACAATTTTGGCATATAATATTTTGTGAGCGCTCACAATCACAAAAGATTTCTAGGATAGTATATTTATATGTGAATCTTCTCTTCCCTTATTAATTCTTTCATGAGTTGCATCATTGACTAATGCTACGTTTGTCATTCCCTAATAAAATTTTCTACTTATACTTTTCCTTATGTGGTGCCATCACCTACCATAGGATTAGTATATAATCTTTTCTTTATTTAATTCCTTTGTTTTATTTGTTTCCTTTATTTTATTTGCAACGTGAAAGTAAAGAAAGCAAAAACTCATACTCAACTTCATTATATAAGTTGCACAAGATTACAAGTGTAGATCACTAAGCAAACTCTCAAAGAAGAAAGGATCAAACTAAACTTTTATTCATCTAAGGAAAAAGGATCAAACTAAAATAAGTAAAAGCAAAAAGATAGTGGGACGATACGATACCGGGTCACCTCCCCCAAGGTTGGCGGAAGCCAAGGGGAGTGCCCATACCCGATACTCAGTTCTCCTTGGTGGTGAAGATGGTGATGGTGGTGGTGAAGACAATTGTGCCTTCAACTTTTTCATGTGTAGTTGAGGAGAGAAATTTCCTCTTTTAAATCATCGACTTCCAACTCCAACTTCAGGATCTTGTCACATAGATCTCCTTTACTTTTCTGCCAAAAACAAGAAGAAACAGATCAGTTATTAGAATGGTTAGCTCTTTTAGGGAGACTGGACTTCTTGAACTTTATGTGCATATCCCCAGGTTGAGGTAGAGGAACATGATCCTCCTCCGAGCTTGATTCATCGATCCTCACCAACTGAGCATCCTCCTCGTCATCCATATTTCGACCATAAGGAGATAGGTCCCCATAGGCCTTTGGGTCAGCAATGAGATGTGAGACATAGTTCTCACCGTTGGAGTCTTGGGACGACATATTTTCAAAATTGTGAAGGAAACAACAAGAAAAAAGAACAGAGGATTTCTCCGCGATACGGTGATCAACAGGTTCGGGAAGTATATATATATATATATATATATATATATATATATATATATATATATATATACATCTGGGCTATTCTGTTACTAGTAACAGAATATTATTCTGTTACCCTTTTTGAACTGACGGTTTCAGGTGGTTGAACTGATGTTTTCGAAGCGGGTTGAACTGACGCTTTCAGTTGTGTTTAACACATCGTTTTCTTTAGTTCAAAAACTTTTTGTAATTTTTTTGTCGGAATGTGGCGTGTAATATATCGTTGGAAAGCTCTTGACAACCATATTTCAAGTATATTGAACGTTTTTGCAAAATCATTATGGTTTAAGAGCAGTTTTGAAATAAACCATTTTTTTAAAAACCGAAAACGTGAATCGTATTTTGGACTCAATTTTCAAACGGTTTGTCAGAATTGAGCACATAAGATGGCGTTGGAAAGCTGGTCAAAATCCGCATCTTCCATATATGTATTGTTTTTTCTAATTCTATATGATTTAAAAGTAATTTGAAAAACGGTGAAATTCTGGGTGAAACGTATTTTTGCGATTTTTTGCAAACGGTTTGTCGGATTGACGCAAATGATACGGTGTTGGAAAGCTATGTAAAATGCGCAACTTTTTCGTATAGAAATATTTTCTAATTCCTTATGGTTTAAAAACGAATTCGAATACGGTCAAATTTGATTTTGAACGCGATTTTTTAAAAAGTTTGTCGAAATATGGCAAATAATATACCGTTGGATAGCTATCGAAAATGCGAAACTTAGTCATGTTGAACGTTTTCTCTACTTCGCAACCGTTTAAGAGTAATTTTGAATACGGCATGACGGATCCTGCTGTTTTCTCGTGTGAAAAACAGAGTAGTCGTACTGATATATATGTATGTTTGTACTGAGCTATTTTTTGTAGAGTAATTTTGAATGGTTCCGAAAAAAGGTGCTTGTACTGATGCTTGCATGGGTTTGTACTAAGCGTGTTTTCACTAACTAGACTTTGCTCTATTTTTTGGTAATATTTTTCTCGTAAGTTTTCAACGGTTTACTGTATCGTCGCCCCTGTACTTGTATGTTTTGTATCATCGAACTGAATGATATTTTATTCAAAAA
Source organism: Triticum urartu (assembly GCF_056163025.1). Classification (NCBI taxonomy): domain Eukaryota; kingdom Viridiplantae; phylum Streptophyta; class Magnoliopsida; order Poales; family Poaceae; genus Triticum; species Triticum urartu. The sequence goes on along the minus strand of NC_141875.1, from coordinate 580,030,935 downwards.
GAAAATGTGTTTGTTTTGTTTCCTTTTTTAACTCAACATTTTTTTGACAACATTGTTTTGAACTTCTCTCGTTTTACGACTTGTACTGAGGTACTTACTAAGCAGGATTTTTCTTTTATTCCGAATGGACCACCGTTTTAAACTCGTACTGAGGTACTTACTACGCCCAAACTGGGGTGGCTGTCGCGACGCAAGGAAGATGTTGTGCAGCGGCGTGAGGTGAGACGCCGGCTGCGTACAGAGGATCACATGGAAGCGCTGCGTAGAGCGTGGTCTAGCGGCACGCTGGAGGGAGGACCATGGCGGGGCGGCACGCTCGAGGGAGGGGGTGCGGGGCGGCACGCTGGAGGGAGGGACTACGGGGATGCGCGCTGGGGGGAAGGGGTGGCGGGGCTGCGCGCTGGAGGAAGAAGAAAGGCGGGGTAAGTTGGGGTCATCGCGGCATGGGTCTGGTCCGGCGGCATCGGGGTGCGTCGGGCGGAGGCGTCGCACGGCGGGGAGGGAGGAGGTGGCGCACCGGCGGGGAGGGGGCAGTGCACGGTGGGGGAGGGAGGAGGCGGCGCACAGCGGGGGAGGGAGGGTGCGGCACACCGGCAGGGGAGGCGTACGGCGGGGGAGGGAGGGGGCGGCACACCGGCGGGGAGGGAGGGGCGGTGCACGGTGGGGAAGGGAGGGGGCGGAGCGCCGGCGGGGTGGGAGGGGGCGGCGCACTGGAGGAGGAGTTGGGGATCGGGAGGGAGGTGGTGGGTTCGGTCGCCGTCGCTCCTATATAGGGCCGAAGGGTAACAGAATATTATTTTGTTACTAGTAACAGAATAGCCCTGTCCTATATATATATTTGTTATCTTGGAGGATAAGTATATGGTAGGAAAACGGAGTACGGAAGGTGTCCCAGGTGGGCACAACCCACCTAGGCGTGCCAGGCTTGCGCCCACCAGGGGACGCTTCCTGGAAGTTTCTTTATTCCCAAAATTCTTAAATATTTCAAAACTGATAAAAAATATTTTTGTGGATTTTTCGGAGTCTGTTTACTTACCGTATCACATACCTCCTTATGTTCACAATTCTGGAGTGTTCTGGAAGGACTCTTTTATGTGTTCTTCCGGTGTAATAGTTTGGATAATATTACTTTCAATATTAATAGGCATACCAGAGATATAATGCTTTATTCGTTGCCCATTGACAACCTTTGGGTTAGTACCTTCGGAATTATTTACTTTGATGGCTCCAGACTGGTAAACCTCCTCGATGACGTTTGGCCCTTCCCATTTTGAGAGGAGTTTTCCTGCAAAGAATCTGAAACGAGAGTTGTACAAAAGAACATACTCTCCGACTTTAAACTCACTATTTTGAATTCTTTTGTCATGCCATCTTTGTAATTTTTCTTTAAATAATTTTGCATTTTCGTAAGCTTGGGTTCTCCATTCATCTAATGAGCTAATATCAAATAACCTCTTTTCACCAGCAAGTTTGAAATCATAATTGAGTTCTTTGATTGTCCAATATGCTTTATGTTCTAACTCAAGAGGAAAATTACAAGCTTTTCCATAAACCATTTTATAAGGAGACATACCCATAGGATTTTTATATGTTGTTCTATAAGCGCAAAGTGCATCATCTAGTTTCTTAGACCAATTCTTCCGGACCTATTGACAGTCTTTTGCAAAATTAATTTTATTTCTCTATTTCTAAGTTCAACTTGACCACTAGACTGAGGATGATAAGGTGATGCAATTATATGGTTAACATCATACTTGGCAAGCATTTTACGAAAAGCACCATGAGAAAAGTGTGAACCACCATCAATCATTAAATATCTAGGGACTCCAAACCTTGGGAAAATAACTTCCTTAAGCATTTTAATAGAGGTGTTGTGATCAACACTACTGGTTGGAATAGCTTCTACCCATTTAGTAACATAATCAACAACAACCAAAATATGTGTATACCCATTAGAGGAAGAAAAAGGTCCCATGTAATCAAATCCCCAAACATCAAATGGTTCAACAACAAGTGAATAATTCATAGGCATTTCTTGATGCTTACAATACCTTTGACATTCATCACAAGATAAGACGAACTTACGGGCATCTTTGAAGAGAGTAGGCCAATAAAATCCAGATTCAATACCTTGTGAGCAGTTCTATCTCCAGCATGATGCCCTCCATAAGCCTCGGAGTGACATTTTCGTAGGATTTGTCCCTGTTCATGCTCAGGTACACAACGTCTAATAATACCATCTACTCCTTTATAAAGATGTGGGTCATCCCAAAAGTAATGTCTTAAATCATAGAAGAATTTTTTTTCTTCTGTTGGTATGTAAAGCTAGGTGGTAAATATTTAGCAACAATGTAATTAGCATAATCATCATACCAAGGAGTACTATGAGAAAAATTTATTGCAGCTAACTGCTCATCTGGAAAGCTATCATCAATAGGTAGTGGGTCATCAAGCATATTTTCAAGCCAAGATAAATTATCAGCAATTGGGTTCTCGGCTCCTTTTCTATCAATGATATGTAAATCAAATTCTTGTAACAAGAGAACCCATCGAATAAGTCTAGGTTTAGCATCTTTCTTTTCCATAAGATATTTAATAGCAGCATGGTCTATGTGAATAGTTACTTTGGAATCAACAATATAAGGTCTAAATTTATCACAAGCAAACACAACTGCTAAGAATTCCTTTTTAGTAGTAGTATAATTTCTTTGAGCACTGTCTAGAGTTTTACTAGCATAATGAATAACATTAAGTTTCTTATCAACTCTTTTTCCTAGAACCGCACCAACATCATAATCACTAGCATCACACATAATTTCAAAAGGCAAGTTCCAATCAGGTGGCTTATCAATAGGTGCAGAAATTAAAGCTTTCTTAAGTATTTCAAAGGCTTCTAAACAATAATCATCTAGAAGGAATATCCTTCTGCAAGAGATTAGTAAGAGGCCTAGAAATTTTTGAAAAGTCTTTGATAAATCTCCTATAGAAACCAGCATGACCTAAGAAACTATGAATACCGTTTATATCTTTAGGACATGGCATTTTATCCATTGCATGAACCTTAGCTTTGTCCACTTCAATACCTCTTTCAGAAATTTTATGACCCAAGACAATGCCTTCATTAACCATAAAGTGGCACTTCTCCCAATTCAAGACAAGATTTGTTTGTTCACTTATATCTTTCGAGTTATATAGTTTTTGCTCTAGTGCTTCACTTATATCTTTTAGAGCACGTCAGTGGATTTGTTTTATAGAAACTATTGTTCTCTCATGCTTCACTTAGATTATTTTGAGAGTCCTACAAAACAGCATGGTAATTTTCTTTAATTATGTTACGCATCCAAGTTTAATAAAAAATAATTCTTATGAGTGTGTTGAATACTATGAGAAGTTTGATACTTGATAATTGTTTTGAGATATGGAGATGGTAATATTAGAGTCATGCTAGTCGAGTAGTTGTGAATTTGAGAAATACTTGTGTTAAAATTTGTGATTCCCGTAGCATGCACGTATGGTGAACCGTTATGTGATGAAGTCAGAGCATGATTTATTTATTGATTGTCTTCCTTATGAGTGGCGGTCGGGGACGAGCGATGGTCTTTTCCTACCAATCTAACCCCCTAGGAGCATGCGCGTAATACTTTGATTTGATAACTTGTAGATTTTTGCAATAAGTATATGAGTTCTTTATGACTAAGGTTGAGTGCATGGATCATACACATTTTTCTTCCTTCCACCATTGCTAGCCTCTCTAATACGGTGCACCTTTCGCTGGTATCATACACCCACCATATACCTTCCTCAAAACAGCCACCATACCTACCTATCATGGCATTTCCATAGCCATTCCGAGATATATTGCCATGCAACTTCCCACCGTTCTGTTTACTATGACACGCTCCATCATTGTCATATTGCTTTGCATGATCATGTAGTTGCCATTGTATTTTTGGCAAAGCCACAATTCATAATTCTTTCATACATGTCACTCTTGATTCATTGCATATCCCGGTACACCGCCGGAGGCATTCACATAGAGTCATATTTTGTTCTAAGTATCGAGTTGTAATTGTTGAGTTGTAAGTAAAAAAAAGTGTGATGATCATCATTTTTAGAGCATTTTCCCAGTGAGGAAAGGATGATGGAGACTATGATTCCCCCACAAGTCGGGATGAGACTCCGGATGAAAAATAAAATAAAATAAAAGAGGCCAAAGAAGCCCAAATAAAAAAAGAGGCCATAAAAAAGGAAATGGCCCAAATAAAAAAATATATGAGAGAAAAAGAGAGAAGGGACAATGCTACTATCCTTTTACCACACTTGTGCTTCAAAGTAGCACCATGATCTTCATAATAGAGAGTCTCCTATGTTATCACTTTCATATACTAGTGGGAATTTTCATTATAGAACTTGGCTTGTATATTCCAATGATGGGCTTCCTCAAAATGCCCTAGGTCTTCATGAGCAAGCGAGTTGGATGCACACCCTCTTAGTTCCTTTTGTTGATCTTTCATATATTTATAGCTCTAGTGCATCCGTTGCATGGCAATCCCTACTCACTCACATTGATATCTATTGATGGGCATCTCCATAGCCCGTTGATACGCCTAGTTGATGTGAGACTATCTTCCCCCTTTTTGTCTCCTCCACAACCACCATTCTATTCCACCTAAAGTGATATGTCCATGGCTCACGCTCATGTATTGCATGAAGATTGAAAAAGTTTGAGAACACCAAAAGTACCAATAAGCATAAAAGATAACCTATTTGTTGTTCTGGTCGATTAGGGGGTGCGGAAATAGCAAGAATTGAATGCGGGAAGTCCTTGGGCTGTTGAACAGAATTTGAAAAGGCGCAAAATGCTAAATTCAAAGATTTGTTGGTACTTTTCAAGGAAAAGAACTACTCCTCCTGAAAGTGCGTTATATCGACTAGAGGGGGGGTGAATAGGCGATTTTTATGAAAGTCTTCAAAACGTGAGAGTTATGAAGACAAACAGTGAAGATTATGCCTATTACTATGCAGCGGAAGTTAGATTACACTGGGCCAGCCATGGTCATGTATTCAATAGAGTGAAAGTGCAGTGACAAACAGCTTCAGGGTAATAAGGATCAGGTAGGAAGAAGTTATGAAGCCAAACAGATCATACATTCATGTTGTGAAGACAAACGATAAAGCAGGCATGTAATGGCTTCACAATGAATAACTGTAAGTAAAAGGAAGTGAAGATGAAACCAGTGACACGTTGAAGACAATGATTTGTTGGACCAGTTCCAGTTGCTGTGACAACTGTACGTCTGGTTGGAGCGGCTAGGTATTTAAACCAAAGGACACACAGTCCCGGACACCCAGTCAAGGACACTTAGTCCAAGACACCCAGTCCTCACCGTTTTCTCCTTGAGCTAAGGTCACACAGACCTCGCCCAATCACTCTGGTAAGTCTTCAAGGTAGACTCCCAAACCTTCACAGACTTCGTTCACCGGCAATCCACAATTTCTCTTGGATGCTCAGAACGCGACGCCTAACCATATGGAGGATGCACAGTCCTCAAGTGTAATAAGTCTTCAGATCACACAGACATGAAGACTTAAGTGATACCCAATTTACTTTGGCTCTGGGTGGTTAGGGCTTTTCTCCTCACTAGGAATTTTTCTTTCAAAGGCTTCGAGGTGGGTTGCTCTCAAACGACAAAAGCCGTGCACTGAAATCTGAGCAGCCAACCATTTAAGGTTGTGGGGGGTGGACTATTTATAGCCACTTGGCAACCCGACCTGATTTGTCCGAAATGACCCTGGGTCACTAAGGAACTGACACGTGTACCAACGTTCGGATTTCGAACTCACACGGCAACTTTACTTGGGCTACAAGTAAAGCTGACTTGTCTGACTCTGGACAAGATTTTCTCTCATAGGCTTCGCTCGAAGACATAGGATTTGAATTAGGCATCACTTCAGTCATTCTAACTGGTTCTCTTCGACCCCACTTAACAGTACGGTGCTTCCTATGACACAACATGAATGAAATAAAACTACGAAGGATCTAGGTCTTCGAGTTTCAAAAGCTTCATAGGGAGTCTTCTCATGTCATTGTCTTCAATATGAATATCTTCATAAATCACCATTGTCTTCGATGTCTTTGTACATTTTTAGGGGTCATCTCTGGTAGTAAAACCGAATCGATGAGGGACTTCTACCTGTGTTTTCCTGCAATTCTCACAAGCACATTAGTCCCTCAACTAGGTTTGTCGTCAATACTCCAAAACCAACTAGGGGTGGCACTAGATGCACTTACAATCTCCCCCTTTTTGGTGATTGATGACAAACTAGTTGAAGTTTTCAACGGGAAACATAATTTGTGAAATTGTAAAAGAATTGTCTTCATAAGTTGCAAGGGCTCCCCCTGAAGATGTGCATATAAGTAATTTGCTTCTTGAATGCAAATGCACATGGCAGGTTGTACTTGTGGAGATCCACTTCAACTTATGACAATCCACTATGCTTGTGAAAGTGTATGAAGATAATGATATGCATAATGGAAAATGGACGTCTGCAGAATGAGATGAGTGCGGAATTTATCTTCGCAAAACGGAGTGACAAACAGGTAGCAGACGACCATCAAGGCTAAGTGTTACAACTCAATGAAGCAAATGTAGTAAAAAAACGGGAGTTGTAATCACGAAGCAAAATGTAGCAAAATATGAAGGCACCCGCCCATAGTGACCCGCTTGAAGACTATAACCATCATATGCTTCTCCCCCTTTTGTCAGTGATGACCAAAAAGGTTTGAAGACATAGAGGCTTCTACGCGTTCCCAGGCGCAGCAGGGTCGGTGGAGTTGTTTGGCGGTGGTGCAGACGAGCTTGGTGCAGATTCGACGCGCGTTGAAGCAGGTGGAGATGATGTTGCGTCGTCTTCTTCTTCAATAATCCGGGCAGACACGGTGGCAGCAGAAGAGGAGAACTCTGACTCTTCAAGTGATGGTGTGCTGCGCATCACCGCTCTTCTTGGAGGCGTGGAGTCAAATTTGAAGTGCTCTGTGAAGCCATCCTCATGCAGTTCAGCTTCAGGGCACATCATGGTGAGGCCCTTCCAAGTGCGGCGACAGGTCTCGTGTGTGACAAATGCATTCTTGGTTGCCAGATTTCTGATGCGATTGACTTCTTGCATGATGCTTTTCATCTGCCTCTTGAGCCAGTCGTGATGCCTATCTTGCTTTTGGTGAAGAGCCACAAGAAGCTCTCTGTCATTGAGTGCACGAGCGCGCTTCTTGGGTCTCTTTGCAGCTGTGCTGTTGGTGGCTTCAGTTGATGCAGGGGCACGTGTGGTGCCAGCCATTGGATATACTCGGGAGAGAGCTTCAACACCTTCAATATTTTGAGTGAAGCTCTGGTGTTCTGCATTCTGAAGACTTAGTGGTTGCTTGGCCGGCTCTGGATATATTGCTTCAGCAGATGTGTCCACATCTGGCAAAAATATCCTATGATTGTGGGCTGAGGGTTGATAGGAGATTGCAGAGTGAAGCTTGATCAGCCTCATAACCCAAGGAGCATAAAATTTTAATCCAAACAGTTCTGAAGCAGACGCTGCAAATTGACGGATGAAGAGATCCTGTGTATTGAAGCATTTGCCGTGAAGAATGCAGAAGATGAGAGTCTTCATTGCACCATCAATCGTTGCATATCGAGAGTGTCCCTTGACTGGCCAGAGAGTCTGCCTTATGATGTGATATATTGTTCTGGGCAGGTACTCTAAGTCTTCAACGAAGAACCTAGTTGGATAGGGTGCATTTGGAGGCAATGGCTTCATCATTGAGAGCATCTGACTCATATCTGGCTCAGGACGCTGAAATATGCTCTCAATTGCTTCAGCATGGAGTTGGCACCCTTCTTCAAAGAATTCGCCAGGAGTGGGAAGGCCGGTAAGCTCAATTAGGTCGAAAGCATTTGCTTCATGATGTATATTGCCTGTCATCCACTCCAGGATCCATGTCTTCGGATCTCTGTTATAGCCTTTGATATGCAAAGTGGCATAGAACTGGAGCAGAAGCTCTTCGTTCCAGTGCTCTTCATCAGTGATAAACGGCAGCAAACCCACTTGCTTGAAGCAATCCAGTGCTTCTTCCAGACCAGGCAGACCAGCAACAGCTTCAACCTCAAGGCACTTGTGAGGAAAGATGCGGCCTTGGTTGTATAAGATGCAAGAATAATAGCTGCGCTG